>NC_056626.2:235322415-235649360 GCF_002870075.4 Lactuca sativa
AAAACTTTGCGGAAAAACTTATCCTTACAATCCATATGAAAACTTGTTGTTATCTATTCCTTAAGCAATATCTCATAACTCCTAAGAAGTAGCTCAAGAATCCGATCTTCAAACTATGCGATAGAAATCCATCTATGCGATCAGATTCAGCATATTCTTTCTTTAAGTTTCTTCACTTTTCTATGATTCTTAAAACATCACCATGTGACCCAGTCACATCATGTATCAAGAATCTCAGAATAGAAACTTAACAGAGTTAGATAATGGACTTTACCTAAAGTAGAGTCAAACTTATTGACTTTAACATCCTTAGGTAAATTTGGCAGCTTCGCAACCAATGCCCCTTCCTTTGGCAATATAAACATATGGACCCTTTGATAATGGTACACGAGACTATCATAGACTTCGCTTTTCTCTTTACCATTTGGTCAACCGAGTTGACTATGGCCGATCCCTGTCCACCGGGAAGAGAGAGCTTTACTAGATATCCAATGTCATCATTGTCAATGTCCATAAAGTTTTAGGAAGTTGATCTTAACAAATAGATAAGATCATTAAGGGTCTTGTCATAGTCTATTTCATAGGTGTTCCAAAAGAACTCACTATGTGACTTAGAAAGTGATTGAACCACCAACTTTCTCAAGACTTTGACACCCAACTCTCCCGGTTTGTCAATATGTGACTACATCTCCAAGATGTGATCACACCTAGACCTTGCCTTGCCAATAGGGCTTGAGTGACCTTAAACTTTTCAAGAACTTGTGGGTTAAGGAGAATAGTTGGAGGAGGTGAAAGAAGTATGATTTCCAAGGGACATCATCTTCATTTAGGAAACCTTGTTTCAAGAGATTTGGGAAGATCATAGGTGTCTAAACCAAACATCTTTTGGGAGATATTCAAGATAGTTGATTTTAAGTCCTTAATATGACACCCAATATGAAATATTAAGGCTAGGACCCAACAAACTATTTTATAACTTAGAAGAGGTATGCCGTAATCCAAGCTATAAAATATTTGAAGGTAGGTGAATGACGATTCACCAATTTCCACCAAGACAAACGAAATGTATTATTAGGTTTTAATTGGTTTTGAAACTCCTAGATCTTTGAGATTCATTGAACTGTTCAAAGGCATGTTTCAATCTCGAGTGTGCCCTTCAGGTTTTGTGACTGGGATGCCGAGGATCACAAAACAAGGTGTGAAGTAACCATGCAAATCACTTGGTACCCTTAATAAATTACCCCTCAATCGATGTGTCGGTTAACCACACACGCTCCATCGATACTATGATAAATATTAAGTCACCCTTTACCTACCTTGTTAAGTCCAAGTTAGTGTGCCGGTTAACCACACACGCTCCACTAACGACTTAAACAAAGTGCAAAGTGTAATTTCATGGATTAGCACCTTATTCACATTTTTCCTAAGTAACTAAGATTTGGTATTATTAAGAGTTTAGTTACTTAGTATTATCATTAATACTTTTAATGAAGGGAGAATTCTAGTCTTGTCAAACCCGTTCGGCTAACGACCCTCCACCAGTCAAGCAAGCGGTGGGTGAGAGTGGACACCCATTAAGTTGCCATTTTATAGGCAACAACCTTATACCCACCTTATAGACCGGCTTCGTGAATGAGGCGTACTAGCGGTAAGACTGACTTTACTCTTATACATATATATATATTATTAACTTATAATATTATAAAGTATAAGGGTTGAATTTTAACTATTAAAATTCTAAGGGCTAACTTGGAATTAAAGTATTCATAAGTGAAAACTTTTCAAATTCCAAAACTTGAGGGCAAGTTTTGAAACTATTCAAAACTAATTAATTCCATAACGTATGTGTTTAAAGTAGTTTTAATCCAAAAACTCTTCAAGTTCCATAACTTGAGGACAAGTTATGGAAGACTTTAAACTAATAAAAGAACTAACTTTTCTTTATTTTAAAACTTATGGATTTAATTATGGTTACATATTTTTCTTTAATGAAGTGACTCTTGAACTTCCATAACTTGAGGACAAGTTATGGAGTCATAAAAAATTATTCAATGACACAAGACTCTTCATTTTGTAACCATTGCCAACTTTTATGAGTTTTATGAGTCTTTAATGTGACTCTTCATGTAACTTGAGGACAAGTTACACAAACACATTTTATACTAAACTCTTAGATTAAAATGGATTGAAAACAACTATTTCAATTAACTTTTCTATTAATCTAAGCAACTCATAAGTACAAGATAATTCAAATCAAACTTTTTCATGTAATTAGTCTAAACCTTAAACTAATACAAAACATGAATCCATTGACAATTATCTTTGAAAATGGATTAGCATGAACATTACCACATCAAAAACAAGTTTATAAGTTCAAAAACAACTTAGGGTAATGTTCCTAGTCCATTTCTAGCCAAAAAAACTCGAAAATATACTGTCTGGGGGTCCAACTCGTCGAGTGCATGAACCAACTCGGCGAGTTGGATCGAATTGATCACATTTTAGGCATGGACTCGCCGAGTCAGATGATCAGACAGCACCAAATTCGTTTTTTCAGCTTCTATTGCAGGTATAACAAGAAAACAAGCCTAGTCTCTGATACCACTGTTGGGTTTTGAGCATTCTAACACTCCTAAGTGTACATGAAACCCTAAATACCTTGGATCTATGTTTTCTCTATTATACATGCAAATAAGAACTTCCAAGGTATTATCCTAATCTAGCATACAAAAACAATGAATGTAACAAGATAAAATACACACCTCTTGATGTAGAAAGTCTTCATGAAGCTTGAGTGCCTAGCCCCGATAGTGTGGAAGCCTCAAATGGAATCACAATCACCAAAACACTTAGAATAACTTGAGAGAATTCTACAACTCATGAAATCGGCTAGCCCTTTCACTTCACACACTAGTGGCCGATTTTGGTCAAGAATAAGATGCTTATATAGTTAGGGTTACACCATGTAAGCCCTAATTGACATGGCCTTTAATTTCCATGATCCATGGGTACAAATACACCATGGAGCATCCATGGACCATTCTATGGGTTTTAGCCCAACTTGATTATCCATGGAGCATTAGCCCACTATACAAGTATGGATGATTTATACAATCAACCTATATATTTAATTAGTCTTCTTTTGATCACTTAATGAATCCTAGATTAATTCTTGATCAATACTAATTAAATAATCTTATTATTCTTATTATTAATATACTAGAACTTATAATATATTAATAACCATAAGTGTCTTATTTCACTCATTATAGTCTATCCAAGTGCATGATGGTATGCAACCCAAATGGACCATGCCGGGTCGGGTCAAGTCTTACCAATTATAGTTATGGACTTAGACATTAATCCAACAATTTGGTCATGTCCATAGTGTTGGTTGTGGGTTTGGACCTCATTAGGTCATGTACGGGTTGTAACTGTGTAATACGATAGGATAGTCATTCGTTTATGAAGTTATGGCATATAAATTATTATTATAAATAATTACGCCTACTAGACCATATTATTATTTTTGTCACATAAAAATATTTTTCCCTTGTATATATAATTTTTTAACTTTATATATTTTTTATTTCAAATAGTTATAAATGTTTTTCCAAAAAATAAATTGTTAACTTAGTAGGACCAAATATGGAATATTTATATTCTTACCAAATAAATCATATTAATTTTTGAATAGGCAGGACATGTTTCCAAACCACAATTTTTTCTTCTAAACGTGTGAGATTACTATGAGATCAAAATTTGAAACACATTTGAATTTGTCAAACAAATTTAAACAAAAACTAATGAGAGGCAAATATTTTTTTGTATGGTTTTTGGGCTCCAAATCAAAGCGGGAAATCTTCATATATCACACCGCCAAAACTAAGAAGATCAATCCATCGGATGAAGGAAATCCCGGTAATTTTTTGTAACCTCCATCAATTTAGGACCTGTTAAATCATTTTAATATTTAATAGATTGTCATTTATTCTACCATTGTTTTATTTAGCGTTTGGTTAAATCCCAGAAGGATCATACTTCAGTTCATCATTCATCAAGCTTTCTAGTGTAAGTATATTGTTTGTGTACGTATAGTTTCAATGTTATTGATTGTATTGATCACAGATCATGCATAACACAAAGAATTTTCATTTTTCATATTGGTGTGCTTCTTGCACACCAACTGTTCGATGAAATGTTTATGTGAGCAATTGTCTGTAATATTATTTGTTCATACATTATCATTAAACTTATAAACAAATCAAACTTATTTTCAATCTGTTTTGTCAACAAAAGAATCATGGAGGTTGACAAGGAACAACCTGAGGATATCCCTGACTATAATACAAAATATGAGCTATATGATGGAAACCAAGAATATGATTCGCATACAGAGAATGGTGAAAATGAAGACATTCACTACAATAGCCAATCAGATTCGGAAGAAGAAATCCACAAAACAGTTCCTACAAAATCAGATAGGACGAGGGGCATGACTCGATTGCCAAAACTGAAGACTGAACATGTCAATTCTGGTGGAAAAAAATGTGTCAGGTTTGATGAACTTGGTAAGTTTACAGGGAAAAATAATGCAGTCCTTGTTAGCTATTTGGGTGATCTTGTCCGCGAGAAGGTGGGATTAAATGCTCTTTGCTAGAAAAAAGTTAAAACGGAATTGAAGGACAAACTATGGGAAGAGATAACAGTAAATATTTTCTTCAATTCTTTAATCTGTATAACATAATATATGTAAAAATGAAGTTTTAAATACAAACATTCTCATTGTTTTTTAGCGCTATTTTGAGGTTCATGAATGTGGAAAATAGTTTGTGATGAATAGACTTGGTATTCTGTCACACCCCAAAACCAAGAACGGAGGAAACGTTCTGGGGCGGAGGATGTCATGTAAAGTATCACAACACAGTAAATGTAAATAAGCAAACAACATCATCCATTGCATTAAATATATAATTTTAATACAAGCGTGTTCTGTATAGTTATAGACACCAAAAATAATGTAAATCAAAATAATAAGATGAGTCTTGGATGCGCTCCATCTTCTCAAAAGCTGGCCTCGGTACCTGTCTACTGATGACCTGAGAATACAAGTTATTTTGAAAGAGTTTATCAGCATTAAGCTGGTGAGTTCATAAGTATTTTAGTGTCGATGTTTGTTACCAAAAACGTTTGAACCTGTCTCAAGTGTAAGTTTGTAAAATATAAGTAAATGTTTGTAAGTGTTTGTAAAAGTTTGAATCTCCCAGAAAAACCTATATTTTCTATTAAAGTAGCCTTCTACCAAGACTTAACTGTTTTGTATGCTCGTTTGTTGTAAAAGTGTGTAATTTCCCAAATGTAATTATCATTTAACAAAATATAGTTTGTACATTAATGTTTAAGTGAAATAATCACTAAATATATGTAATGGGTGAATCATTGTAGTACTGTAGTGTTGTATTATAGGAACTACTGCTGTACTAACTACCTTAAACCGGATTTATATTAAGGTATAATGTGATAAATTGCACCATACTATCGACTGGTATCAACGACATACGAATGGTCGTAATAACGGAATGACGTTTGGCACCCGCAGACCTGTAGATCCGGCTGTAGCTAGCAGCAAGGTGTAGGATAGTCAATCCAGTATAGATCTATACGCAAACTCACGCTCTCCCTCCAAGAGAATTCTGGCTACAACTCGGGCCATGACATTTAAGGCATGCTCCGACACAGTGGATCACAATTGTTAACGTATTCATGTATATGTAATGTAATGTTACTTGTTCTAGTATAGTTGTATATGTTCTCTTCCTAGTATAGTTGTATATGTTCTCTTTCTAGTATAGTTGTATATGTTCTCTTTTTAGTATAGTTGTATATGTTCTCATAGTAATGTAATGTATATACTCATGAAAGAACTGACTCCTTGATCTAGAAATTGTAGTAGTATGATCCTGTGTTACCCCGATGGTAACTTACTAATGATGTGTCTAATACGCATGAATATGGAAGTACTTTTATGTCTATATATGTATATTTGATATATAACTAATATTGAAACGACCTTCGGACGGTTACCCGAAATCCCACCAGACCACATCCAAATCGAGAAAAAGGAAATAGGGCGGATGGCCTTCCTAAGCCCTTTAAACATTTCTTATATATCTATACATATATGGGCATGCAATTTATAAGAAGTAAAACAAAGTTTAATAAAAGCATTTGATAAGTAAAAGAGTTTATAAAACATTTTGAAGTAAAACAGTTTGATAAACAGTTTGAACAACGATAAAATCATTGGTTTTCTAGTTATTAATCACATGTGATTTATGCAATAACTATAAGTATTTAACTTGTATCCCCCCATAAAGTATTTAAAACATTTAAAGCATTTCAAAGGTTAATTAAAGGGGTATGAAATCACTTGTGGTGAGTGGATTGGATTGAAGTGTCGGATACCGTGCTAGGTGGCAAACGGAGACTTGTTCACACGCACGAGCCTAGTTATCATATAATGAGCATATATATAACTAGTTAGCCAAATAATAACTTAAGGAAATAAGTTGGGACAATTAGGAACATGTAAACACTTTGTATAAGTGTTAAAGGTCCTAAGGGTTGCTTCTAGGTTGTTATGGGACAAGGCTAAAGGGGTTTAATGTACCAAAGGGCTTTATATAAGTGTTTACTACCCAATAAAACCCACACAAGGAGTTTACGGTCGTAAACCCTTGAGTTTACGGCCGTGAACTCCAATCTTGGTGGTAATGTGTGTTTTGAAGTGCTAAATGAATTCTAGAATAAGCCTAGCCTGGTGGTTTAATCCTTTGGATAGTTTAGGGCATAGATAATACTCCTTTGAGGAGTTCACGGCCAAAAGACCATATCCCTTAGAGTTTACGGCCGTAAACTCTCATGGGATGGGTGTTTTAATTCTTTCAAGTCCCAAACACAAGTAGAATACTTTCTAGGCATTTGTTTTAGGCTATGGAGGACCCTAGGCACACCTTGGTGCCCTTACTTGGTGTTTATGGCCCAAGAGTAATTCCTTGCCCGTAAACTCCTTTTAAGGGATGTTCTTGATGCTTTAATGTCTCCAAATTAGCTAGAAGTAATTGAGGATTAAAGTCTAAGGCCTTTAGGAGTGATTAGGGCACATTTAAGCCCTTGAATTTGGTGTTTACGGTCCAAGAAACTCTTGGTCCGTAAACACTTAAAGCTATGTGTTCTTGATTGTTTTCTAGCCTTAAATGTACATACATAATGTCCTAAGCTAGTTAGCTAACAAGGAAATGGGACTAGATGGCCTTTAAACTGGACTAGCTTCTATTGAATAGATAATGTTCGTACAAAATGGAAATTTCGGGTTGTCACATATTCTTCTACGGAATTTCAGAAGAAAGTTGTATGCAGATTACATCAAACCACATCTAGGCGATACAGATATGCTTGAAAAAATCACAGTTCATTATCGTGCACTAATCACTAAACATGATGATTGGAACAAATTTGTGACTTATACACAATCTCAAGAATTTAATGTTAAAATCGTCTTTGAAAACTTATTCATTTATTTATCATAATCTGGGTTCTAAAAGTTCGTGAGAAATATGTTACTTTTAATTCACAGAATGTGTCACAAAGGACTATCAAGCGAGAAAGATGTCAAACTATGATCATCGGATGGGACGAGGGGGGGTATCCAACTCTTAGGAGGAAGTTGGCAAGGTACATTAACTTCACATCAATTTATTTAACATGCTTTTGTTTCATATTGCTTATAATTTAATTTTTTTTATCAAGATTGAAGAGAATGTGATTTCGAATGAGGAAATTCCCCCAAGGTCAGTTATGTGGTGTAAAGGGCGTGAGAATAAAGGAGAATTTAAGGATCAAGATGTTAAGATCATGGCTGATAAACTAGTAACTTCACTACACTTTTCTTTTTCTTTTACATTAATTATTTTAATCATTGATTTTAAGACAATAATTATTAATTTTTGAGAAAATGACAAAAATAGCCATTTACACTAATTACATTACAAAAATAGCCAAAAAAAATCGAATTTGCAAAAATAGCCACGAATTTCGCAGATGGAATAGCCCCATCTGCGATTTGCACATTCCATCTGCGAATGTACAAGTGGCTAAAGCACAAGTGTGCTTTAGCAGCTTGTACATTCGGAGGTGGATTTTTTTTTAATTTTTTTCTCTATATATACGGCATATGACGGTTAAAATCATAGATGGACTGTGTCCATCTGCGATTTACTCTGTATTCCATCTGCGAAGTTGCGTGTTTTTTTTTAATTTTTTTTTAGTTTGACTATGAAATCAATTGGTTTGACTATGAAATAATGTTACTATATAAAAAGGTTTGTAGAAAATTATCAATTTAGTTGTTACTTGTTCAGGAAATTTCTTTAAAATTCTCTCTAAAAAATGATTGAATATTTGGTTTGTCTTGTAACCGGTGGGAGATGGCAAGTTATTGGAACAAATATGGAATACATAAGTCCACAGGGAAGTATTTCTAAATTTCCTTTGATATTTTCTGAGTATATTAGTTATAGTGATTTTGTATCTTTGGTGAGAAGAAAATTTGGTTTGTTAGACAAATAGAATTAGTCTTCGTTTTCATCATCCTGAATTAAATTATTATATAGCTATAGTTGAAGACATGGATGTTAGAATGTTGATAAATGTAATCAATTGTAGTGGAGGAAGGGCTGTGAAAGTGTTTATCGTTGTTGATGAAGTAGATGAGGTTAATGAGGGTGGTCACAGTGGAAATCAGTCGGTTGGTAATTTATGCACTTATAAAGGGAGTAACGATCCGATAGGTACTTTCAATACTCCTAGTGTACCTCAGTTTCATAATGTTGCTGAAAATGTTACTATTAGTTATTCACCTATTAACTATGTGGATCCTAAGAATTACAATTATGTTGGTGATGATGATGTTGATACATATCTTAATGATGTGGGTGGTCGTTGTGATGATTTTGCCGAACAAGAAGTTATAGTTATGAATAGGTGTGTGGTAGATAAAAGTAAAAAGAAAAAAAATCAGAGTAAAAAAAAAAAGAAAAAAAAAACATGTTTACGGGGATTATGCTGATGTTGCTGATGTATGTTTAGATATAACTGACCTACAAACCAATTCAGATAGAGATGACTTGGGTGAAGAAGTTAAAGCTAAGTTTCCCGATAACCTTTTTTACGGTATGCCCCCTGTAGCAGCATGCCCAGTTGATATTAATGAAGATATCCCAACACAGATGGTAGACAAGAATCTTCAAAATATTGAATGTGAGAGTATATTTAAGAACAAAGAACTTTTAAAGCGATGTATTGCTAAAAAATGTCTTCGAGACGGTTTTCAGATGAGGACAAGTAGATCCACCGAATCAAGGTATGAGGCTGTGTGTGTTTCGAAAAATTGTTCTTGGTTACTAAGAGCAAAAGCAATTAGAAATTCTGATGGACTTTTCCAAGTTAATAAATTTGTTGATGTACATACTTGTTCCTCACCAATTTTGCAACCTAATCATCGACAAGCAAACAAATATGTTTTGGGTGAATATCTTGTTGATATTTTGGTTGAAGATTATAGTAGAGTTTATCGGGGAAAAGATATTGTTAATGATATGAATGCTCAATTGAATATCAATATCATATACCATCAGGCATGGCGTGCGAAACAATATGCATTGTTGTCGTTAAGGGGTACGAAAGAGGATTCTTTTACCAAACTTCCAGCTTATTTCCACAACTTGGCCAAACGTAATCCGGGTACTGTCACACATATTAAAACAGATGGTAATGATCACTTTGAGTTTTTGTATGTCGCACTCGATTGCTCTGTTAGTATTATAATATTTTTTTTAATTTATTAATTTTTTTGGTGTATTTGAATAGATATACAATGTATTGTAGGTACGCGCTGTTGTCAAATTTTGTAAACCAACCCTAGTAGTAGATGGAGCCCATCTAAAGGGAGAGTTCAAAGGCATCATGTTACTTGCAGTTACTAAGGACGGACAAAACCAAATATTACCGGTTGCGTATGGTATATGCAAAAATGAGTATACCGATTCTTGGACATGGTTTTTTCAAAAAATACGTGATTGCATAGGAAATATGCAAGAGCTTACAATTATATCTGATAGGTCTCCATCTAGAGCAACATCCGTTGCCAACATTTTTCCTCACGCTCATCATGGAATCTGTGGTGTCCATTTGTATTTCAACATAGTATCTAGATTCGGGAAGAGTAGCACAGTTAAAGGAATTTTTTGGGAGGCTTGTAGGGCGTACACAGTTGATGCTTTTGACGCTGCCATAGATGTTATGAAAAAGACAAAAGAACTAGTATGGGAGAACTTAAAAAGTATAAATCCAGAAACTTGGTCAAGGGCACATTTTAAAGGGAACCGATACAATCTTATGTCGTCCAACAGTGTGGAGTCTATAAATGCATTATCTAGACACACACGTAAGGTGCCAATACTTATGTTGATTAATTTTTTTCGTGCAACAATGCAACAATGGTGGTTTCAAAGACGTAACTTTGCAGGTATTAAGTAAATCTTTAATATTAATGTTTTATTAATTTGATGTTATTGATCTTAACTTCTTCATTTTGCCTGTTTTTTTAGCGGAAGCAACAACAATACTTACCCATTGGGCCGATGAAATTGTAAAAGAAAACAAAAAAACTTTTAGTAAGTGGGATGTTCGCATGATCTTAAATACGAAATGCGAGGTCAAAAGGGGGCACAAAAGTGATTGTTGATTTCCAACATATGACATGTACATGTAGGCATTGGCAAGTTGATGGGATACCTTGTGGTCATGTTATAAGATGTTTAATAGTCAACAATTACCAAGACTGCTCTGCGTATGCATTAAATTCTTACTTTACCGAAACACTGAGGAAAACATATGAGGAATCAATAAACCCTTTGCCAAAGCCATCCGAATGGGAGATCCCCGATGATTTGATGATTGTTAAGCCACCTATAATGGATAAACGTCAGCCAGGCAGGCCAATAAACACAGACCACATTCCATCCCAAGGTGTGGGTCCAATTATAAAAGAGTGCTCTAGATGTGGTCAAGTAGGACACACAAAAAACAATTGTACTGGAAGGGCGTTTCGTACTGGAGCACGTGACACAATTTCTACTGCAGAAATGGCATTTAATATTGGTGGTTTAGCGAGTTGCTCACAAACCTATGACGCTGATTTTGATATAAAACAACCTTGAAATGAAGAGTTGTTAACTTGTTATGTATTGTAATATTTTTATTAAATCTTACAAGATATTGCTATGATTTCATATTTTAGTTTTGTTTGTAGATTATAACAATTAATGAAGCTTTGATATTATAAAATTTAGTTTCCAGATTTTAACAACAATTACAACATGGTATTTAAAAAAAACAACACATGATCATTTTGCAACCTAATCCATATCATTATAATATTACAACAATTTTGTAACTATTTTTTAAACCTAGGGAACTGCAATGGGTATTTCTCTTTCTCCATTGTCATATAATCATCCCTAATTCTCATTTTGTCTTCCAAACGATCCTTTTGCACCATAATGTGTATCAACTGCTCATCCTTCTCAGCAAGCCATTTTTCAGTCATTTTGATTGCCTTCTTACTCTTTTTTATCCAATCTCCATGCTCTTTGAATTTGTTTTTATTGAGGTCTATCCATTGTTGAGCTTGTTTGCATTCTGATGCAATATCATTAGCACGTTCAGTGAGAAGTCGGGATGACTCTTTGTCCTCTTCTTATTGTTCTTCAGCCTTTTTCAATTCTTCAAAATTTTCATATGACATATATGGCCCGTGACAACTCGAAATTTTCATTCGGTCAAACCCTAAAAGTCAATCACTTCATATTATAAGTCAATTTCAGTTCTATTTGTTTTTAACAAATTTAAAGTTCGTTTGAATATTATAATATTTATTCTTTAAATGAACGGGTGAAAAAATGTGTCGTCTCGGGTCTTGAAACTTCTAAACCGCGAATACCACGTAGCTTAGAAGTTCACGGCCAAACTTTTATGTTTGGGCCGTAAACTCCCTCAAAAACCGCAAACTCATGCCTTAAGCATGAGTTTACTCCCTAAAGTTCTTTACTTTTCATTTTCACCCCAAAAGAGTAAACTCAAAATCTCTCAAGTATCATCCAAGATTTAATTCAAGATCTTCAAACTTGTAAGTGTTCTAGCCATTTCAAGTCGGTATAACACTTAATCTAGTGATTGTACATCTTTTCATCCATCCATTTTTGTGTTTTGATTAGATTTCCAAAAACACCAAGAACACACACTAAGTGTTCTTGGACTTTTAGCTCAATTCAAGCTTCCTTATAGTAAGTACTTCCATCCTTGAGTCTTATATTACATGTTTGCGTCAAAGAAAAGTCCCAAGAACACCAAGATAAAGGTGTTCACGGTTTTGGGAGGTCCCAAAACCGTAAACAACAAGATTAGGTGCAAAGTGGTGCCTTAGGGTGCCTAGATGATTCACAATGCCTTAGGGACTTGTCTAGATTCATCCTTGATGAGTTTATCACACAAAAAGCACCAAAACCTTACATTTTTATGTGTTTATGGTTTGGGGATCTCCCAAAACCGTAAACACCCCAAAAGGTGTATAAAAGACCCATGGTTATTCCTTATGTCTAAATCTAGCCTAGACTATTGCAATGATTGAGCTAAGGATTTGAAAACCCCAAATACCATAAACTTATGAGTTTAAGGTAGTAAACTCATGAGTTTAAGGTAGTAAACTCATGGAGAAATGGTCCATAGGCCGTAAGCTCCATTTAGGAGTGTTTTGATTCCACACAACACTTCCTAAGGCTTAAACATGAAGTAGGAATGCTTGGATTGGCTTAGAAAGCTTCAAACATCAAATGGTCACAAAGGGGTGAGCTTAGGACCATAAAATCAAGGGTTTACGACCATAAACCCTTTTGCTAGTGACCATAAAACCGTAAACTCCTTAAGGGAGTGTTCCTTGAACCCCAAACACACTAGCCTTTCCCTACAACACTTAGATGCAACCCTTGTGACTATTAACACTTGTATAATGTGTTTAGCATGTCCTAGTGTTTCTTAACTTTTTTTATTAGTTGTTTAAAGGAAAATTGTATACATATATGTGATATTATATGTTAACTAGGATCATAGAGTGTGTTCAAGACTTCACTTGATACCTAGCAATCCTACATCTTTTGTACATCCGTACCACTCACTACAGGTGAGTTCATACCCCTTAATCAATGATTTAAATGTTTTTAAATGCTTTATGGGGGGATACAAGTTGAATACTTATAGTTATTACATCAAACTGTTTATCAAACTATATTGCTTCAAACCGTTTTACAAACTCTTTTACTTATCAAATACTTTTACTTAAACTCTTTTATACTTATTATCAATTGCATGTCTATGTATGTATAGTTATATAAGCAATGTTTAAAAGGCTTAGGAAGGCCTGCCCGCCCTATTTCCTTTTCGCCGTTGAGATGTGGTCTGGTGGGATATCGGGTACCCGTCTGAAGGTCATTTAAATATTAGCTATATATCATGTGTACATATATAGTCATAAAGGATCTTCCAGTTCATTCGGTACCCTTGGGTAGAAAGGGTATACTTCCATGTTCATACGTACCAGTTACATCACTAGTAAGTTACCATAGGGGTAGCACAGGAGGATACAAATACTATTACTAGCACGATGAAACATACAATGAGTCAGTTCGAGTAGTACTCACAGTACATTACTATACATGCTATATAAAGAGATAACATACATTACAGCTAGTATACATAGTACATTACTATACATGCTAGATAGAGAGAACATACACTACAGCTAGCACACGCAGAACATTTCAGTACATACAGGCTAGACAGAGAAAGATTACACTTTCAGTTAGCACATTTATTACATATACATTCATACAGTTATGTGAACCATTGAGCGGGTCATGGCACTTCCTGCCACGACCGCTCTTTTATCCTGAATCTCCTTAATTGGGGAGCGTATGAGTTTGCGTATAGATCTATACTGGATTGACTATCATACACCTTGCTGCTCGCTACAGTGGGACTTGCAAGTCTACGGGTGCCAAATGTCATTTCTTACGACATCTTACATCGTCGTTTTACTAGAGTCGGTAGCAGGATACAGGTTGATCACATGTTACTTGGAACACCTTTTGTTTTAAGGTAGTTAGTACCACGGTAGTCACTTATTACAAATACAGTGGTACGATAATATTTTCCCATTACATTCACTTCGTGATTATTCACACGATGCAGAGTGATGTAGTAACTATATTTTTGGTTAATGATAGCCTTAATTGGGAGAACACACACTCTGACAAGAGATACACGCACAGATACTAGATGCCTTGGTAGAAGGCGACAGTTAGTAGGAAACATAGGGTTTTCTAGGAGAGTTCAAACATTTTACAAAACATTGTACAAAACATCTTTCAAAACATTTTACAAACATTTTCATACAAACTCAGACATTAATATACTTATGAGCTCACCAGCATTAAGCTGATACTCGCTTTCAAAATAACTTGTATTCTCAGGTCACCACTAGACAGGTACAAGTGTCAGGCTTTTGAGAAGATGGAGTTCGTTCAAGACTCATATTTTATTTTGATATGTATATTTTTGGTGTCTATAACTTTGACAGAACACACATGTATGAAATTATATTATTAATGCAATGGATGATGTTGTTGATTGTTTACTACTATTCATTGTTGTGATACTGTACATGACGTCCTCCGCCCCAGAATGTTTCCGCCATTCATGGTTTTGGGGTGTGACAGATTGGTATCAGTGCATTGTTTATAGTGAATTAAGTATATCAACCCATAAAAGATATACTAACTATAAATACATTGAGATTAAAGTACTATGTCCAAGAGTTTATACTTTTAAATAATGGAATATTTAATTAAGTATACGTGCCTGCATTCATACTAAAATTAGGGTCACTAGGACAACACAAAAGAATTACGATTGTTGGGCAACACCAGTTGACTTAGAGACATATAGTCAAAACTGGGAAGATATAGCATGATCAAGTATATTATCCAAGGATTGACTAGCATGTGCCTAAGTGTAGTTGTCTGGTTGTAACAAGTCCAAAATCTTACCAACAATACCACAATGAGAACAGTAGAACATAACATTAAACTTAAAATACTATAGGAGTATTTTACATTACTATAAGCTACTTATGTGCTAGATTCTTATACCTCCCTTCTCGCGTCGATTTAATGGCTGGATTCCACATTCCCGGAGACCCGTACTATCCTAACCACGGCAATGCAGGATGGTTAGAACATGAACCAGAAAATGATCACCCAATTCCTCTGGATGATCATGAAGCTGAAGGCTTTTCTGATGGTTCTGACTCAGAGCTAGAAGTCAACAACCTGCCCCCAACTGATCAAAACCCTGACCCTCGTCCAGCATTTCAAGGACCCACACCTCTGTGGGCAACAAACTTGAATACATGGAGCCATGAACATGGTCAACCCATTCCTTACAATGGAGACAAAAGTTTCTACAACCTCACTAATGGAGGTTCTACTGACAGAGTCCTACCCATCATGGTTCGTAGGATTTCTCGGAACACGATATTGGGTCAATCATCTATCAATCGAGTCTTGGAGATTGATGCCAACATAGGTGTTAACACTGTCAGCATTCGCCAGCTAGAGTCTGCTCATGAAAGGACTCTGGTCCACAATGCAGCTCTTGAAAGGGAACTCAATGAAACGTGAGCTGAAGTCAGAGAACTTCGAGCTCAGCAAGCAAGGTCTGATAGGCGTATGAGGGACATAGAACATCTTCTGTCGGGATCCAGCACTCACTCTTGTATTCTCAGGTAACCACTAGACTGGTACAAGTGCCAGGCTTTTGAGAAGATGGACTTCGTTCAAGACTCATCTTTTATTTTGATATGTATATTTTTGGTGTCTACAACTTTGACAAAACACACATGTATGAAATTATATTATTAATGCAATGGATGATGTTGTTGGTTGTTTACTACTATTCATTTTTGTGATACTATACATTACGTTCTCCACCCCAGAATGTTTCCGCTATTCATGGTTTTGGGGTGTGACATGGCCCGACTGAAGAAGGTGTAAAAAAAGGGTCGACTGAATCACAGTAGTAACAATCTACTTCGTTGCATGAGCAAACTTTGAAGTTGTGTGAGGAACTCATAATAAGGTCGACATTATAATAAACTGTTGCTATAAGTGGTATTTATACATACTAGACAATAATGGCAAGTCCAACTTTGAAATGACTAGACAGTGATGACAAGTCACTGCAGTAACCTGCAAATTGTATTGAAACTCTTAAGTGACAAGACATAAATGACTGTTTGACATGATAAGTCACTGCAGAAAGCTAATAATCGTAGTCCAAATGCAACCATTTCGTACTCAAAGTTGTAATTCGTAGTCCTGTATTTATTTATATAAATAGATGTTTAAGATCTAAAAACCAAACACCCAAATCATAAAAAAGAAACGAACTCCCATATTTAGAAATGTCGTTGAATGCAACAAGTTCTTCGAATGAAGTACCTAGTTCCAATTCTGAAAAGCCATGGACGACAAACGAGGTGTTGGTTCTTACACGATGTTGGCTAAGTGTTAAGGATGGTGTATCGTTACTTGCTCCCCCGCATTGCCTAGTTGGTGATGAATGGACTCACATAACAGCTTTGTTCAACCATGAGATGGGACAAGGACAACAACGTGAAAAATCAGATGTTGTTACTATTTGGATTGATGTAGAGGAAGAAGTGACATGGTTCAATCGAGCGTGTAATTATGCGAAAAGTAGCAAACATCATTGCCGGGACGAAGAAGAGTTTTTGGAAGTTGTTACAGATTTTTACATCTGTAAGCGTGACGGTAGATACTTCAAATATGAGGAAGTTTGGAAGGTTGTAAAAAATAATTAGTATTTCATGTAGACCGCTCTATTTTCCGTTAATAATAACCCATGGACTTATGTTTTATTTTAATGCTTTGTTTGTAGTATGTCCTTGTTTTTCATGTAATTGTTGTAATGTTTGTAATGGTTCATGGAATTCTTGTTAGTAATGTATTCTAATGTATTGTCAAAACTAATGCAATGTGCATTTATTAATAGAAATTAAACATAGGAGATGCATCCAATACATATGAAATACATGAAAATAATGCAATGGACATTTATTAATAGAAATTAAACATAGGAGATGCATCCAATACATACGAAATACATGAAAATAAAGCTAAACTCACATAATAAAGTGAAATAGATTTTAAACAAACGGGATATATTTCAAAATACTCCAAGGGGCTTCACACTAGAATTCCAACCCATTACTTAATGACTTGTATTCCTCCTTAACAGCTTCCAAGATGACCTCCTCGGTAGCATTTAAATGGGTGTCGTCAATTTTGGTATAAAGATCGTTGAATAATAGAACTTCGGTTTTCAATTCATACCATCTTGCTAAGATGTCTAGTTCGTCACGATCGTTTCTGGTAGTCATTCGGTTTTCAGCGTTGAAAATATTGGTTAAACGGGTCCAAAACATTGGATCGTTCAACTTGGTTGTCTCGTACACATGAATATACGCACGTGTAAGAACCAATAACTCTTCATTGTTGCATGATATAAAACTCATTTTGATTGCAACAAAGAGAGTAAAATCTCAAAAACAATATTTGAACAGCTGTATTGGTTGTTTAGTAAACTAATTATTTAACTTAAAACTTAATGTCAATTTATAGTAGTTTATACACAAAATCGCCGTCCAATCTTCTAATATGTCTGCAATTCATAGTCAAAATTAACTGACGAACGCAGTGTACTATACTAATAACACAACAGATCACTGTTCGAGTTGACAAGTCATCCACGTCGAATGACAACACAATACACTGCTACTTGAGTTGGCAGGCTATTGCACCGGGAAAATAAGGAGTCTCTATAACTGTAGAGGAGGATTCTCCACCGAGCCTCCCACAAGTTCATGTTGGATCATTTTGGTCTCGTGTCTGTCATTTGTTTCACCATTTAATGGGGCGTACTTAATATCGAAGAAGAAGAGATGTCAAAGCGAAGTTTCTGGATTTGAAAATAAAGGTGAAACAATTTCAATGTATTTATAACGAGTTGGATAATGAACATGCAAATATGAATGAAGACATTCTACGACAGGTGGCTTTGGAACTATACCATTTTGAATATGATGGTAGCGAGTTTACCTACTTAGATGCATGGAATCTTTTAAAGAATGTCCCTCATTTTTAATATGCATGTTGGTTAAGTTAATTGTTTTTCATTAGTTAAGTTGGTTGTTATTTTATGTGTGTTTTGTTACTATTTAATAAATGTCCCTTACTTTTAATGTATGTTGTTTCCTCAATCGCTAATAATACGACATAAATTAAATAACTAATACATAATATGACATAAAATATAAACGGGGTACATGAATAACTAGTACATAACACGACATAAAATAAAAACGGGGTACATAAATAAGTAGTACATAACACAACATAAAATAAAAACGGGGTACATAAATAACTAGTACACAAAATGACATAAAATGAATACGGGGTACATTAATAACTAACACAAAAGAAAAAAAGAACGGGGAACATAAATAACAAGTACATAATACCACATAAAATATAAAGGGGCTACATGAATAACTACTTCATTGAGGGAGGTAACAGGACAATCGTTTCATTTGGTATTTGCCAAAGCACATGTGATGGTATAGTATTCACCAACACAGATCCATATGCAAGTCGATACATGAAATTAGTGAACTTGTAATCAACCATTTTGTGAATGGCTTCAGACGTACGGGTTCTTAGACATGCTATAGCGTGGCCACATGGTATACCGCTTTTTTTCCATTTCCTACAACTACATACCCTTCGTTCAAGTTGTACGTTTGTGGTGGCAAAATTGTCATCGACTTCAAATGTATCCCCATACAAACGTCTTGCCATCCAATTATAAGACTTGTTGACACGTTTTTGAACCTTACTCTCAACATAAGGGGTCAACCCATGATGTGTGTAAACTCAACTAGATTTAAACCTACTTTTAATAATAAAATGAACACACAAAGGTAGTGGACCTATCAATTGTGCTACAACTAAATAAGTAGGGTATCGAACACAGGGAACGGTAAATTAAAACTAAAGACTAATTTTATCTAAATTAAATAATAAGTAGGGGTTTTCTCTAGTTTTACAAGACTAGAAACTTACTAACTATCACTTAAACTAAAGACTAGAAAAGCAAAGATTTAACTAAATTCAATAACGAGAAGGATTTCGGTTTAGTTCAACTCAATTGATCATATGGTTGATATTATGATATTAGTGCAATGGATTAATTCTTCTATTGGCTACCGATTCAAGTGATTAGCTTTGCGTTCATTGCAGTAATCCTTAGAGAACAAACTAACTCAAACAGTGATCAGTTGTCTAATTTAATTTAATTCACTAGATTATTTATTCAGGGCGATTTAGACTTGTAATAGCTAACTAATTTGGTCCTTTAGTTAAACTCTTGTTGATGGTCATCAAACAAGATCACACATGAATTTACCTAATTTTCTAATAATTCTAGTTTCATGTTCATTAATCCTAGACATATGATAAAGTGGTCACATAAACATATGAGGTTGACAATTAAAAGATGTTCATACTAACTAATTATCTTCCTATCAATAGAAAAATAGTTATCATTCACACACAAGGTTCTTTAACAAGCTAAAATCAACAAAATCACCAATATTGAATTAATCCTATCAATAATCAAACCATAGTCTCAATTTCGTATCCCCAAACAGAAGTTTAAGAGTTTTAGCTCATGATTGAGGTAATTAACAGCAATAAAACGAATTCTAATTGTCTAACAATGATTGCAAACAATAGATTGAATAGAATGATGAGAATTTACCTCTAATCTCCTTCGGAATTGAATTCTTGGTTGTATCTTCATTCTTCAGATCTCTCCTAGCTCTGATTCGCAGTCTGCTTCTCTCCAAGGGTTCCAACATATTGAATGGCGATCTGGACAACTGTTTTTATAGATTCGAACCAACTCGCCGAGTCCAATACCGACTCGCCGAGTCCACCCTTTAATTCTCGTACACGGTAAGTCACTGGGTCTTTATCCTCTCGAATCTTCGACGCTACTTGCCGAGTAGTCGACCTTACTCGCCGAGTCCCTTGTATTTTTAGTGTTTTTCTTCTTTGTTCAACTCCTGAGCTCCCAACCGCTTCTCCTGCTTCCTTTTGCTTCCGAGCTTCACTTTTGGACTGAAAATACAATCCAAACACTTTTAAGTATCTTTTATCCATGATATACAATAAATTAGCTAATAAATGATAAAAATCTAAACTTATTATGGAGCTAAATATGAAAATATCAAAATACCCCATACTTGACTTTTGATTGCCCCCAAGCAAAACTGAATTTTAGCACATTAGAATCACATAGGACAACTCCAATCCAACCCAGCCATTATGCCAAGACCGCAACACATGCATTTGTGTCTAAAAATTTCCCTAATAACCCCCCATACTCCAAATACTCAAAATCCTCATAAACATTCGCCCACTTATCCCGAACAATGCTCATTTTATGCATCCCTCCGAATCCATCCGCAGAAAACCTCCTATCCTCAAGGTGTTTTTGGTTGAGCAACCCAAGCATACATAATCTAGAATTACAATTTATGATACCACTATGGAGCTCTTTTGAATTATTCACTTCCTTGATAATTTGATCTTTGATTTCTTGTGAATTCATCACCTTGTTTGATTTAATTTTTGGTATCTTCAAATTTTTTGTACTCTTGGAATTTTGAACTTTTGATCTTCACTTTGATTGCTCCAAAAATTTTACAACTTTTCTTGTAATTCTCTTTTTTTTTGACATGTACCTCACTTTTTTCACTCAAAACCCTACATGCTTAAGTAGGGGCGCTCAACTTCAACCTTTATTGGCTAACGATAATAATTTTCCTGGATACATTTCTGGTACATGATGCTAAACATATTGCATCCTTCGGGCTAAGCAAGGTCGTGTTTTTGTCCCTAGATTTCATTGGAATAAGGAAGCCAGAAATGCACTAGAACATATATAGGCTCTAGTAAACATTTGGGTCTTCATGCAATCATCAAGATAACTCTAACATGGAATCCTAATTACTTTTTACCAAAATTTCCTAAATTAATTCCTAAGTCACATTTTTGGTATGCAAAAAAATTTTAAAACAGACCTAAATTAGGATATTAAGATTCGCAATTTACTAGAAATTAACTAACCCCCTACCCCACACTTATTTTATGCAATGTCCTCATTGCATATCATGCAAAAATAAAAATATGAAATATAGAGAGAATTGGAAAAAACTTCCCTGGGGTAGCAGTCGCTAGGTTGATATCTCTTCCTTGGGGTAGCAGTCGCTAGTTGATATCTCTTCTCTTCAACTCCATCTTCAATTGACTTTAGACATGGGAACAACTCATCCATGTCTTGGGTGTCAAAATCGCATGTGGATAACTCCAAATATGCATGAAAAATACTGTAAAATCTTTAGGAATTGATTAGAGAGAATAAGTGGTCAAGTGGTATGTCCATCAGCATCGAATCGACAGTCTTCTTGGTATACAAATAAGTGACTCGTCGAGTCTTATAAACAATAGTGCGACTCGGCGAGTCATCGCTGGGTGGAAAAATGAACATTCTGCACTTGTTCCAGCTACTGATAAATCTCAAGAACTTCCCATAACCTCTAGAATTATTTACTCATTTCCCTTAGGACCATACTCGAAACCTTAGCTCTAAATTTCGCCCTTTCTTGACTCTTTTCCACTCTTTTTTTCTCAAACTCCAAACCCTTTATGCAAGTATTCCTAATCCAAAATCTGAAAGTCACCAAGGCAAATAAAATATCAAACACATAACTTAAAGTCTTAACTAAGAATTCAAAAACCACCAAACAAAACAAAAACAAAAATAAAATTGAAAATTGTTCCGTATGACAAAAAAAACTAATCATCTTCTTCCTCATCATGGCCATGTGCAACCCCGCTCCCACCAGTTCCACTTCGCCTTGCATTAATGATCTCGTCCCAAGATGATATGTAGGGGAAGTTACCCCCATCAATGTGTGGAATATGGAAGTGGTCAAGAAGCCACATGTGGGATTCATTGCTGAAATTGATACCCCTCGCTATTTGGTCTTGTAGCCGCCTCATCTCGACATTGTACCAATCCATTGGCACTTCATCATTGTCCACCGGAATCACTGGCGGTTCCTCCTCAACTTCCCTTTCACGTCTCGATCTCACCCTCCTTCCCGGTGCCTCGGGCACGACCACCGGATCGTCATGCGGGATAGCATAATGACCACCGCCATAGTCTTCAATAATTCTAGCCCTCCGAAAAAGAATGGGATTAAAGGGAGGGGCAGGAATCATTGTTATCAAGTTCCATGCACCGCGGGTCATCAACCCATATGAGTTGGCTAGTTGGGTCACGAACATGCCACCGTTAATTTTGGAGGTTTTGTGATCCTTTACCGCACCCTCCGACAAGTAAGAGGCCAAACACCATGGAATGTTGCAGAAGGTGTCGGGCGTGATGATACTCCAAGGATAAAATACGTCAAGGTTGGACACCTTGTCTTCATCCTTCCATTGATTGATTGTAGTGGATATAAGGCGGTGTATGAGGTGGTGTGTGGGTGACCTAATGCTCCCTTCTATATCCGATTTCGGAATATATAATTTGTTGGCGATTGTGTTCCACCAACCAGTACTTGTAACACCGTTGGGGAACACCTTATGAGATTGTTCTAAGAAGCCGTGGAAGATAGCAATAGCGACCAATGACAGAACATTGATGGAATTTGCCACCAACAAAAAAACTAAAACTCGCGGGGTGGTAGGAATCGTCTCCTCCTCGGAAAGATACCATGGAGAAAAATTCCCAGCAGAGTTCTCGAAACACCGGCTCTTGAATTCTAAAAACCCGGCTCCGTCCATCACAAATAATCGTCTCCCCATCGTAAGTAAATTCCTTCAAAAGGTAAGGCGCCAACTCTTCTTCATACCGGACATCCTTTAACCAATCCCAGTCAACCCTATTAGGCACATAAACCTCCTTCTTCCTGACCTCAGCCGGCTTCTTCCTCCATGTAACACCGTGAATTATCAAAATAACTTTTCACAAATATAAAAATATTTCTCATTCATTTTCATAAACCATTAAGTTTAAAATTCCAATTCGTATTATACAAATCCCAAGATCACATAACTATATCAAAAATCCCCTGTGTGTGTATAGATCAAGCCGGCGCCTTCCCACGGTCATCGCTACTACCTGAAACAACAACACTAACACTGTAAGCACAAAGCTTAGTGAGTTCCCCAAAATACCACATAAAACACATATTAGCCACTCGAGGCTATAACTCTGTGGGTCCGTGCACCCAAACTCTGTGAAACCTCAGGTTCTAACTCTGTAAACATGCACATCATAAATCACATAGAAATAATGCAGTACAACACATAACATACATAGCATACAAATACTCTATCACATAACTCTGGTTACCTACTCAAGGTAAAGTATAGTGAGAAGACTCACCTCGCGTATCTCGGTATCTCACGAATCCTAGAAATCCCTCGTGCTCGATCCTCCGAGCTCTAATCCTCCTACAACATCATATGTCTCTAATTAACACTTTATATCTCTAAGGTTGACTATCCCTAAGAAGTCAACACAGGTCAACTTTGGTCAACGGTCAACGGTCAACTTTGACCGGACTCGGCGAGTGCGCAAGGGCGACTCGGCGAGTCTGGACGTTTTCACCAACTCTCTAGGATTCCCTTCCTACACGTCGAGTACTCCCCCTGACTCGACGAGTTCCACCTGGAAGAATTGCGGGGCCACCCCGACTCAACTCGCTGAGTCTCAAGAACAACTCGGCGAGTCCCAGTTCGACTCAGTCCACCTGTCGACCCTCTCTAACGCACCCTGACTCACTGAGTCAACCTATGACTCGACTGGACCACTCACTGAGCGAACTCAAGGCACTCTTCAAACTACTCGCCGAGTCTATTCATCGGACGCGGCGAGTCCATGCCATGCAACCACTCCAACTTGCTTCTAAGGTCAGATCTGCTCCAACAATTCATAGATCTGGCCTTTCTAGACTGATTCATCACATAAAGCCCCTAACTTGGTGTCCATAACACACCCCATGGCTCATAAATAGCATTTTGACCTAAGGCATAAGGATTCCAATCCAAAGCCTCCACTGATTCCCAAAAAGCTTGGGCAAAGGGACACTCTGGACCTCCAAGGGTCCAGATCTATGGTTTAAATCGCTTAAGGGACCAAGGGAGCACTAGATCTAGCCACAAAAGGGTTCAATAAACCCTAAATCAAAATAAACATCAACATAGAAGAGGATAGCTCGAAGATATTACCACAATAGTGAAGCTCTGGACTCCAAACTCTCAGAAAATGGCTCCTCTTGCTTTCCCGCTAGCTGGTTCTCCCTTTCCTTGCAAAATGACACCTCCAAGATCAATAATGGCCTCCTACTTTGCTCCAAACGCTCACACTCGATTAGGGTTTCACTCAAGGGACCGGTGAGCACAAATGACGGCCATAAGGCCCTTTAAATAGGTCCCAAACCCGAGAAATTAGGGTTTCATTAAACAGCGCGGACTTGCCGAGTCCATATCCTAGACTCGCCGAGTCCAGGCGCGAACCCGCAACCAGATCCGCGATCCTACTCGGCGAGTCTGAGCTCCAACTCGCCGAGTCCCCTCTCAAAACACCAAAATCATAAACATAAAAGATACCTGGAAATTCGGGCTGTTACAACTCTCCCCCACTAGAACTAGACTTCGCCCTCGAAGTCTTGCTCTGAAAATAGCTCCGGATGCTGCTCCTGCATCTCACGCTCTGGCTCCCAGGTCATCTCTGATCCCTTCCGGTGTTGCCACTGAACCAACACCAGAGGTACCTCCTTGTTCCTCAGAACCTTGATCTTCCGATCTCTAATGGCCACTAGTCTCTCGGCATAATTCAGGCTCGCATCCACCAGAATATCCTCTAATGGAACCACTGCCGACTCATCAGCTATACACTTCCTCAACTGCGACACATGAAAAGTGTTGTGGATCTACCCCAACTCTGCTGGCAACTCCAAACGATAGGCTACCCGGCCTACCCTCGCAATCACACGAAATGGTCCAATATACCGGGGCCCCAACTTGCCCCTCTTCCTGAATCGAATCACTCCTTTCCAAGGAGAGACCTTCAGGAGAACGAAGTTACTGACCTGAAACTCAAGGTCGGACCGGCGTCTGTCTGCATAACTCTTCTGTTGGCTCTGGGCGGTCAATAACCTCTGTCTGACCTGCTGTATCTGCTCTGTCGTTTGAATCACGATCTCTGTACTGCCCATCACTCTCTGCCCAACCTCTCCCCAACAAATGGGGGTCCGACACCTCCTACCATACAACAGCTCAAAGGGCGGCATACAAATGCTCGAATGATGGTTGTTGTTGTAGGAAAACTCTGCCAAGGGTAAATACGCATCCCAGCTACCCCCGAAATCTAGCACACATGCTCGAAGCATGTCCTCAAGCGTCTGAATCGTCCGCTCACTCTGGCCGTCTGTCTGGGGATGATATGCGGTACTAAAATGCAATCTAGTACCCAACTCCTCATGAAATTTCTTCCAGAATCTGGAAGTGAAACGCACATCACGGTCTGAAACAATCGAGATCGGCACCCCATGCCGAGATACCACTTCTCTCACATACACCTCCGCCAACTTCTCTGCCAAAGAACTCTCACTGATGGCAAGGAAGTGAGCGCTCTTCGTCAACCTATCCACAATCACCCAAATTGCATCAACTCCTCCGGCAGTCCTCGGCAATTTGGTGATGAAATCCATAGTGATCTGTTCCCACTTCCACTCGGGAACCTCCAATGGCTGCAACTTGCCATGCGGTCTCTGGTGCTCGGCCTTAACCCTACGGTAGGTCAAGCACCTCTCGACAAACCATGCGACGTCCCTCTTCATACAGGGCCACCAATACTCTTTCCTCAAATCCAAATACATCTTCGTAGCCCCGGGATGGATCGGAAATTTCGACCGATGTGCTTTCTCCATCAAAGTAGTACGCGTACCACCCACAAACGGTACCCAAATCCGACCCTGAAAAGTCATAAGCCCTCGACCATCCGAAACGAACTCTGAAACCAAACCAACGACCCGTTCCCTCTTCTGCATATCCGGTTGCACAGCCTCGGCCTGTGCCCCACGAATGGCATCCAGTACCGGAGCTATCACGGTCATTCTCAATCATACATCTCGCAGTGGAGTGCTCTCCGCCCTGCGGCTCAACGCATCGGCTACCACATTAGCCTTGCTTGGGTGGTACAGGATCTCACAATCATAATCCTTGACCACATCCAACCACCTCCTCTGACGCATATTTAGGTTGGGCTGATCCATCAAGTACTTCAAACTCTTATGGTCCGTGTATATCGTACAACGAACCCCATACAAGTAGTGACGCCAAATCTTGAGGGCGAACACTACTGCCTCGATGAGGCTTTAGCTGCCTCGATGCATATGCTATCACATGCCCTCTCTGCATCAGCACCGCACCCAGCCCCAAAATCGATGCATCACAATATACTACAAAATTCTCCATCCCTTCCGGGAGAGCTAATACCGGGGCTTCGCACAACCTTTGGTGAAGTGTCTCAAAGGAGGTCTGCTGCTCGGGACCCCATGAGAATGCAACACCCTTTCCGGTCAATCTGGTGAGTGGCACTGCGATCTTGGAGAAATCCTTGATAAATCTTCGGTAATACCCTGCCAACCCAAGGAAGCTCCTGATCTCGGAGGGTGACTTCGGCACCTCCCAACTCATCACCGCCTCAACCTTGGCCGGATCGACCAATATCCCTTCCTGATTAACAAGATGTCCTAGGAACTGGACCTCCCGCAACCAAAAATCACACTTGGAGAACTTTGCATAAAGCTTCTCCGATCTCAAAACCCCAAGGACCTCCCTCAAATGCTCTTCATGCTGCCCTCTAGATCTCGAATATACCAGAATATCATCGATAAATACAATCACCGACCGATCCAACATCGGCCTGCATACCCTGTTCATGAGATCCATGAACACAGCCGGGGCATTGGTGAGCCCAAATAGCATCACCACAAACTCATAATGCCCATATCGCGTCCTGAACACTGTCTTCTGGACATCCTCATCCCGCACTCTCACCTGATGATATCCCGACCTCAAATCGATCTTGGAGAACCAAGATGCTCCCTGCAACTGATCGAATAAATCGTCGATCCTCGGTAATGGGTAACGGTTCTTGACCGTCAACGTGTTCAACTCCCGGTAATCAATGCACATCCGGTGTGAACCATCCTTCTTCTTGACGAACAGGATAGGCGCTCCCCACGGTGAGCTGCTCGGCCGAATAAACCCCTTCCCCAGCAGCTCCTGAAGCTTCGAGGATAACTCTTGCATCTCTGGAGGTGCAAGCCGATAAGGCACCTTAGCGATAGGCGCGACCCCCGGAACCAAATCAATACTGAACTCCACTTGCCTCACGGGAGGCACACCCGGTATCTCCTTGGGAAAAATATCTGGAAACTCACGCACCACCGGAACCTCCTCCACAGAACTCGGTCTCTCGGAAGCCATCCGCGTATCCATCACATACGCCACAAAACCCTTATAGCCCTGCTGTAGACACTGCCTCGCCCTAGCGGCCGAACAAAAAGCTAATCCTGAACGTGTGCCATCACCGTACACTGAAAGAACTCCCCCACTAGGGTCTCGTACGGTCACCAGCTGACACTCGCAGTCGATAACCGCGCCGAATCGGCTCAACCAGTCCATGCCCACAATGACACAGACATCACCCATCACAATAGGAATCTGATCAATCGGAAACTCAACCCCAAAAATCTCTAACACACATCCCCGGAGAACCTCCGTGACACAAATCACTCTATCGCCGGCTATGGAAACTCTCAGAGGCCGATTCAATGCCTTACGACTAACACTGATATGCTGACTAAAGGCCAAAGATACAAAAGACCGACTCGCACCCGAGTCAAATAACACTAAAGCAGGCATAGAGTTCACAAGGAAGGTACCTACGCATAACATAATATAAGCATAATATCTCAACATCAAAATAAATATATGAAAGAACACATACCAGCCACGACATCGGGCGCTGCATGGACCTCCTCCGCGGTCAGCTGAAAGGCTCTCCCTCGTGCCCTTGGTGCCTCGACCTTCACTGGCCGACTCTTTGTAGCTCTGATGGCGGCAGGGACAGATCCCTGAGGTGCTCCCTGAGATGATCCTCGCAACTGCGGACACTCCGCCTTCCGGTGTCCGGTCTGGTTGCAGTGAAAACACACTGCAAACCCCTTGGGGCAATCCTTGGCCATATGCCCCTCCTTGCCACACTTGTAGCAAAATCCCGCTCTGCAGACTCCGTCATGACCCTTGCCACACTTCCCACAAGTGCGGCCCTTCTGGCTCCCTAGTTTGGGATCAGCGGGCTTGGCCCGCTTGGCTGCCGGCTGAGACTGTGCTGGTCGCCGATCCCTCCCCTGAGACTCCGCCTCCTCTCTGGCCTGAGTCTCAACCTCAATCTCCCTCTTCCGGGCATTTGCTTGAAGCTCGGCAAATGTTCGGTACGAGGAGTTCTCCACGAACTCCCGAAATTCCCGCCTCAAGATACTCAGATAGCGGCTCATACGTGCCTGCTCCGTAGACACGTGCTCAGGGTAGAACATCGCCCTCTCGTGGAACACCCTGGTAATCACCGTAACCGACTCAGTACCCTGCTTGAGGGTCAGAAACTCCTGGGCCAAACGCTCCCTCTACACATGGGGAACGTACTCATCTCGGAACATGGCAGTGAACCTCTCCCAGGTCACCACCGAAAGCTCAGCAGATGTATAATACGCCATCACAAACTTCCACCAGTCCTTCGCTCCCAAGCGAAGTTGGTTCAGCGCGAGCTGAACCTTCAGATGCTCAGGAGATGAGCAAGTGAAGAAGCACCCCTCTATATCAGATATCCACCTCATAGCTGCCACCGGATCTTGTGTCCCATCAAACTCTGGTGGTTTGGTGTTGCTGAACTCCCGAAACAGCAACGGATCACCACTCTGTGGCCTCGCAGCAGCAATTGTTGCGGTAGCCGCTGTAACAGCAGCCTCAGAAAGAGCGGCATAACGCTCGTCAAACGTCTCAATGAGTGTGGTCTTTATAGACCCAAACATCTCCGGAATCTCTGCCCTGATGGCCGCAGCCACCTCCTCCTGGATGATCCGGCGGATCTCTTCCTCACTGGTACCACTGCTCTCGGGCATCAAACGTGTCCTTACCATGATCTACCTCTGAAATACAACATACGATAAATTAGAATCCACACGAGCATACTCACACTCGTCAACTCTTTCCTCCGTGATTCTTGGTATTCCAAAGATTCTTACTTGGGCTGCACACCGCATCGGTGCTTTCAGTAGTACGGGCCCAATACTACTGTCTGCACCGCACCAGAATACACTCCAAGTCCTCCTCTTCGGATCCCAAGTCCCAAGTATTCTATCATGCGTAGACTACTGTCTAATAGATCTCTCATAAGCCCCTCGCTGCTACCTACTCACTCTCAAACATCTCATAGCAGCTCACCTCTCCTTAGGCTAAGGCATCACAATTCAGGCCACTCTAGTCCTAATAGCAATACCTAGCCTACTCTAGCATGCAGATACATCATATCAATATCAATATCACATAATATAAAGGTATTTTGGGAAATCACCGTTCGGGCGCTGACTGATCGTACACACATCTCTTGCTCTGCGTTTTTCAAAAATCTTTTAATCTTTTTGAAATTGTATCTCAAATCCTCAGTTTGAGTTCAAATACGCCCGAAGGTGTACTCGAATCCCTCAAACCAAGGCTCTGATACCAACTTGTAACACCGTGAATTATCAAAATAATTTTTCGCAAATATAAAAATATTTCTCATTCATTTTCATAAAACATTATGTTTAAAATTCCAATTCGTATCATACAAATCCCAAGATCACATAACTATATCAAAAATCCCCTGCGTGTGTACAGATCAAGTCGGCGCCTTCCCACGGTCATCGCTAGTACCTGAAACAACAACACTAACACTGTAAGCACAAAGCTTAGTGAGTTCCCCAAAATACCACATAAAACACATATTAGCCACTCGAGGCTATAACTCGGTGGGTCCGTGCACCCAAACTCTGTGAACCCTCAGGTTCTAACTCTGTAAACATGCACAGCATAAATCACATAGAAATGATGTAGTACAACACATAACATACATAGCATACAAATACTCTATCACATAACTCTGGTTACCTACTCAAGGTAAAGTATAGTGAGAAGACTCACCTCGCGTATCTCGGTATCTCACGAATCCTGGAAATCCCTCGTGCTCGATCCTCCGAGCTCTAATCCTCCTACAACATCATATGTCTCTAATTAACACTTTATATCTCTAAGGTTGACTATCCCTAAGAAGTCAACACAGGTCAACTCTGGTCAACGGTCAATGGTCAACGGTCAACTTTGAGTACTCCCCCTGACTCGACGAGTGCGCTAGGGCGACTCGGCGAGTCTGGACGTTTTAACCAACTCTCTAGGATTCCCTTCCTACACGTCGAGTACTCCCCCTGACTCGACGAGTTCCACCTGGAAGAATCGCGGGGCCACCCCGACTCAACTCGCCGAGTCTCAAGAACAACTCGGCGAGTCCCAGTTCGACTCAGTCCACCTGTCGACCCTCTCTAACTCACCCTGACTCACTGAGTCAACCTATGACTCTACTGGACCACTCACTGAGCGAACTCAAGGCAATCTTCAAACTACTCGCCGAGTCTGTTCATCGGACGCGGCGAGTCCATGCCATGCAACCACTCCAACTTGCTTCTAAGCTCAGATCTGCTCCAACAATTCATAGATCTGGCCTTTCTAGACTGATTCATCACGTACAGCCCCTAACTTGGTGTCCATAACACCCCCCATGGCTCATAAATAGCATTTTGACCTAAGGCATAAGGATTCCATTCTAAAGCCTCCATTGACTCCCAAAAAGCTTCGGCAAAGGGACACTCTGGACCTCCAAGGGTCTAGATCTATGGTTTAAATCGCTTAAGGGACCAAGGGAGCACTAGATCTAGCCACAAAAGGGTTCAATAAACCCTAAATCAAAATAAACATCAACATAGAAGAGGATAGCTCGAAGATATTACCACAATAGTGAAGCTCTGGACTCCAAACTCTCAGAAAATGGCTCCTCTTGCTTTCCCCTTAGCTGATTCTCCCTTTCCTTGCAAAATGACACCTCCAAGATCAATAATGGCCTCCTACTTTGCTCTAAACGCTCACACTCGATTAGGGTTTCACTCAAGGGACTGGTGAGCACAAATGACGGCCATAAGGCCCTTTAAATAGGTCCCAAACCCGAGAAATTAGGGTTTCATTAAACAGCGCAGACTCGCTGAGTCCATATCCTGGACTCGCCGAGTCCAGGCGCGAAGCCGCGACCAGATCCGCGATCCTACTCGGCGAGTCTGAGCTCCAACTCGCCGAGTCCCCTCTCAAAACACCAAAATCATAAACATAAAAGATACTTGGAAATTCGGGTTGTTACACTCCATTTTGTCATTGTTGAAGCAGATTCAATCGGAGGGAAATTCAACCAAGGAAAATCTCCTTGGGGTCCACTTGAGCTCTGCCCTTTTGAAAACATGGTCCCTGCAAAACAAAGAACACACAACCTAGTAAATATAGAAAAACATTAAAACATAATTCCTCTGGGTCCCCGACTGGACTCGTCGAGTCAGTGAATGACTCGGCGAGTCGTATGAACTGAGCGAGTCAGTTGACGGGTCGAGCAAAATTCGACCATAAAAACTCGAAATTTTTCCAAGGGTTTTGTCCATGGACGTTCCTAAGATGTATTAGAGCAAGAATAACCATCCAAAACAACACAACTAATACTAAATCAAAACCCTAAAAATTCACTAAACTTGAAAATCGGGTATTCTATGAAATTGACACCCTAAAACATTTAAAAATCATGGCTTTAACAAAATTATGGAAGAAATTAAGTACCTTTGTTGATAGAATTCGAGAATTTTGAAGAAAGAGTGAAGAACTTGATGAATGCTTGAGAGAGAGAAAGAAAGGGAGTGCACGTCGAGTAAGGGGGAATTTGATCTCATTAGGGTTAAAAACCCTAGTTTCACCAAATGTAAAAATTATTTTTAATTAATTTTTTCTTTAAATAAAAGCGACTCGTCGAGTCAGGGTCAGAATCGGCAAGTCTAGTCGCGAATTTAAACTCATCTGGAATCTGAAGACACTTGTCAAGTCAGGGTCAGACTCGGCGAGTCAACTACAAACAATTCAAAAATTAAATCATTTTGTCATTTATTCGTAAAAAATTTCATTCCACCCCACACTTAGCCCATACACACTCTCAAGCAGTCATATCTGATGATTTAGAAGACGAAAATAAAATCCTAAAAACGAAAATCAAACAAAACTAAAACGAAAAAGATAAAACAAAGCAAATTCTAATAACGGGGTGCCTCCCGCTAAGCGCTTCTTTTTAAGGAGTCGTTAGTTGGACTCCTTCCCATCTACGTTTCTTCATTTTCCTGCATCGGGAATGCATGCCTAATCTTTTTCGGTTTATACTTTGTCTTGTATGCGTGTATCTTCTTCTTGTAGGACCGTCTCAATTCTTCTCTCTTTTTCATTGTAGCATCACCTTCAGCTGCATGAATTTCCCTTTTCCTCACCTTCTTCTTCTTAACCCTATTCTCTTGTACCTTCTCTTTCACCCCTTCTTCTTTAAACTTCATTACTTCATAGTTGGTGAAAACTCGGGCTCGAGGTTTGGTAATATGTGACTCAATGAACGGGTCATCTGCATCATCTATCATAACCGCTGCAATTTCCTTTTCCCCAAAGCTTGCCTCCTCTTCAAGTGGAATGTCTTCATCTTCTTGCATTATTGTATCGAGGCATGCTACTTGAACGTGTTGAAAATCACCATATGCTTTAACAATTCCACCTTATGCCGCTTGATCTTCTAAATATTTATGGAAAATCTTCATGTCCAGAACATGCAAGGAGCTGGTAACAAGCGGATCAAAATCATCCAAGTTGCTCGGATTTTCGAATGGACTTGTCGAGTCTGCGAAAGCGACTCGGCAAGTCGGAGCGTATTCCTCACATCCCAATGTATTTCCTGAATTGGTTCCTTTCAGCAGCTTCTCTATCTCCTCCAAGTCTTTGTCAGCATCATCATTTCCTCCAGAAGATAGCAAAAACTTATTTGGATCTTCTTCTTGCAAGAGTGCAAGTTCTTTTTGTAGAATTTCATCATCCAAATCAATGATGGAAACTTCTTCTTCTCTTCCTTCTTCTTGCTTAATTTATGGTAGAGCTTTAAACACTACTGACTCATCTCCTACCCTCAATGTTAGTGTGGACTCGCATACATCTATCAATGCGCATGCGGTATTCAAAAATGATCTCCCCAAAATAATTGGAATTTCGGGGTCTTCTTCCATATCAAGTACTACAAAGTCCATGGGGAATATAAATTTATCAACCTTAATGAGGAGATCTTCACAAACACCTCTTGGACTAATAATCGTCTTATCCGCCAAATGGATCTTCATATTCACATGCCTTGGCTCTGGTAAATTCAGCTTCTTGAAGAAAGAAAAAGGCTTTAAGTTAATACTTGCACCCAAATTGGTCAACGCTTTAATAGCAAGTATATTTCCAAATTGACAAGGAATTGTGATGCTTCCCGGATCACCCTTCTTTTCTGGTAGCTCACTCAATACTATCTCCACGACTTCAACCAAATCTTTTCTAGCAGCAAAGAGACCCTTTAGCAAGTTCAAGTATTTGGGTGTTTGAAGCATTGTTTCCACAAATGGGACGTTGACTTGAAAGGCTTTGATATGTTCCATAAAAGCTCTATATGCTTTAACCTTGTCATCAGGTAGGGCTCTGATTGGGAATGGAAAAGGAGGGTTGTAACGCTTTAAGGAAATAGCAGATTTGTCATCAGGGCATGGACTCGTCGAGTCCATTAGAGGGACTCGGCGAGTCTGGTCGGGTTTAGTTGAACTCGACTCTTTTGTCTTTTCTGCATGCCCCTTGGAGACCTTCTATGCAGGGGTGAAAATTTCTATGCACTCACATTCTCCATCCTCGGATGATTCTCAGTTTTACTTGAAAGTTCACCCGGTCTTCTATCGTTCACTTGATGTGCAAGTTGTCCTATCTGTTTCTCAATGTTGAGAATGGATGCTTGCTGATTCCTAAGTATAGTTCTAGTCTCTTGTATTGCAACATCATGATCATTGTGTCTTTTTTTGTCACACCCCCAAACCTGAACGGCGAAAACGTTCGGGGGCAGATGATTTCATGTGGTAACGTAACAAATGAATGCATAGTAAAGAAAGCAATACAACCATCATATATATAATTGAAAGTTTACATTTGTCAAAAGTTACATGTTCAAAACCAATTACAATATGATGTCAAAATATGAGATTAAACTGGCGCCACAGCATCCCTTCATCAAAAGCATAATGATACCTGTAGTTACTAAATCCCTGGGACATACTAGTAATTTTGAAAGAGTAGATCAGCATTTAAGCTGGTGAGTTTCATAAGTATTTAAATGACAATGTTTGTATGAAATGAAATGTTTTGTCCTTGTTTGTTTGTGTTTAGAAAATCCTATATTTTCTACTAGTATAAAAGTAGTCTTCCTTCAAGACCAAAGTTTGTTTCCAAAAATGTATGTAAGTGTAAAAATAACCAATATGTTTGAAAACGTCGTAAATCAATGTATTTTTAATACCTCGTGTGAGTTTTATAACCATACTATTGACATGGAATGCCTATACACAATGTTCTTCAGACGTTGGAATGTTATGACGTTTGTCACCCCAAATGGTGGACTGTAGCTAACAGTCAAGGCGCGGGTTGTCAAGCCCGTATAGATCTATACACAAACACCATGCTCCCCCTCCAAGGGATTCTGGTATATAATACAGGACTTGAAATGTGTACTCGAACGTACGTGAAGTTAATGTCTCACAAAACCGTAGTATAAAAACAGATTTACGTGTTAAAATGTTCGTTTGCTCTTGTATATGAAAGTGATTTCTTAAAAATCGTGTTTCTAGTATGTAAAAGTTAGCAATATCCTCATAAAACTATACCTATTATAATTTTCTAAAAGTGTGCCTCGTTTGTTTTAGAATATCTAGAAAAGGAATCACTTGTTATGAAAGCATAGATTTTTGTAGAGCATAAGATAGACACATATACATTAAATCTAGGAAAAATGTTTAGTTTATACATGCATTACAACAATTTATAGTTTTAAAGATAGAATGCTATTGTAATATATTTTGTACACGGGAGTTCCCTATAAAGTTTATAAATCACATATGATTCTACTTAATAAAGGTGTATAATAATCTTTATATATAACACCCGATAGTAGTCGTGTGTTTTACCTGTATTTTCCCCCCTTAGAAAGCATATAAAAGCATTTAGAATATGTAAAAAGGGTTAATTAAGGGGTATGAACTCACTTGAAAGTTTGAAGATAGCGAGATGGAAAACCGGGCAGAGTTTCGTCTCGGGAAACGGATTTTTCTCGGGATCCTCGGGAATCTCGGGAGTAAAATCGACCTTCGGGACTTGAGCAAAATGACCAGGGCTTCGGGGTAGTGCGGGCACGGAAATCAAGGCAATATCGTGAGAGAAATAAGAGAAATGGGGTGAATTTCCCGGAACCTTCGCATCTATATTTATAGGGGGTCTGAGAAGCCTCGGTACGCGGGGCGTATGCTCGTACGCGAGGCGTACTCGTGCGTCACCCGTGACCGAGTCCTCGACTGCCTAGCTTCGGATGGGACGGGTCGAGTAGGCTCGCATAGGGGCGACGTGGACGGACCGAGACCAAGGCCTTCACGTACGCGGGGCGTATGGGGTTACGCGACGCGTAACTCGGATGAGGACGCTGACTCCTCCTTCGGATATTACCGGATTTTTTATTTAAATTTATATATAATTTATTTAATAAATTTCAAAAAATCATATCTTCTTCATACCAACTCCGTTTTCGATGGTCTTTATATCCACGCGTAGGTGAGACTACGCTCTACAACTTTCGTTTAGACTTCGTCGGCAAATTCCGAAATTATTTTTATTATTTATTTATTAAAATGACGTGATTAAGGAAATTCTTTAAAAATTCATAACTTCTTTATCTGACGTCGGTTTTTGCCAGAATTTTTACCGCTGAAATACCATTGTCGAGACCTTCGATTCTCGTTTAGGTCATTCCGGCCAAAAGTCGTTCGATCTTCAATTCGAGTTTTTAGCTGTCTGTTGCTGAGCTGAACTTGGAAAAATCTTAACTTCGGTATACGAAGCCGGATTTGGGCATTCTTTTTACGTACGATCTTGGTTTAATGGTATTAAACATAGTAGGTAGTTAAATAGAAACTTTTTGGACATTTTATTCTCAGAGTTAATTTCTTTAACTCAAAAGTGGTTACAATACTTGACCTATTAGGCCATTACAAAGAGTTGAAATATCGGGTTGTCACATCATCCCCCCGTTAGAGGGAATTTCGTCCCGAAATTTAAAGTAGTAAAGATACTAGTGAACATGAAAGAGATGAGGGTACTTTTGTTTCATCTGATCTTCGCGTTCCCATGTGAATTCAGGTCCCCGCTTGGCGTTCCAGCGAACCTTCACGATGGGTATGTGACTTTGTTTTGTTTGTTTGACCTCTCGGTCCATGTTTTCTACTGGTTCTTCCACAAAGTTGTGGCTCTTGTTGATCTCGATCTCGTCGAGTGAAATAACAAGAGTCTCATTGGACAGACACTTTTTCAAGTTTGAGACGTGGAAGGTTGGATGTATGTTACTAAGCTCACGCGGTAGGTTAAGCTTGTAAGCCACAGGGCCGATTCTGGCAAGAATCTCGAAAGGCCCTATGTATCTTGGATTTAGTTTCCCACGCTTTCCAAAGCGTATTAAACCCTTCCACGGTGAGACCTTTAATAAAACGTGGTCTCGTACATGGAATTCCAAAGGTTTCCTCCTTTGGTCAGCGTAGCTTTTCTGTCAGTCTCTAGAGGCTTTCAATCGTTCACGAATCTAAACGATCTTCTCTGTCATTTCTCGTACGATTTCCGGACCGGTGAGAGTGCTTTCAGGAACTCTTCCTTTAGCTAACTGGGTATCGCCAAATTCAGTCTAGCACAGAGGGGATCTGCACTTCCGACCATAAAGGGCTTCAAACGGAGCAGCCTTTATACTTGTATGATAACTATTGTTGTATGAAAATTCGACAAGGGGTAAATGGATATCCCATGCCTTTCCAAAGTCAATCACACAGGCTCTCAACATATCTTCTAAAGTTTGTATCGTTCTCTCACTTTGCCCGTCTGTTTGTGGGTGGTAGGCTGTACTCATGTCTAGCCTAGTCCCAGGGAACTTTGTAGTGACTGCCAGAATCTTGAAGTGAATCTACTATCTCGATCGGAGATAATGGATATCGGAACACCATGCAGTCGCACTACTTCCCTTTAGTAAGTTCTTGTAAGCTTTTCCATTTTGTCAGTCTCCTTAATGGGTAGGAAATGCGTGGATTTGGTCAATCTGTCGACGATGACCCATATGGTATCGAGTCCACCCGTCGTCTTGGGTAACTTGGTTATGAAGTCCATTGTAATCCGTTCCCATTTCCATTCTCGTATCTCTGGTTGTTTTAGTAATCCTGACGGTTTTTGATACTCGACCTTAACTTTAGTGCAAGTAAGGCATTTACTTACGAAGGTAGCAATTTCTACTTTCATGTTAGGCCACCAGTACAATTTCTTAAGATCCAGATACATCTTATCTGAACCCGGGTGAACGAAATACCTCATGTTGTGTGCTTCAGTCATGACTACGTCTCTGAACCCGCCATGTTTCGGCGTCCAGATTCGGTCCATGATATAATATGCTCCGCCACCCTTGACTCTTAGATTCTTTTCCATTCCTCGCAGGGATTCACCCGCCACATTTTCAGGTCGCAAAGCTTCCATTTGTGCCTCTTTAATTTGTGTGGATAAGTGGGAATGGATAGTCATAGTCAGAGATCTAACCCTCCGACCAGTGTATTCCTTTCCACTGAGGGCGTCAGCTACCATGTTGCCCTTGCCAGGATGATAACGAATTTTGCATTCGTAGTCATTTAGTAACTCAACCCATCGTCGCTGTCGCATGTTGAGTTCCTTCTGATAGAAAATGTGTTGAAGGCTCTTGTGATCGGTGAAAATAGTACTCTTTGTTCCGTATAAGTATTGTCTCCAGATCTTCAGAGAAAATACCACTGCTCCTAACTCAAGATCGTGTGTCGTATAGTTCACTTCGTGTGTCTTAAGCTGTCGGGAGGCATAAGCAATAACCTTTCCTCTCTGCATAAGAACACAACCAAGTCCTTGATTTGACGCATCGCAATACACTACAAAGTCTTCTATCCCTTCGGGGAGGGATAGTATCGGTGCGGTGCACAAGGCCTGTTTTAGTGTTTGGAACGCCTTTTCTTGTTTCGCTTCCCAATCAAAGGCTACGCCTTTCTGGGTTAAGGTAGTAAGAGGTTTTGCAATGCTAGAGAAGTTCTTTATGAATCTGCGATAGTAGCCAGCGAGACCTACAAATTGACGAATTTCTGTAGGTGTCTTTGGTGCCGACCAGTTCTCGATGGCCTTGATTTTGGAGGGGTCCACGTGTATCCCTTTCTCGCTAACAACGTGGCCCAAAAATTCGACTCATCGAATCCAAAATTCGCATTTAGAGAACTTCACATAGAGTTTCTCCAATCGTAGTGTTTCTAAGACTTTTCGTAGGTGCTGACTATGTTCATCCTTACTTCGGGAGTAGATAAGTATATCATCGATAAAGACGATGATGAACTGATCCAAGTAGGGACGACATACCCTATTCATTAGGTCCATAAATACTGCTGGTGCGTTGGTTAATCCAAATGGCATTACTACAAATTCGTAGTGTCCATAACGAGTTCGGAAAGCTGTCTTGGGAATATCCCCCTCAAGTACCCGTAATTGGTGATATCCGGATCGTAGATCTATCTTTGAGAAGTAGTTTGCTCCTTGTATTTGATCGAATAGGTCGTCAATACGGGGTAGAGGATAATGGTTCTTGACAGTAAGTTTGTTCAGCTCTCTGTAGTCGATGCACATACAGAACGATCCATCTTTCTTCTTTACGAACAAGACCGGTGCTCCTCAAGGTGAGAAACTTGGTCTTATGAATCCTTTTTGAAGGAGTTCATTAAGTTGACTGGAAAGTTCTTGCATCTCTGCTGGTGCTAGATGATAAGGCGATTTCGCTACTGTGGTAGCCCCTGGAACTAAGTCGATTGTGAATTCGACTTGGCGTTGTGGTGGTAATCCTGGTAGTTCTTCTGGAAAGATATCGGGAAAGTCGCGTACTTCTGGAATGTTCTTGATGTCCTTCAGTTCCTGACTTGTATCGACGATGTGTGCTAAGAATGCTCGACAATCCTTCCGTAAACACTTCCGAGCTTGGATGCATGAAATGATACGAAGGTTTGTACTTGATTTGTCGCCGTAAATCACTAATGTTTTGTTGTTAGGGAGATTAAGACGGACTGCTTTTTCAAAACACATGATGTCGGCGCGAAGAAGACATAACCAATCCATGCCGACTATGACGTCGAAACTTTTAATTGGGACCGGCATGAGATCGATTGGGAAAGAATGACCGTCTAAAGTTAACGTACAGTCCTTGTATATGCAGTTAGTGTTTTCGATTTTTCCATTGGCCATCTCTACAGTGAATGATTTTTCTAACTTGCTAGGTTTAGGTTTAAGTAAGTGAATATAGTTATGACTCACGAAGCTTCTCTCCGCTCCACTATCGAATAATATGCATGCATATGAATTATCGAGAAGGAATGTACCAGCAACTACAGTTGGGTCAGCTACAGCTTCTTCGTGGCCTATAGCCAAAACTCGTCCCACACCGCCGGTGCCTGCTGCCTTAGGGCAGTTCCTCTTGTAGTGGCCCACCTCGCCACAACCGTAGCAAGTCTGGCCTACACCCACACTGGGAACTTGAGTGATCGGCTTTGCGGGATCCTTGCAGAAACGGGTTGTATGTCCCTTTCTGTTGCAGTTGGTGCACTGCATTTCCCGACAAGGTCCATGGTGGTGGTAAGTGCATTTGGTGCACTTTGGAAGGTTACCTACATAAGGCTTTGCTGGGTAGGTATTTGTAGGAGCTGTAGTAGGTACAGTGGCAGCATTCACTGAAACCAGTTGTTTCTTTCCGGATTCTTGGGAAGACCAATCCTTCCCTTTATTCCATACTCTCTTCCTATTGTTGTTGTTGTTGTTGTTGTTGTTGTTGTTGTTGTTTCCTTTCTGTGGTTCTGGTGCAGAAACGGTTGAGTTCTGATGACCTCCATAGTCAATCAGAGATTGTTCGAGTTCCTTAGCACTTTCAAAGGTGTGAGGTTTGGAAGCTAACACGCTTGACCGTATTTGAGGCGTCAGTCCCCATATGTACCTCTATATTTTCTTTCTCTTAGGAGCAATCATATCTGGGCAAAGGATTGCCAGATCGCAGAATCTGTTGGTATAAGTTGCGATGTCGGTACCAACCATTCCGAGAGTCCAGAGTTCGTGTTCGAGCTTTTGAATCTCTCCCTGTGGGCAGTATTCTCTCATCATCATGGCTTTGAGGCTTTCCCAGCTTATGGAGTTTGCCACTATTAGGGTAAGTACTTTAACGTGGCCATTCCACCAAGCTAAAGCTCTATCAATGAGTGTGAAGGTTGCAAACTTGACTTTATTGTGCTCGGGGCTGGAGCAGATTTCAAAGACTGATTCTGTCCTTTCAATCCACTGCCTCAGAGGCATCACACCACCAGTTCCATAAAACATCCGGGGTTTGGCATTAGTAAAGTCCTTATAGGTGCATGCTCGGGGTTGCCCATGACTCTCGCCATGGTTGGATAGGTGCGTGCCAGCTCTCGAGCCATTAGTACTCGAGTTATTGAGTTGTGACATGGCAGCTGCTACCGCTGCAGTGACTGCTGCTTGGAACATGACAGCATCAAATTGAGGAGGTGGAGGTGGTGGTGGTATAGGTGCTTCCCCACCGTTGTTTCGTCTCGGATTCCTACGCGGAGGCATCCTTCAACTATAGGTTGAAAAGGTAAAGATAAGAATTCCATAGAATAGAAAATGTATGTGTCTCATGAACTAAATTGCTATAGTTCAACAACAGATGATAGTATGAGTCTTAAAATAGAAGAATGAAAGTTATTTGTAAGACTGAAAGTATGAAACAAGTATTTGGTTTCTCGATGACTTTTCAAGGTTTGAACGAAATACTCAACGTAGCAATAATAGTGTCACTTATATTAATATAAAAGTTGATACAACGATCATGAAATTTTGACCCCTATAAGGGTCTCCGATTACAAAGTTCGAGAATTTTAAAGACTTTTAGCCGAGGTCCTAAGTTATAACAAAATTTGAGTCTTTGACAAGCACTACTTGCGACGTAGGTTGCGCTTGGAGCTTGACTCCGCATCTGATTGCTTTGACTCCATTAGACGCCTATCAAAAGCGGCTTGTTGTTCCCTCAATTCAGCGAGGGCTACAATCATTTGCGCTTGGAATGCCTCGGTTTGGAGTTGCGCATTGTCTTGTATTTTTGTCCAGCCTACGGATGTCGGAAGTGTGAACCTGTACTTCCACGTTGACATCCCGGAGCCGGCTAGCTTGAACTCCGGATTGGTAAGACTGATTGGCTAGCTTACCCACCATTACTGGGAGTGCCCGATCAGCCGAACCTCCGCCGCGGACATCATAGAAGTCCCGGCACATGTCGTAGGAGGGCGTAGGTTTTGTTGTTGGCTCCAATGGTGGAGGTGACTTCCCCAGACGGGATTCGGTCCTTGAAAGTTTCTTACGAAGACGGGAGGTTATGCGGGGGGTGGATTGATCACTTCCGGCTCTGAGTCGGTACCGGAGTCATCATCCACTTCTATGGGTTCCTCGTCCTCTTCGGGATCATCTTCGACCCATCCTCCATTGCCTTGGTTGGGAAAGTAGGGGTCGTCGGGGTGGTGAAATCCAGCCATTTGACTGTACGAGAAATAGGGTTATAAGAATTGAATAAGGTTGACACATGTAAGTATTAAATATGTAAGTTAAACTAGTTTATGTAGCAAATACTCCTATAGTATTTAAATTCTTATGTTTGATTCTCGCGATGTTTTTGGTGAGTTTGTTTTCTCAGAGAGTATTCGTCCCAAATATAGTTGATCACGCTATATTTGTCCCAAATCCGATTACATATATCGAGTCTTAATCGTAGTGTCAACTTGTCTAAATACTTGTTGTATAGTTAGATATCATGAAAAATAATTTGTTGTATGCATGTATTTGTACTTAAATGAACTACAATTTAAGTTAAACGTAACGCTGCTCAAGCGTGAAAAGAAAATTGTTTTCTCAGAGAGTATTCGTCCCTTAAGCATTTATATTTTGTATATCTTATGTGGTTCGATATACTTAGTTCACTATAAACATTGCTTTGATACCAATCTGTCACACCCCCAAACCTGAACGGTGGAAACGTTCGGGGGCGGATGACTTCATGTGGTAACGTAACAAATGAATACATAGTAAAGAAAGCAATACAACCATCATATATATAATTGAAAGTTTACATTTGTCAAAAGTTACATGTTCAAAACCAATTACAATATGATGTCAAAATATGAGATTAAACTGGCGCCGCAGCATCCCTTCATCAAAAGCATAATGATACCTGTAGTTACTAAATCCCTGGGACATACAAGTAATTTTGAAAGAGTAGATTAGCATTTAAGCTGGTGAGTTTCATAAGTATTTAAATGAAAATGTTTGTATAAAATGAAATGTTTGTCCTTGTTTGTTTGTGTTTAGAAAATCCTATATTTTCTACTAGTATAAAAGTAGTCTTACTTCAAGACCAAAGTTTGTTTCCAAAAATGTATCTAAGTGTAAAAATAACCAATATGTTTGAAAACCTCGTAAATCAATGTATTTTTAATACCTCGTGTGAGTTTTATAACCATACAATACTTGGAATGCCTATACACAACGTTCTTCAGGCGTTGGAATGTTATGACGTTTGTCACCCCAAATGGTGGACTGTAGCTAACAGTCAAGGCGCGGGTTGTCAAGCCCGTATAGATCTATACACAAACACCATGCTCCCCCTCCAAGGGATTCTGGTATATAATACAGGACTTGAAATGTGTACTCGAACATACGTGAAGTTAATGTCTCACAAAACCGTAGTATAAAAACAGATTTACGTGTTAAAATGTTCGTTTGCTCTTGTATATGAAAGTGATTTCTTAAAAATCGTGTTTCTAGTATGTAAAAGTTAGCAATATCCTCATAAAACTATACCTATTATAATTTTCTAAAAGTGTGCCTCGTTTGTTTTAGAATATCTAGAAAAGGAATCACTTGTTATGAAAGCATAGATTTTTGTAGAGCATAAGATAGACACATATACATTAAATCTAGGAAAAATGTTTAGTTTATACATGCATTACAACAATTTATAGTTTTAAAGATAGAATGCTATTGTAATATATTTTGTACATGGGAGTTCCGTATAAAGTTTATAAATCACATATGATTCTACTTAATAAAGGTGTATAATAATCTTTATATATAACACCCGATAGTAGTCGTGTGTTTTACCTGTATTTTCCCCCCCTTAGAAAGCATATAAAAGCATTTAGAATATTAAAAAAGGGTTAATTAAGGGGTATGAACTCACTTGAAAGTTTGAAGATAGCGAGATGGAAAACCGGGCAGAGTTTCGTCTTGGGAAACGGATTTTTCACGGGATCCTCGGGAATCTCGGGAGTAAAATCGACCTTCGGGACTTGAGCAAAATGACCAGGGCTTCGGGGTAGTGCGGGCACAGAAATCGAGGCAATATCGTGAGAGAAATGAGAGAAATGGGGTGAATTTCCCGGAACCCTCGCATCTCTATTTATAGGGGGTCTGAGAAGCCTCGGTACGCGGGGCCTACGCTCGTACGCAAGGCGTACTCGTGCGTCACCCGTGACCAAGTCCTCGACTGCCTCGCTTCGGATGGGACGGGTCGGGTAGACTCGCATAGGGGCGACGTGGACGGACCGAGACCAAGGCCTTCGCGTACGCGGGGCGTACGGGGTTACGCGACGCGTAACTCGGATGAGGACGCTGACTCCTCCTTCGGATATTACCGGATTTTTTATTTAAATTTATATATAATTTATTTAATAAACTTCAAAAAATCATATCTTCTTCATACGAACTCCGTTTTCGATGGTCTTTATATCCACGCGTAGGTGAGACTACTTCTACAACTTTCGTTTAGACTCCGTCGGCAAATTCCGAAATTATTTTTATTATTTATTTATTAAAATGACGTGATTAAGGAAATTCTTTAAAAATTCATAACTTCTTTATCTAACGTCGGTTTTTTCCAGACTTTTTACCGCTGAGATACCATTGTCGAGACCTTCGATTCTCGTTTATTTCATTCCGGCCAAAAGTCGTTCGATCTTCGATTCGAGTTTTTAGCTGTCTGTTGCTAAGCTGAACTTGGAAAAATCTTAACTTCAGTATACGAAGCCGGATTTGGGCATTCTTTTTACGTACGATCTCGGTTTAATGATATTAAACATAGTAGGTAGTTAAATAGAAACTTTTTGGACATTTTATTATCAGAGTTAATTTCTTTAACTCAAAAGTGGTTACAATACTTGACCTATTAGGCCATTACAAAGAGTTGAAATATCCGGTTGTCTCATTTTTCGGACACGGCTATGAATCTTGTGAACATATCTTCTAAGTCGGATCTATTTTCCACAACTGGTTCTTCCTTTTGATAGAAACCCGTCTCTTTCTGCTTGTACTTTTCCTCATTTTCCTTTTTATACTCTTCATACGGGAGCCATTCCTTCTTTGGTTTCTGCCAATTCTCATCGTATCTGTTGCCGCTTGAGTAGAACACTTGCGCCTTCTTGTTTCCATTTTCATCCAAGTCACAATCCTTCGTGAGACGACGTCATCTACAGTTCTCGCATCCAACTCGAATAGCATGGATTGTTTGATCCATTTTTGTCATCCTTCTATCTAAACTATCGAGCTTAGCCATCATTGCCGCCATGCCATCATTGGCCGAGTTCACTACCCCCTGACTTACTTCATTTATTGGGTTGTGGTATTCTCTAGAATGTTTAGAGAATTATTCAATTAATTCCTTGATTATCGGGGGTGCCTTCTTTATAAGCGTGCCTTGCGAGTCGAGCAATGGCCTTATGGTAACATTGACTCCATCATAGAAGATGGAGACTTCTTGTTGGCTATTAAGATCATGGTGCGGGCAATTTTTGAGAAGACCTTTGTACCTCTCCCACGCCTCATAAAGGGACTCTCCGGGTTGTTGCTCGAAATTGGCAATGGCTTTCTTCAACTTGGCTATTTTAGAAGGCGGGCAAAAATGGTCTATCAACTCTTCTTTCATCTTAGCCCATGTGGTGACCGACCCGGGGGGGAGTGACTTGAGCCAATCCTTTGCAGCACCCTTGAATGTGACTGGAAGCATACGAAGTAGCTGGGTCTCTCGTGGCACATTTGGTACATTGAAGTAGTCAACCACATCATTTACTTCATCTAAGTGCTTGTAAGCATCTTCGTGGTCTTTTCCATAGAAGGGAATCTCCTTGAGTTGAGCGAGGATATGACCCTTAAGCTCAAAAGTAGAACTTGCGGGAATTGCGAGCTGCACAAGTCCCAGGCCAGTGTCATCGCGCATCCTCTTCTTCCATTCCCCCATGGGGACTTCATCGATATTAGCCATAGTAATAGCTAAATCGTCCTCAAAATCGGATTTGTGCTCGTATGTAGGTTTTTCTTCTTCCTCGGTCTCGTACTCGGTGTCTTCTTTAATCGGGTCTTCGATTGCTAAAGAGGTGTTGGATGCTCCTAATTTGTTGCTCTTCTTCTAGCTGAAAACGGACTTGAGGTTCTTTAATGGCGAATTCTTTGAAGAAACGGATTCTCCAACGGCTTTTCCTTTGTTCCTCCTTAGTGCGGATTCCGGGTCTTCGAGAGGAGGGACCAGAGGCGTATCAGACCCTCGGGTCATGAAACAAATGCAAATAAAACAAAAAAAAAACACGTAAAAAGAACAAAAATAAAATAAAAATTAAAACTGTGAACAGCGATGGACTCGCCGAGTTGTCACGAGTGCACTCGGCGAGTTCAAGGCAAAAACAGAAAAATTTTCTAATTATTATTTAAAACGAATTTTTATTAAAACCCATACTAACTACTAAATAAAGTAAGAATTAACTTTTTGAAGGATAAATCCCACACAAAGGATCGATAAAAATAGAACTTAGTGCTAATTTAGAACTGTTCCCCGGCAACGGCGCCAAAAACTTGATGTGTGTAAACTCAACTAGTTTTAAACCTACTTTTAATTATAAAATGAACACACAAGGGCAGTGGACTTATCAATTGTGTACAGCTAAATAAGTAGGGTATCGAACACAGGGAACGATAAGTTAAAACTAAAGACTAATTTTATCTAAATTAAATAATAAGTATGGATTTTCTCTAGTTTTATCAGACTAGAAATTTACTAACTATCACTTAAACTAAAAACTAGAAAAGCAAAGATTTAAATAAATTCAATAACGAGAAGGACTTCTGTTTAGTTTAACTCAATTGATCATATGGTTGATATTATGATATTAGTGCAATGGATTAATTCTTCTATTGGCTACCGATTCAAGTGATTAGCTTTGCGTTCGCTGCACTAATCCTTAGAGAACAAACTAACTCAAACAGTGATCAGTTGTCTAATTTAATTTAATTCACTAGATTATTTATTCGGGGTGATTTAGACTTGTAATAGCTAACTAGTTTGGTCCTTTAGTTAACCTCTTGTTGATGGTCATCACACAAGATCACACATGAATTTACCTAATTTTCTATTAATTCTAGTTTCATGTTCATTAATCCTAGACATATAATAAAGTGGTCACATAAACATATGAGGTTGACAATTAAAAGATGTTCATACTAACTAATTATCTTCCTATCAATAGAAAAATAGTTATCATTCACACACAAGGTTCTTTAACAAGCTAAAATCAACAAAATCACCAATATTGAATTAATCCTATCAATAATCAAACCATAGTCTCAATTTCGTATCCCCAAACAGAAGTTTAAGAGTTTTAGCTCATGATTGAGGTAATTAACAGCAATAAAACGAATTCTAATTGTCTAACCATGATTGCAAATAATAGATTAAATAGAATGATGAGAATTTGCCTCTAATCTCCTTCGAAATTGAATTCTAGGTTGTATCTTCGTTCTTCAGATCTCTCCTAGCTCTGATTCACAGCCTGCTTCTCTCCAAGGGTTCCAGCATATCGAATGGCGATCTGGAAAGCTATTTTTATAGATTCGAACCGAATCGCCGAGTCCACCCCTTAATACTCATACACGGTAAGTCACAGAGTCTTTATCCTCTCGAATCTTCGACGCTACTCGCCGAGTAGTCGACCTTACTCGCCGAGTACCTTGTATTTTTAGTGTTTTTCTTCTTTGTTCAACTCCCGAGCTCCCAACCGCTTCTCCTGCTTCCTTTTGCATCCAAGCTTCGCTTTTGGACTAAAAATACAATTCAAACACTTTTAAGTATCTTTTATCCATGATATACAATAAATTAGCTAATAAATGATAAAAATCTAAACTTATTATGGAGCTAAATATGCAAATATCAACCCACCAGACAGCCTCCCTGGAAAATCTGACAATTTTAGAAAAATATTAACACAAGAAAAAAACTAAATATAACAATCTCCCTTACCAGCCACTTCAGCCCGTTCAGCATACTTTGATTGTATCGACGTATTGATTAACTCAATTATCGTTGTTATAGGAAACTCACGGGTGGATATAATTTGCAAAATTTCTGGGACGACAATCGATTTAACATTGTAACGTACTTTTGAGAAAAATGCTCGTGTCCATTTTGAAATTGTTATATCGTCAAGCCAGTAAATTGGACTCCTAAGCAAGGTGCAGAAAGGTTGTTTCCTAGATGCACTTTGCAACCTTTCCAGACACAAGTAAAAATCATCAATGCTATATGCATTGCATGACTTCCAAAACAACGATTCGACTTCCGTTTTGTTATGTCCGACTGACTCACAAATTTTTCGAGCTATATCTTTAGGACAATATCCATGATACGAATCTGGGTAGGCACTATGAACACCAAAAGTCTATTTTATCACATAGGTTGCTTATGAAACCAACCTTTGTATCCTCACCTAAACAATCTTTTAACCTCATCATGAACCATCTCCATGATTCTTCACACTCTAACGTTCCCAAACCAATTGCTAAGAGTAGGGGTTCATGATTTTCATCTAAAGCCACTGAGAAGTACATTGTTGTCAGATAGCTCCCAAGAAGGGGTAAGTAACCCACATATATTTAATGGGTTTTAGCCATAAGAACATCCTATGTGCTCATGCAACCCTAATGCTTGGATCTAGGTTTCTCTATTGTATATGCTATTCATCCAAGACTTTAAACCCTAGTTCTAGCATACAAGTAATCATATTACCATAATAAATAGGTTTCGATGTTACCTTGATTGTTATGTAGCAATAACAATCACAAATCCTTCTTGTAATGACTTTAGAAAGGTTAGAGTCACAAATGTCACTCCTCTAATGGCTCAAAAACACCAAGAGCAAGAGGATGAAGAGGAGAAGAGAAGGAGGCTGCCAAAAACGTGTGGAAACCCTAACCAATTAGTTCACCACGTTTTTTAGGCTTAAGGGTACTATTTATACATGTAGGCTATTAGCGTTTTAAACTAGGAAACCCTAATTTGGATGCTTAGGCCCTAAGCAACCCATGGACCCTTCTTTAATAAGCCTTGGACGATTTCTAATGGGTTTCCCCATAGAATTCGTCCAACCTTGTATAATAAGGTAATCCATAGCCCAATTACAATTATCTTATAATTACAATTCTAGTCCCTTAAGTTTAATTAATCTCTTTTAGTCACAAACTTAATTCTTGACTATATTAATTAAACAATATGATTTCTCCCGTAATATATTATACTCATAATATATTAATAAATCATATTTAATCCTTTCTCTCCATAATTCATCCTATCAAGTTGCTTTGGTGAAGGCAACCCAAAAGTACCATGCACCATCGGGTCAAGTACATACCAAAATAGTTATTGACTTAGACACTAATCCAACAGTCTCCCACTTGGATAAGTCTAATAACTATTCCGCGTATGACTTTAGATCCTGATCTACAATCATAGCTTTCTAAAGCCGCTGTCAACTCTGATCTTATCAGATACGCGTGTCCTTTAGATAAAGGATCATATATTCCTCCATTCAAGATATTATCGTATAGACTGAGACATGGATCTAAATCATTCTCTCTGTCTATGTGTTGTTTCCCGAATTCAGATTTATGACGACTGACAATAGACTACAATTGAGCGTGGGTTTAATCCAATGCTCAAATCATATTCATAAGCACTCATGAACGTTGCAGAAAACAATTGCTTATGTCTAATACACTTTAGACAATCCACACACCAATTCACAACAGTTGTTGGGTTGAAGATTTGCTCAAGTGTTGCGTCGTTGGGCTCGAATGTTTATTTATTTTATTTGTATTCCAGTTTGGGCCTGTCCAACCGAGAGCCCATTATGTTTAATATATAAGTATATGCTTGCATGCATATTAGGTTAACGATTGTTCTAGAGCGTAACGATATTTTTACATATTTCTTTGATCGTTCTTGTAACCTACCAATCCTCTACAGTTGATGTTCTTAATCGAGCTCTTCTGAGGATTTTGTTTAATCATTCGACACGTTTGATTCATTCTTGTCTCGTTCATATTTTCGTGTTCTTACAGTTTTATATTTACTTACCTGTTTGAGATCTAATCGATCTTCATAGATTAAAGGTTTTTAACCTCATCAATTGGTATCAGAGCAGGAGGCTGTGTAATCGATACACATCTTTTCTGTGAAAAGGTTTCAATTAGGGTTTTTCCGCAACTACCGATATTTATTGAGCTGTCATCTCATTATTGACGTATCTTGATATTTATTGTTTTGCCCTAATCTGCTTTATTACAAGTCTGATCTTTGAACAGGTTTTTTCGATCATAATGGACGAGTCGCAATCAAATCCAATCAATATTTCTAACAGCATTGGTTCGACCATGAAGATTCCAATCCTATACACCCATGACTATGAAGTATGGGCGCATCACTTCGAAGACTATGTGATAGGATCTGAGGATAATGGGTACCTCATATGGGAAGCCATCATTAATGGACCGTTTTCTCATTCTGCAACGTCCAGGATTATTAAGACACAAAAGGAGTACAATGATCTGCTGAAGGATGTTAAAGATATTGCACAAGATGAAAAAGACAAATTCCAGTGCAATATCAAGGCATTAAGGTTGATCAGATTCACTCTTCAGTCCGACACCTTCAGGTTGGTCAGCTCTTGCACAACGGCAAAGGAAGTTTGGGATAGACTTCGCGAACTGTATTCTACAGACGAGGATCTTGAACATTCTATCCAAACCTTGCTCTTATCTGAGTTTGGAGAATTCAGGCAAGGAGCCGAAGAAACAGTGACCCAGACGTTCGATCGCTTCAATCATCTTCTCAGCAAGATGATCAAACATGACATTGAAAGGAAGCTTATCGAGCAGAAGGTTACATTCTTAAATGGTCTGAGGTCTGAATGGAGAGCAGTGGTGTCTACAATCAAAGCCCATCAGCAGTTTAAATCATACTCTTTGGCAAAACTGGTGGGTATTCTCAAATCCCAAGAGAAGATTGTGCTGCAGGAGAAGAACGTTGTTTCAAGCCTTGGTTCGTTGGCCCTCATAATCAAAAAAGTAAAGCTGTGATGGAGGATGAAGACCTCAACCTGGAGGAGTATGACCTCACGTCTGAGGATTATGCTATGATGGTGTCCAATCCCAAGAGGTTCATAAAGAAGAGACTCCCCAGCAATAAAAACCGAAACTGGAAGGGGAATTACAGTTCAGAAAAAATTAACAATGAACCGAAGGTTGAGGAGCCCAAGAAGGAACCGAAGGTGGATGGCGATTCAGGAGTAAGCTGTTACTACTGTGGTGGGAAAAACCACTATGCTAAAGATTATGTTCTTAAGAAGATGGCTGAGAAGGATGATGAAATGGATGAGGAAGCTGTGTTGCAGAAAAGGCTGGATGAGTTGAGAAAGAAGAAGTCTACCGCTAACCCTTCTATTAATGCTCTTATTGTGTAGGGTTCGGTTGCTGATGACGAGTTCGGTAGCACAGAAGTTTGGTCTACCGACTCAGAAGACGATGAAGTGAGGAAGCCTACTCATGGAAAGGCTTATGTGGCAAAGGAGGAGAGTAGTGGAGGAAGATGCTTCATGGTGTCTGATGTATCTCAGATGAGGGGATACAACACTGATGGTGGAAGCGATGAACCGAAGGGGAAGGAGGACATGTGCTTTACGGCCAAACCACTCAGCCAGCAGTTCAATGAGCTTGATGAACTGATAAAGAAGGTACAATCGGTTTTCATTTCATTTAAAGTACCACAATCCTCATATGAGAAAGAACTAAAAAATGTTAATACAAGAATTTCTCATCTAGATAGTAGCTTAACTCAAACTCGAGTCACCAATTCTAACCTAACTGATCAATTAAGCAGGGTGTCTTCGAAGAGTGAGGAGCGGCGGATGTGGATCGAGTTGAAGGAGTCAGAATTAGTTAAAATAAAAGACGAAAACATTTATTTACAAAGAGACAATTTAAAGTTGTTAAAACAGCGGAATGTTTTTTGTTTAATTGCAAAACGTCTATATTCTAATATTACTCAGCTTCACTTGGACTGTGAAATAGGCCAAAAGATCCATCACATGATTTTCCCTTCCTTGAGTTTAAGGAGGATGAGATCGATGCTGAAGCCTATAATTGTGAGAGTGTGATATCGTCCGATGATATCAATCCGACCTACATGTATGGACTGGGCAAAATTGAGTCCTTCATTAAATCCAAGGACCACAAGGACATGCTCAAAAACCTTTTGGATGAAAATGATAGACTTAAACTGAGAACCGAAACCATACAAAAATTTGACTCTTTAAACGCCAACGTAAGCTCAGAAAACAAAATTGATGTTGAAAATGCATCTGAGCTAAACGAGGACGACAACATGAGTGAAATTTCTGTAGAGGACACGGTTGACTACTCAGAATTTGTTAAAAGCAAACCTGAAAACCACAAGAATCTTATTTCTGAAAATTCAATGGAGTTCGCTCGATTGTCCCAACAAAAGTCCCCGATCTTAGCAGAGAAAGCAGTTGTGTATCAAAAGGTCAAGACCACTCCAAATCAAGTATACAAGGTCACTGGAGTAACCGAACATCAGACGGTTGAACTCACAGCTATTGTAAACGAAGACAATGTTGATGGCTGTGATGAGTACTTTTGGTCTGCTCCAATAGATAATGCAAACGAAACGGTGGGCTTATCTGAAAGGACCTCCTGGATGAGTAAAGGTAGATACATATCTGAACCCTTGAATAAGCCAGATAATTTCGATGAGCCAAGCACCAGTGGTACGAAAGACATTCCTCAGGAGGATGAAAGTTCGGCAAAAGAAGACGTTCCCTCTACTCCCTCAGCTCAAAGTGAAACTCCTTCAGTTCAAAAGGAACCAGCCAAGGAAAAACCGAAAATGAAGGCAAATATTCATCATCAACCAAAGCAGATGAGGAATAAGAAACGTGAAAGGAACAAAAGATACAGGAAGAATCTCTCTGAAAGGAGGCAATTCTGGCAATCCCAGAATGCACACTTCTCACATCAAGACAAGAATCTGAAGTGTGAAAACAATCCTGTCGGAAAGCCTGAGAGCCACAATAACCGAAAGCCAAGGTTCGGTTCACAAGAGAATACCAACCGAAAGCAAAGGTTCGGTTCTAAGAATAACTTCAACCGAAAGCAAAGGTTCGGTTCAAAGAACGATTCCAACCGAATGCAAAGGTTCGTTTCTGAAGTCAAAAGAGAACAAAACTCTAAGGTCAGTCCCTCCAATGATCAAAAGAAAAAGGGTCACCTAGAGTCTCCAGCCAAGAAGTCCTCTCAATCCAAACCCACTTCTTCTAGTTCATCTAATTCTTCTACTTCCACCAATTCATCTCCATCTTGCTCTAAAGCTAATTCTGTTCGTTCTCAAAAATCTCATTCGTCAGCTGAACAAAAGGGCAAACAGAAGGTCAATGAATCCAAACCAGAGTCCAAACCGAACGCACCCAATCCTAATAAGATAAATGTTTTTACCATTAAAAAGAAAGATGAAACAACACTCATAAAACGAACATATCTTGTTGACATCTCTCTTACTGTTCCTGTTTCCATGAAAAGCTCACGTGGACCCAAGAAAGTTTGGGTTCCTAAATCTGCTTAATTTTTGCAGGTTATAAGTGACGAGCAGTTCGACGAAGAATGGTACATCGATAGTGGCTGCTCACGTCACATGACAGGGAGGAAAGAGGAGCTCAGGGAATACAGATCTCTTGCAAATGGTGCAAATGTCAAGTTTGGAAATAACTCTTTCGGCACCATTAAGGGATACGAGATGATAACAAATGGTGACTTTACTATAAGGAAGGTGGCTTATGTGGAAGGACTCCAACACAACCTCATCAGTGTATCTCAGCTTGTTGGAGGTACAGGTCTTAAAGTCTCATTCGATGATGAAGGTTCTGAAATTATTGAGAAAAAGACAAAGAAAGTAATTCTCAAGTAGGAGCGACAATGGTCTGGAATTCAAGAACAAGGAGTTTGAAGAGTTTCTAGCAGAAAAGGAAATAAGTCACAACTTCTCAGCTCCCTACACACCTCAACAGAACGGAATAGTCGAAAGACGAAACCGATCTTTGTGTGAAGCTGCCCGAACTATGCTAAGTTTCGCTTCCTTACCTCTTTATTTTTGGGCTGATGCTATTTCTGCTGCTTGTTTTACACAGAACAGGTCTTATCTCAACAAGCGATTCACGCTCACACCTTATGAGATACTAAACAACAGAAAGCCCAATGTGAAATTTTTCCATGTGTTCGGCTCACGGTGTTTCATCTTTAACTCTAGAGAACACCGCAATAAGTTCGATGTCAAAGCCGACGAGGGAATCCTTCTGGGCTACTCTCTCACATCCAAGGCATACAGGGTCCTAAACAAGCGTTCGAGAAAAATTGAAGAGACATATTATGTGACCTTTGACGATAGCTATGTCAAAAAGCTACAGGCCAAAGAAGACACCACAGGGGAAATCTTTCCTCAAACTGGCCAAGTCACAGTCTCGATCGCTAATCTATACGAAAAATTTCTGGAGCTCTTTGATGAACCAGAGAAAGCTTCTCTCTCAGAAGCCGGTGCAGCAGACAACAAGGTTGACCACATGAAGCAGATTGTCGAAGAAGCTGCAAGGAGAATGAATGAAGGAGGATCGACTTCTAATGAACCTCCATTCCATAATGCTTCTATCGAGGGGGAGCCAAGCTCACATGACGAGGAAGAGCCAAGCTCACATGTCGAGGGGGAGCCAAGCTCACATGTCGAGGGGGAGCCAAGTTCTACAACTGCAACCGAAGGTGCTTCTCCAACCGAAGGTGCTTCAACGCCTGAAAATCCAGCACCACAAGAAACCTCTGACCTTCAAGTTTCTTAAATCTCATCAATCGAGGGGGAGCATGATGATATGACGCTTGATTACGATAGCCAACCTGAGCCAGAAGAAATGATCAATGCTGAACTAGACCCTACCTTTGATCCAAACTATCCTCCTCTTACCAAATGGACCAGAGATCATCCTATCTCTCAAGTGGTTGGAGATGTCTCTGAGAATGTTCTGACCCGATCACAACTGAAAGCAAAACAGACATCCTTATTTTCAAAGGTTGAGTTTTGTATGTTTAACTCATTTGTATCAAAAGTTGAACCGAAGACAGTTAACACTGCCCTCGATCACTCTGATTGGGTTCAAGCAATGCAAGACGAACTGAACGAATTTGAAAGGAACAAAGTCTGGCGTCTTATTCCAACTCCTCCAGATGCTTCGGTTGTTGGTCTCAAATGGGTCTTTAGGAACAAAATGGACAAGGAAGGAAATGTTATAAGGAACAAAGCTCGTCTGGTTGTAAAGGGATACTGTCAGGAGGAAGGAATTGATTATGAAGAAACCTTCGCTCCTGTAGCTAGGCTGGAATCTGTAAGAATATTTCTGGCTTATGTTGCCCACAAAAACTTTGAAGTTTTCCAAATGGACGTCAAATGTGCATTTCTTAATGGAGAACTCGAAGAAACCGTGTATGTGGAGCAACCACCTGGTTTCGTGAACGAAAAGTATCCAAACCATTGCTATATTCTGGATAAAGCTGTATATGGCCTTAAACAAGCTCCGAGAGCCTGGTTTGAAACGCTGACTAAATTCTTAAAGATGTCTAAATTCAAACAAGGTTCGGTTGACCCAACCTTCTTTCGCAAAAAGGAAGGTAACCACCTTATGATAGTTCAAATTTATGTCGATGACATCATCTTTGGCTCTACGAATCCCAGCTTAACAGCTGAATTCAGAAAGTTGATGGAGACTAAATTTGAAATGAGCTCAATGGGTCCTATTAACTTTTTCCTTGGTTTAAATATTAGACAGGGACCCGAAGGCATCTTTATCAATCAGGAAGCTTACACAAAGACTCTCCTAGCAAAGTTTGGTATGATGGGAGACTCCAAAGTCAAAGTCCCAATGGCATTCGGCACCAAGCTAACTCCATCCCTAGACAAACCGGCTGTTGATATCACGCTCTATCGTCAAATGATAGGCTCATTAATGTATCTTACTGCTAGCAGGCCTGACATCATGTTTTCTGTGTGTTATTGTGCTCGATTTCAGGCAAACCCACGCGAACCTCACATGCTTGCAGTGAAGAACATTTTACGCTATCTCAAGCGAACTACCTCCTTAGGTCTATGGTATCCATCCAACTCCGGTTTCTTTGTTCAAGCCTATTCTGATGCTGACCTTGGAGGATGTGGACTCGACCGAAAAAGCACTATTGGTGGCTGTCAATTCCTTGACGGAAACTTGGTCAGCTGGCAATCCAAGAAACAAACGTGTGTGTCGTTGTCTACTGCCGAATCGGAATACATAGCCACTGCTTCTTGCACCTCACAAGTGATTTGGATCCAGAGTCAACTTCGAGACTATGGACTCAATATGAAGAAGATCCCACTATATTGTGACTCTGAAAGTTCAATTAGGATCTGTCATAACCCAGTGCAACACTCTAAAACCAAACACATAGCACTGAGGTATCACTTCATCAAAGATCACGTGGAAGATGGAAATGTCGAAGTTCACTTCGTAAGAACCACTGATCAACTGGCTGACGTCTTTACCAAAGCTCTTCCTGAAGCATCATTCAATAGAATATTGCAAGGGCTAGGTATGATGGAATCAGAGTCAGTACCTCACACTACCTCTCAACCTCAAACATAAGAAGCGAAACCAACCGAACGCTCGGGTTCGGTTAAACCATCTGACTCGCTCATCACTTCAAAGGTAGTTTTCTTGGTTGTATATTACTTGTACAAAATTGTTTTTCTTAGTGTTGAAAATATTTTCCCATTGCATGTCTAAAATCCTTGGTTTCTCAAAATTTTCCAAAACCGAAACCTACCGAAGGTTCGGGTTCGGTTTCTTAAAATTTTCCAAAACCGAAACCTACTGAAGGTTCGGGTTCGGTTTTTCAAAATTTTGTTGAACCGAAACCTACCGAAGGTTCGGGTTCGGTTTTTCAAAATTTTGTTGAACCGAAACCTACCGAAGGTTCGGGTTCGGTTTTTCAAAATTTTGTTGAACCGAAATCAACCGAACGTTCGGGTTCGGTTTTTCAAAATTTTCTGGAACCGAAACCAACCGAACGCTCGGGTTCGGTTTTTCAAAATTTTCTGCAACCGAAACCAACCGAACGCTCGGGTTCGGTTTTTCAACTTTTTCCCAACCGAACGTTCGGGTTCGGTTTTTCATTTTTTTCTAAAGTTTTTTTTAAGACTAATTTTTTTTTCTCTTACTATTTGTTTAATTTTATTCAAATTTTTTTTCTTTTCTTTTATTTCTTTATTATTTCTTTAATAAATCTCAAAAACTCCAAAAATATTTTTTATTTTTTTTTATGTGTGTTCGTTCGTTTATGGGGTTATAATTGATGAATTACTTAAGTGTCCCTAGAAGCATGCTGCTGTATGTGTCCCAAGCCTCATAAGATTTTGAATAACAGCCTTCATGACCTGGTATACACAAACCTTGTCTTCCCAATAAGGCTACCTCATTTATTCTAATCATGAGCTACCTCACTCTCTTCTCATATGAGTTAAGAGTTTTTCTGCTTGGTCCTTATTTTCGCAGCAGAGGTACTTTATCTTCTTACACCATCTCCATTACACTTCTCCATTACATTCGTTTCATAAACGTAACCCTTGAGACTCTCAGAAATTACCACTGAGGTTTATGGTTACACAACATCTGTGTTTATGATCTTAGTTTCGTGTCACTACGAGCTGAGTGAAACCCAAAATACAACACCAAATCTGAATTGACGGTGATCATTTAATATGTTCAAGTTTTCACCAAAGAGTTGACGGATGTACTTTCATGAAATCTCAAATTTTATTTTGTGTGATTCCTATGAAATTGTTAAACACCATAACATTTCTTCCCTTAGGATCATGTATGCGGTCTACAACGGGATTAACTTGGACTTTGGGTTGGTCCTCTGGCAACAGCTCATCCAGAGCCTCTCTTCTTCATCTCGACATTCTGAGGTGTCGCTGGCCCGGTTCTGGATTGTCATCACCAAGTGGGCGATGGATAAGCTGGATATCCCTACTACTGCTGGTGCAGTGATGTCTTCGGTTGGTACTTTTCATACCACCAAAATAATCGTCTCTGATGCGTCCAAATTTTCCTTCATTGGCTCAATTCCGGAGACAATGTATGGCGATGTTCCTTCTGACAGCAGGATCATCAGGATGATCAAGGAGTTCAAACAGTCAGGGCCAAGGGAACTCACACCGGAAATGCTCAAGTCCATCCACGATGCGGACAAACCGGTGCCAAGGGGCAAAAAGGCGGACAAAGGGAAGCAAGCGACCAAAGCTACTAAGGGTCCTTCTCCCAAGAAGAGGAAACAGACAAAGGCTGCTCAGTCCCCACAGCCGAAGAGGAGGAAGACTCAACCGAAGCGCAAGCTTGTCATCCCTTCCTCTTCAAGTGAATCGGAAGGTGAGAGTTCGGGTTCGGACGACTCTCAAGGAGGCGAAACCCCTCAAAGAGGCAATACCCCACCCCGATCCCCTACTCCATACATGGAAATCCATCATTCACCCATCCCTTCACCCACACAAACTATCCCTACTTCCATTCCGACCATAAACCCCACTACCACTATTCCCCCAACCTCTTTCCTTATACCACCACCCATTTTCACTACTACAACAACAACCACTGCAAAGGTTACAACCAACGTATCTGATATGGGGGTTCATACCAGTGCAACCGATACCCCACCCGTAACCGAACCACCACAAACCGAAACCCATACAACCGAACATACCCACACTCAACCACCACCCGAAACTACCCCACCCCATACTCAACCTGAATCCTCCAAACCCACAACACCCCCAGCTTCACCACCCCCTCCATCTCCAGAAAATGCCTCTGATGGCGAGAATCCTTTCCTTGGCGGTGATCACATGACCTTTGATTCGGTCTATTTCAGTCCGTTTCAGGTTCAGAGTGATGAAGAGGATGATGCTCCAGTGACAAATAAGCATCTTAAGGAGCTCAACGAGAAAGTTGACTTACTTATCGCCTCTTCTTCCAACCATCAGTCCTCCTTATCTGAAGCTGCTCTTCAGAAGATTGTTGATGCCTTCTCCAGGGCTCAGCATGATTCGGTAGCCTCAGCAACTGCCGCCATCGACGCCTCTACCAAAGCCTGTGAGGCTGTGACCGCAAAAGTCGATAAACTATTCTCAGACGCCTCTTCTTTGCTGAAGTCATTGCAGGAGAGTGCGAATTCCACCAAGACAACTTTGGAACCGATTGTTCAGCAATTGGCAAAGTTCGTCTCAACGGAGTTGACTTCGTTCGCTGCCCTTCGCCAAACCATAAGCGACGACAACTCGGCCCTTCGTGCCTCCATCGATGAGCGCCTTGCTAAGCTACAAGAGGATCTTGCGGCTGAAAACTCTTTGATGAACGTTCTCGCCAGCAAAACCACCGACCTAAAGGTCAAGAGCACTCAGCTATCCAACTCTCAACAACAGCTGGAAGCTCTTCGATCCGAAAGGGAGGTCATCAAGACATATGTTTCGGATGTACACGCTGCCTTATCCAACATCCTAGAAGCACATGATCCGATTCTAAACCATTCGGAGAGGCGAACCCTTGCTGAAAAGCTCTCTCCGGTCATGGACCTTCTCAGCAAAATAGAAGGCCTACCTAGTTTCGTGTCCATTCTGAAACAAGGGGGAGATGAGAAGAAGACCGGATCGAAACCACCTCCTTCCTCCAAAGCTACTCGCACAACCGAACCACCTCCGACTGGTCAAGCTTCGGGTTCGGGTGTGAAGGACAAAGGGAAAAATATAGCTGAGGAAGAAGATGAAGATGAAGACAAGGAGACCATTGCGGACATGTTTAAACGAAAGAACAGTCGCAATGTGGATGAAGACGTAAATTGTGTGGCGCGAGAGGCTGAAGAAGTCGAACGCAAGCAGAAGGAAGCCCACGATCTCCTCGAGAGCAGGAAGACTCTTTTCCCTGCATGGACTCGGGAGAGAATGATCAAAGAGGCCATAGACACTCCCAGCATACTGTGGCTCGAGCCAGTGATTTCGTTCGACTACGATAATTCTGTCGATTCGCAGTTCGACATGTCGTTGACTCGAAAGGCATTCATCTTCCATGCCTTCTCAAATATCTTTGAAGTCCCTCATCTGAACGCTGAGCTTGATAGGGAGCTCATCGACTTCTATCTGAAGGCTGCTCGTCCTCAATATCTAACTTGGAGCGCCCAGAAGATAGTAAGCGTTCGGGTACTGAAGCCTTATACCGAAGGTCGATTCATAAACGTTCGGTTCAAGGTGATTCGGGGATCTGCTAGATCTGCACATCTTATCTCCCTGGCAGAGCTACCGAACTTAAATCCTCATGATTGGATTGTTCTGCACAACATCCTCTTGATGAATGAAGCTGAATATGGTCCGATTATAGACCATATCAAGAGGATGATTGTCTATTATATCATGGAGGTTGCCCTGATGGATCAGGAGGTTGCTACTGTCTTCAAGAAGAAACCGAAGATAGCTCCTGTGGGATCGGCCAGTGATCTCAATCAGATGAAGATGGGCAAGATCGACCCGAGACGCAATTCGGTCGTGTTCACTAGAGCAGAAGGACAGAAATGTCTCTTTGCTTTAGCTGACAAACATCTCTACACCACTGCTTGTCTAGAGCATGTACTATCGATCATTCGAAGGTGTAAAGAGAATACAGCGGATGATGTCAAGTACTTCAATGACATGATCCAGTGGTACATCAGGTTTAGGCAGACGATTCTGGCTTTAATCTCTCGTCTGTTTAACACTGTGAAGAAGAAGGTACCTGGCTCCGCTGCTGGCCCAAGTAACAAATGAAGGTCTCGCTCCAATTGACGCAAAGGGGGAGATTGTTGGGTTGAAGATTTGCTCAAGTGTTACGTCGTTGGGCTCGAATGTTTATTTATTTTATTTGTATTCCGGTTTGGGCCTGTCCAACCGAGAGCCCATTATGTTTAATATATAAGTATATGCTTGCATGCATATTAGGTTAACGATTGTTCTAGAGCGTAACGATATTTTTACAGATTTCTTTGATCGTTCTTGTAACCTACCAATCCTCTACAGTTGATGTTCTTAATCGAGCTCTTCTGAGGATTTTGTTTAATCATTCGACACGTTTGATTCACTCTTGTCTCGTTCATATTTTCGTGTTCTTACAGTTTTATATTTACTTACCTGTTTGAGATCTAATCGATCTTCATAGATTAAAGGTTCTTAACCTCATCAACAGTCTTCATTCATACCTACTTCCAACATATGAACGACTGTGGTCTGTTAGAATAATTTGATTGTTCTGAACCAACTTAATTATTCGGGAAGTCAAAACATGCAATCTGAAACACAAGAATAATACTAATTCCATATGGTCTAAAACCTTTGAGTATAAATAAAACACCTTTTATTTATCACCATATTGATTACTCATTATTTGTTGTTTCGGGTAATCAACCTTTTATACTTGAATCATAACTATACTTGTCCCATGCTCTTAGCATGCACACAATGTTTTTCCTATAGTCCTTACTTTGTGAAATAGATCACATTTCCAATCATACTCATTTCATAACTCCCAATCATTTCTACAAGTGAAAAAATATCAAATTCTTGCCACTTATAGAATATGCTAGATTCTAACATTTTACCCTTTCGTAATATCACTACACTAAAGTCACAAGGACTATTGCCAATGAAATTACAAAACTCTCTATCGGAAATTGTTACAATATGAAAGAACATAATTTGTGGTTTGAGCTAGGCATCATTTTGTATAGATAACTATGTCATTTTGCAGTGTTTGTATGTTGTCATGTAGTGTGCGCTACCACACATGTGTGTGCGGCCGCACACTATGTGTGCGGCCGCACACATGTGCTTGGCTGCACACACTTGTGCTGGTAGGAGGAGTACTATTTATAGCATCTGAGTTGTGTCAGTCTGTACTTTTTGCTAGAAGTCTGTGACGTATGTGTGTGTTTTCCCAAGGTGTACCTGACATTTATTTGATATAGATGTGTTCATGCATGATTCAACTTCTTCTTCTCAATCTCAATCTAATTGCAATTAACTTCATTGATTACTAAATTGGATCCTTAATTTTAGGGACTTACAATTAGTATCAGAGCCAATTTGGTATCAATTGAAGTTGCTTTTTAAGTGTGAGAGTGCAAAATTTTAATGTTTTTTAAAATTCTGATTAAAGTACTGTTGAAGGTTTGCTGCCAACTGTTGAAGGTTTGCTGCTGACTTTCAAGGTTTGCTGTTAAGTGTGTGCGGTTGAAGTGATTGCAGTTGAAAGTGTGTGCGGTTGAAAGTGTGTGCGGTTAGATTGGTGTGTGCGGCTCAATTGAGTGTGCGGCTGGATAAGTGTGTGCGGTTAAGGAGTGTGTGTTTAAGAGTATTAGTGTGCGGCTGAAAACTACTAAAAATGGAATCTCAAAACATGACTGTTCATCAAGATTTGGATGCAATAATGGGAACAACCACTCGTATTCCTAGATTGCTATCAGCTGAAGGATTTCCTGAATGGAAGTATCGAATTGAAAAATACATCAAAATGAAGGATTTCAAAATTTGGAGAAGCATTTTGAAAGGACCAATTCGGATTACTTCTACTTTAGAAGATGGAACGGTAATTGACAAACAGGTTGAAAACTACACTGATGATGATTTTGAACGAGTTGAAGAACAAGAAAAGGCTCTTGCCACTCTGACTATGGCATTGTCTCCTGAAATAGCACAAGGATTTCGTGAGTATACATCAGCAAAAGCATTATGGGAAGCACTCATAGAAGTTTATGAAGGAAATGAAGACATGAAGCAAAGTCGACAAGACATGCTCCGACAAAAATTCAACATGTTCAACTATGTATTGGGAGAAACATTGGAAAATCAATTGCAAAGATTTATCACACTAACCACTGAAATGAGCTCCACAGGAGTGATGGTTACTAGATCTGAAATCAACAAGAAGTTACTAAATTCTCTTCCAAAATCATGGGACATAATTGTCTCGGTGATTAAAAAGACAAAAGATCTGAACCGTTTAAGCCTGTCTGAAACAATGGCAATCATCAAAGCTTGTGATCTTGATGATAAACAAAGAGAAATCAATCATGTCAATTCGTACTCTACAGCCAATCTTGGACTTCAAAATAACAACACCGCTTTTTCAAGCTTCACTACTCTTCAAAATACTCAAATCCAGGTCCCTCAAGTTCAACCTCATACAGTCCATCAAAACATAACATACATCATACCTAACATGCAACAAACTCAAATCCCTCAAACAATATCTCAAGTTGGTTCTAGTGTTAGTCCTTCCACAGATGTTTTAGTTCAATCTCATGGAATTGGTTCCCAAAGCTCATTTGCAAAAGAAAAGGAGGAAAATATGGCTTTAGCTACTGGGTTGGTGAACTGCTACAATGCCATTGTTGCTGGAGAGCTCTCTCCACAACTTTCATTCACTGATCTTGATCAAATTCATCCTGAAGATGTGGAAGAGATGGATATTACTTGGAAAATGGCAATGGCAGTATTCAGGGCTAAACAATTCTCAAAAAAGACTGGAAAGAACAACTGGGGTGTAAATTCAGATAAAAAGATTGGTTTTAGCAAAGGAAAGTTACGTTGTTATAATTGTCATGAACCAGGACACTTTGCGAGGGAATGTCCAAAACCAAATCAGCGAGAAAACTCTGAAAGAACCATGGTGCCAATAACTTACGTTCACAGCAACAACAGAGGATCATCTTCAAACAATCAGTCTGCAAACATGGCAATGGTAGCTCAATCGTTCAACTGGGAAGATCAAGTTCAGGCCCTAAACATTTCGGAACCTGAAAAGGCAAATCTTGCTCAAGTCAAGGATGCAAGTAAAGAAATGGAAGCAGATCTAGAGGAGGAGATGATGAATTTGCAGTTTGCATTCATGGTTCAGACCACTCCTGAACCAGTCAAATCTGAGGTTAGTGAATTCGGTTGTTCTCAATCTTGTATTAAAATTGTTAAGTTTTTCAGATATCAAATTGAGATAATCAAAAGAGAGAACGAGGACTTGAAATATGAGGGATATACTCTTAGAAAAAATCAAAAGCCCTTAAAAACTCAATTAGAAAATAAAACAAAAGACTTTAAAAAATTGCAAGAGGATTACAACAACAAATGCGAGAACTATGATCATCTCAAAAGAAAACTTGGTGCTGTAACCATGGAACTTGACACATTGAAAAATTGTTTTGAAAAAGCTGAATTTAATTTCAAAAAGTACGATGGGTCAAGTGAAAAGATTGCAAAATTAATCGAAAGTCAATCACACAGGAGGGATATCACTCATGGTAATCAAATAAAAGTTGGATTAGGTTTTGAGAGTGTCCCTCCTCCCTTCAATCACAACTATACTGCTATTCCCCTGTCTCAAGAAGAAATTGACAGAGAACCGTGCATGGTGTATGGAAAGTCAGCTTCTGAGTAGGAAATACAGTCTAGTTATGAGACTTTGCATACTAATGTTTTTGCTTCAAGTGCAGATATATCAATAGTTCAGGGGGAGCATGTTGCTGAAACTTTTGAGTCAAAGAATGTTATGATTGAATCTGGTGTTAATTACAGTCATGAGTCTGTGTCAAAATCAAACACAAATGTTTTGTGTCGGGTGGTATTTTATTTCAGTCTGACAATGATTCTAATAGTGTTGTTTCTGATCAAACTGCTAAACCTGATTTACATGTCTCTGCATCTAACACATTTGTTACTAAATTCTATGATGGATCTTGCAAGTGTAAATGTGTTAGAAATGGAAAAGCAAAGAACAACATTGTCAACAGCAGTGCCAAAGTTTCTGATAACAAACAAATTTGTTTTAATTGTGGCACTGTTGGACACATTGCAAGAAACTGCATGAACCGTATGTTTGTATCTCATACAACAAAAAGGGGGGAGAATGAATTTCGGGGACGATCTTTGACAAGAAAAATTCCCAAAACTCATTCTAGAAATGGAGATTTGAATAAAACATTAAACAACAAATTCGAAAGATTTCAAAAGAATAAACAGGTTTTTTGCAAAAACAACAGAAGTTTGCCAAAATCAACTCAGGCCAAGCCTAAGTCAAATTTGTTAAAAAGCAGGAAAGGATCTTCTAACTCTTCAAGTAAGAGATCCACCGGTTCAAAGCAAACTCACAAATTTTTGAAACCTAACTTTCAGTGGATTCCAAAATCTTTTTCAGATCAATCTTCATTACTCTCCAATTCAAAAGCAAAGAAAGAATCAAATGAAAAACTTGTAAAAGGAAAGAGTCAACCCAGGATTATGATGACCTGGGTTCTCAAAACTAAATAATTCCATTCATCGTGCAGGGACAGTTGCGGAGGAATGTCGCCAGACCTTGGTATGTAGACAGCGGCTGCTCCCGGCACATGACTGGAGACATATCCCAATTGCATAACATTCAAACTTTTAATGGGGGATATGTTTCTTTTGCGGGCGGAGAGGGTGGAAAAATTACTCAAAGAGGAACTGTGTCCAATGGAGTGTTGAATTTTGAGAATGTTAACTTTGCTCCAGAACTGAAGCACAACTTGCTGAGTGTATCCCAGATATGCGACAAGGGCTACTCTACTAATTTCACAGATAAGGAATGTCTGATCTTAAAACTTGGCATTATTATCCCTGACGATTGGATTCTTGTAAGATCTAAACGGGATGGAAATGCCTACATTATAGACATGAATAGCAATTTCCCTGATGATGCACGTGTCTTTTCTCCAAAGCTTCTGAACAAAATGCGATGTTGTGGCATCGTCGTCTCGGTCATGCGAATGCAAAGAACCTGAATCGGCTTGCGAAGAACGAATTGGTTCGTGGGCTACCCATCAAAGATTTCATTACTTTTGAGAAAACATCATCGAAAACCACACTTTCCAAAGTAGATAAACTCCATAAGTCATGTGCTCGAGTTATTGCATATGGATTTATTTGGTCCGGTTAATGTTTTGAGCATCAATCGCAACTCTTTCTGCCTTGTTGTGATAGATGATTACTCTCGTTTCACTTGGGTTTTCTTTCTGTCTAACAAAGCTGAAATTCCTAACCTTATCAAAAGATTCATTGTGATGATCGAAAATCAGACTAACAATCGAGTGAAAGCGCTGCGTACTGATAATGGAACAGAGTTCAAGAATGTTGTTCTTGATCATTTTTGCGCTGATAAAGGGATTGTGCGTCAATTTAGTTCTGTTCGAACACCTCAACAAAACGGGGTTGCCGAACGTCGGAATCGAACTCTAAAAGATGCCGCAAGGACGATGCTCTGTGATTCCAAGCTTCCTGTATTCTTCTGGGCAGAGGCGATTAACATTGCGTGTTATGTTCAAAATCGTGTGCTAATCAACAAAGCCAGAATGAAGACGCCGTATGATATTTTATTTGGACACAAGCCATCTGTCAGTCATTTCCAAGCATTTGGCTGCCCTTGCACCCTTCTCCACTTGGAATCCAATCCAAAATTCAACGCCAAAGCCGATGACTGTTACTTTGTTGGATATGCTGCTCGAACTGCGTACAGGGTTTACAATAAGAAGACTAAACAGATTGTAGAATCATTTGATATTCGTTGGCTTGACGAAAATGAGACAGATGCTAGAGTGGGTCCTGACTGGTTGTTTGACTACACATCCCTTTTCAAATCATTTAATGTGTCTTCAGATAATCAAGAAGGATCTACTTCCAATTCGAAGATTCCTAGTGAAGACGAAGAAGATGAAGTTGTTTATCGATGTCCATTGATTTCCACTAACCCTCCTTCGGTACCCCCTACTCATTTTGAATCTTCTGAGTCTCCTCAACAACCTTCTCCTGATGCCATTGCTACTCCTTTAACTCCAATGGAAAAAGAGTTCATGAACCACGAGACTTCCGCTATAACTTTAACTCTGATGGAACTTCTTTTTCCAGAAGATATTGCAGAAGAGTTTGTAGCGGATTCTTCTAACGAACCTTGTTCATCCTCTACAGACCATATAGCAAATGATGGAGCGGTTAACATTCATAATCTTCCTGTTTCGGTCAATGATATTAGTCATCAGATCCCTACACGCATTCAGCGAGATCATCCAATAGAGAACATCATTGGCCAGTTGGTCGACGGGGTTCAAACGAGAAGTAAAAGTGGGGATGTAAATACATGTCTTTACTCTTGCTTCATATCTCAAATAGAACCTAAATCTGTCGAAATGGCTCTGAATGAGCCCAGCTGGGTTAAAGCCATGCATGATGAATTAAATCAATTTGAGAAACTCGGAGTCTGGAAATTGGTGGAACTACCAAAAGGAAAGAAATCTCTTGATACTCGTTGGGTATTTCGAAATAAACAAGGCGATTCAGGTGTCATTGTGCGCAACAAGGCAAGATTGGTGGTTCGAGGGTTTCGACAGGTTGAGGGTCTTGACTATACAGAAGTTTATGCTCTGGTTGCTTGTTTGGAAGCCATTCGTATCTTCCTTGCTTATGCTTCCTACATGAACTTTACTGTATACCAAATGGACATCAAGACGGCTTTCTTGTACGGCAAAGTCAAGGAGGAGATTTACGTTGACCAAACACCTGGTTTTGTTAATTCATCTCTTCCAAACCATGTTTACAAGTTAGACAAAGCTTTGTATGGATTGCATCAAGTTCCTCGAGCTTGGTATGCTACTCTTACTCAGCATTTGCTCAATCACGGCTATTCCCGAGGCACCATTGATCAAACCTTATTTCTCAAGCATGTTGGTCCAGATCAAATTCTCGTTCAAATTTATGTGGACGACATTATTTTCGGGTCGACAAGCCAGCAACTTTGCAAGGAGTTTGAAGCAGTGATGAAGAAGCGCTTTGAGATGAGTTCACTTGGGGAAATGACCACGTTTTTGGGGCTTCAGGTCCAACAATCTTCAACCGGAATCCTTATTCATCAAGCAAAATATGTGGAAGATGTACTGGAGAAGTTCGGGTTTCAAGACGCAAAACCTGCTCTTACGCCCATGGCGGAACGGCCTCTTCTGACTCCTGATCTTGAGGGTGAATCCGTAGATCAAACTCATTATCGATCAATGATCGGATCACTCATGTATCTTATTGCTAGTCGCCCAAACGTCATGTTTACGGTCTGTCAATGTGCTCGCTACCAGGCTAATCCTAAACTCTCTCATTTAATTGCTGTTAAAAGGATTTTTTGGTATCTCAAAGGGTGCCCAAAACTGGGTCTTTGGTATCCGAAAAATCCCGAATTTGATCTCTATGCTTTTTGCAGACATCAATTATGGCGGGTGTGAGCTTGATAGGAAATCGACTTCAGGAGGATGCCAATTTCTGGGAGATAGATTGGTGTCATGGCAGTGCAAGAAGTAGCACACAGTCTCAACCTCAACAGCAGAAGCAGAATATGTTGATGCATCTGCTTGTTGTTCTCAAGTCATCTGGATCCAACATCAATTTTTGGACTACGGTTTGAATTTTCAAGAAACCCCTATACTTTGTGACAATGAGGCTGCGATTCAAATTGCCAAAAACCTGGTCTTACACTCAAAAACCAAGCACATCGACATTAAAATTCATTTTATTCGAGAATGTTATGAACGTTTGCTTATTCGGCTAGAACAGGCCTGCTCTGATAATAATGTAGCAGATCTATTCACCAAGCCTTTTAACAAAGCTCGATTCGATGTGCTGGTTAATTTTCTAAAAATGATTCGTTTTGAGGATTATTTTTTTTTTAAAATAAATTTGTGCATTTAATTTCTTTTATGCACAAATTTAGGGGGAGAAAATCCAAAAACATTAATAAATAGAAAAACCAAAAACATTAAAAAGAGAAAAACCAAAAACATTAAAAAAAAATTAGAAAATCCAAAAACATTAGAAAATCAGAAAAATAAAAAAATTATGCTGGTTATAGAATGTGTTTGAGGGGTATGGTTAGGGAAGTGATATGATCATGTGATAACAAACAACCTGAGTCTGTGTAACGTACCCAAAGTTGAAGGGTCTATGCTCTGGTTCGGTGTGTCGGTAGGCACGAAAGATTCTAAATGGACATAACTAGGCAGAATTGAACTTAGGAAATCAAATGTCTTGACAAATCTTGACCTAGTTAGATCCATTCAGTCTGACAATACAATGCTCGGATAGGTTGAGCAGGGAGATATATATGGGAATCTACTTGTCGCATTAATTGAACCCGTACTTGGACCCGTGGTTTAACTTTTTCTCGATGTGCGGATTCTGACCTTAAGTCCGGTCGGATGGGGCGACTGGTAAATTCCGATAAACTAGGTCTGTAGAATATCATTTTCTTTCTTTCCCTCTGTTAGTCATATGTTGTCTCCTTTGCGCGATTTCTAATCCGACCTGGTACACAACATATGCAATTCTATTTCTCTGCAAGCTATATATATAAATGTGTGAAATACTTCTTATCTGTTAGCCATATGCTGTCTCCTTTGCGCGACTTCTAATCTGACGTGGTACACAGCATATGCAACCTTCTTATTCTCAACCCCTCTGAAGAATTCTGTATCTCTTCTCTCTCTAAATGGTTGTCTGCTAACCCGGTGTAAGGAGTACTCTGGAAGTTCTTGATGGCTGGGGCATATCAGGAAGCGGGAAACGCGTTCTAGTACACTTAAAATTGAACATATACAAGTTGTCTATAGATCTCGCTGCTCAATTTAGGTGGACAACAATATCTCTGGTCGTCGTCAACTAAATGGTCCTTAAGATATAATATCTAGGAACTCAGGATCGCTTTGTCTAGTCATTTGCAATACGTCCTATTTTTGTCACAATTTTTCGTGTTTACGTGGACAACAATACCGACAATCGACCAGACAAAGATGTGAATATGAAAGGTACCGACAAGCGGATAATGGTCGTCTAAAAACATTGATTCCTAATCCTCAACAGGTTAAAGAAATTTATACAGGTTTAAATTGATTCTAGTCGATTAATAAATTTTTAAATCTTATTTTATTTTTAATTTTTTAATTTTTCAATTTTTATTTTATTTTATTTTTATTTTATTATTTTATTTTAAATTTTCTTTAAAAACTTTGAAATTAAAAATCTATTAATCCTCAAAACAATTCTTTTTTAAGAAAATTGTGTGCGAAAAGGGGTTTTGGGATAAATGTTTAAAGGACAAGGGGGAGAATGTGTAAATTTTGAGCATATATATAGCGTGTGTGCGGTGAGGCTTTTTCACCTTCATTTACTTTTTCCTCAACCGCACACACATATTTACTCTCTCTCAATCTCTTTAAATTTCCATCAAATTTCAATGAAAACAAGCTTTTACTCGGTAATTCTTATGAGCACGGCTGAATTTTTTTATCATTTTTCACTAATTTCTCTATTGTTTGCTGCTAGTTTTTCATAAAATGTGTTTGCTTGGGTAACTGCACACTATGTATGCGGCCGCACACGTGAGTGTGTGGCTGACCGTGTGCGGCCGCACACGTGAGTGTGCGGCTAACCATGTGCTGCCACACAAGTGTGTGCGGCTGACCGTGTACGGCTGCATGTATCTGCGTGTGCGGCTGAACATTTTCTTGTTGCCCTAATTTTTTTTCTGTTTTCTTTCAGATTATAATGGGAGATCAGGAGTTTGCTAAAGCTCATAACTCTGCAATTTTTCTTGAAGACCCTCCTGCAGCCCACAATGACTTGAAATTCATTGTGGATGGTTTGAAGAAATCATGCTTGGTTCATGCCCTAACTACAAGTCATGCTATCTACCAGAATTTAATTAAGGAATTTTGGAGAAATGATGTTGTAAAGAAAAATGGTCAAGGTAACAAATTTGTTGAAGCTAAAATTGAAGACAAGAAAATCCAAGTAACAGAGAGCATCATTAGAGAATGCCTTCAAATATCGGACAGACCTGAGTATACCATGGAGATTGATATTCAACAAACTCAGGATGTCTTAGAGCATATGGGCTACGAGGGAACATTTCCCCCTACAATCAAGAAGTTGCTTCCTCTGTGTTGGAAGTATTTGGCTCATGTGTTCGTGAGCTGTACTTCCGGCAGGAGATCTGGAGCAAACGAGATCTCTCTTGCTAACACTGGTGCCATTGCAGCATTGGCTGCAGGTTTTGTGTTTAATTTCTCAAAATTCATATTGAATGAAATGATCCTGAATCTTGAAGGGAGCAAAAGGGACAAATTCTGGATGTATCCAACATTTCTGCAAATCATCCTCAACGTGAATCACGCCGAGCTGCAGAGAGGAAATGATGTCTTGGATTTCAAATCCATTGGTCCAAGTGCTTTTGGGCTAATGAAACAGAAGAGAGGCGGGAAATTTGTATTTGAAGGAAAATTCCCATTGATAAAATTTGGAATTTTTAAAGAAGATGATAGAGACGAATCGGAAGAACAATCTATGCCAATGGAAAATGAAGATATTCATCACTTTCCCTCCGAGCTTGAAGTGGAGGAGATTCATCACTCTCCCACAGCTTGTGTAGCTGATGAGCATGATTATCAGAAAGCAAATGATTCAAAATCTTCTCGAGGTGATGATGACGATGATATTTATGAAGGCATAGAGTTTTTGAAAGAAATCGACTTTACTGGAATCAATGATGACATTCCCACTAACATAGAGTTTGATCTCAATGATGAAGACTTTGATCCTTTTCTTGGTATCCCCAGCGGCTGTGTAAATAAAGTCAATGAAGTTGTTTCTCTAGCAACCAAGACTAGAGTTGAAGGAGATTCTCTCAAAATCCTACTCTCCACCTTAAAGCCCTTGGAGGTCACATCAAGCCAAAGAGATGTGACATCAGAGATTCCTCCCTCTGTGTCACTTGTCTCAACATCAGCTCCAATCATTTCTGACTTTTCGGAACCTCATACTTCTCATACTTCCATAAGAACAAGTCAATCTCTTGAAAGTCTGGTGATTCCCGCTGTAAAAAGTGCTCCTCAAGTTACCTCAACAATCACTGCAACCTCCGCTCACTCTCCTCCAAAGCAGACTAATGAAGGTCCAAGCACCATGTTCGAGACTGGTGGATCCTCTTATATACCAGAATATTCTCCAACTCGACCTTCTCTAGATGAAGCTTCTATCAGATTAGTAAGACATTTGGCTCAATCTAGTCCAACCTCTTCACGCGGGAAAGGAATATCTTTTAACGAGGGTCGGACAGATGATGACAAATTCTCTTCATCTGATCTTCGAGAGGAAATTGGAGTTCTCCGCCAACAGCTCATTGAAAAGTCAATTCAAATGGATCAACTTTCTGCATATGTCTTTGAGCTCAGGGCAAAAGATGAAGAAAAGACCAAACAAATCAAAGATCTACAAACGAGTCTTGGATCTGTTCTAGCTAATTATCTCAATCTCAAGAAGGTTTTGTATGATGCTTTTGGTGAAAAGGTCAAAGCCCTCTTCCAACAGCCTCATGGAGTAGTTGATCCTCCTTCTGCTCAATCACCTCCTGCAACTGATGATCTACCTGTTGACCCACCTGCTCCAAGAACAACTACCATTGTAGACAGATTTGAAAAGGAACCAGAAGGAAGCAGAGCCAAAATTACAATTAGACAGAGCAAAAGAGTTGTGACTGCAAACCAACACGAAGGACTTTTGTTTATGAAAAATACAAATGAAAATTGCAAAGCAAAAGAACCTGCCCTGACTGTAACAGATTTGAAAAAGAGAAAGTTTGGCGATGAGTACGGTGACAGATCTGGTATTCGTATGTGGGCTTTCGATCCAGAAACTAATTTGTGGGTGGTAAAGAGAAACTCAGGAATATCTGAGTGTTACAAAAGCACCCATGATTTTAAAACCTGGACAAAGACTGATCTAGCAGAATTATCTAGAGTCCCCTTTCACAATCCCTCACAAGATCCAAGTGCATCTAACTTTAAGAGGTTCCTTGATCGGCAGGTCAAAGAAAATTTTCCCTGTATGAAGACTGCCAAAGCCCTTTATCGAAAGGATAAAGATGTTCTTGATCCAGAAACAGGCAAACCTATGAAGATTATTTTATGGCCTGCTACAAAAAAGCAGAAAGAAATTCCAATCCCTCAGCATTTCCAGGAGGGATATCTTGACAATATGGAATTTTGGGCATACCATGACGAAACTGCAACTGCTGCCATCAAATTCAAAGATCAAAAACGTGTTTTGAGGCTAATTAATGCAAAAGATCTTCTTCGTTTTCGAGAGAGGGACATCCAAACTCTGGGTCGTCACCAGATAATCTGCAGAAAAGAAGTAATGGAAGCTGCCGCTAAAGAATACACTGCAATGGTAGCTACAATTATAAATGGAAGATTGTGGATGGGATCAATGGGGAGATCAGATTTGAGGTTGTTTGAGAAACCTGCTGAGGAGCCAAAGGAGTGAAGACAAGTGTATGCGAGTCTCAAACCAAGGGGGAGACTGAAAGAACATAATTTATGGTTTGAGCTAGGCATCATTTTGTATAGATAACTATGTCATTTTGCAATGTTTGTATGTTGTCATGTAGTGTGTGTTCCCACACATGTGTGTGCGGCCGCACACATGTGCTTGGCTGCACACACTTATGCTGGTAGGAGGAGTACTATTTATAGCATCTGAGTTGTGTCAGTCTGTACTTTTTGCTAGAAGTCTGTGACGTATGTGTGTTTTTTCCCAAGGTGTACCTGACATTTATTTGATATAGATGTGTGCATGCTTGATTCAACTTCTTCTTCTCAATCTCAATCTAATTGCAATTAACTTCATTGATTACTAAATTGGATCCTTAATTTTCGGGACTTACACAATACAATTCCATAGATATGATGTCTCTTACTCAAATTACATTCCTTTGAACATCCTTTTGCATAAAAGTTTCTAATCTTAGACATAGATTCTCAATATCTAATTCCCAATATGGAAACCTTTCCATACTTACCATATCACAACTCATTCTTAATAGAATTTTATCTATTCATAATAATGTCGATATGCTCCATCCAATATCATACTTCCAACTACTCACAAGCGACCAATCCTTAGCAAGTTCTGGATCATCCTTTGATAGTTGTTTAATTATCTTAGTCAAAACCAATTCTAGTCCTTTTTCCCTCTAAATGCGCTAGACATTTGGAAAATTTTAGAATGGTCAAATATTATAGCATTTGCAATCAACCCTATACTCGAAGCATATTGGACATGATGCATAACGTCTTACATGAAGATTCAATCTTCTGCCATAATATTTTATGTGCTACGTTCTTATAATTCGAATTATGAAGAGGGATGCCGAAATCATAATCAAAATTTAAGAACACACTATATATCCTTTGACTAAATTTATTAAAATTTCTTAATCTAAGCTTTAGATTTTGAAACGAAGTACAATATTCTCTCCTTTAATTATAGAAAAACAACTTTACATCCTTACTACTTTGCAAAGTATAACTCTTGTTTTCTATAATTAATATTGCTAACTTGCAATACTTGCCTTAATAATCATACAATCATAACATTTATGCTCCCAGTATCATGATAATTATTATAACACTTATGCTCCCACTAGCTTTGACATGTATTTAGACAACAGCTTAACTTACAGAAAACCAATACCTATTGAATTTCTTAAGTTCATATTTCTAATACTTAATGCTTTGATAATATTTTATCTAAGCTTCTTAATCTCATACACCTTTATCCAAAATAGCTCATATATGTGTCTTAAACAATTCAGACTAATTGCCAAACCTCACAATTCAAATCATGGAAAGGGATACCGTAACCATAATCGAAGTTGAGAATGCAATTTCACAATCAGTATCTTCTTAAAATCTTTCTTAGTGAAAGCATTTCTTCACAGTCATTTTAATGAAGGAGGGAATCTTATGACACTTAGATTTTAATGGTGTATGTGTTCCTATCCATGTGCATTTGTCAAAAACAAAGTTTACGATAAATTCAAACTCATATGGACCGATCTTTCTCAATCTTGATTTCTTGCCTTGTGGTAACACGGCTGCCCACCATGTCTTCCAAGTAGTTAAGCAGTTCACCCTTTCCCATCAATGTACTTTTCATTGATTAAGGTCCTTGCCTTTTATGCATTCAAATGAGAACTCATAGGGCTCACATGCATAATAAACTTAATTGGAACGACACAAAAACAAGATAATGTCAATACGATAGGTTGTAAACCTCAAGTCGTGTGCTAGTGATGTTCGATAAGGTTTATTCTTGATTTGTTCTTGAAACCTTTCAAGACCATTAAGACTCCCACTGACTCCTTGACATATAAGATTCTCTTGTCAATAAAACATTTGTTGACAAAACAAATATTCAAGAGTTAGTGTAGTTTTTATCAAGACAAAACACTTCACAGAATTGGTCCTAGTTGATCTTTGTCTTATCCAAGACATCACAACTTTCCAATTTCAAATGTGCAAGAATAAGAAAACCTTTTCCATATTCTACATTTGATGAGTGTTATAAACCTCCTTTAGACTTGTCACTCAATGTCACAATATTAACTTTAAAACTTGTTTTGGAACGAAGTATGATTGACTTCTTGATTTAACCATTTCTTCAATTCTTGATTCCTCTTCTTAGACATACAATTGCACTAAGACTCACTCAGAGGATCAATTGAGATATTGTTCTTAATCATTAAGACCTATCATAAAACATAATAAAAGGTACTCTCCCTTCTTCTTAGAATAGAGAAACTTTTATCTTTCTGCCTACTTGGTTCTTCTTATTCGTTCTGCTATTGATATAAAACTTTTTCAATCAACCAAGAATTACACTTAATCTCATAATTGTAATCATATTTACTTAACCTTAGAAAATCATGACGAATATCTTTGTTACTCTTGTGATGGACTTGATCAACATACAACCTTGTGTACTCGATCTCCTAGTCCTTCACTTGACACTTTGTCAATGAATTAGTCTAATTTTCCCAAATGTGAAACTTTTTCATTCATCATACAATACTTGTTGCATGATTTCAAGTTTCTGTCCACTTGAAACTTGGATGATGAGAAACTCTCCCTATTTATTAATTCTTAACATTTCCACAATTAACATAATTAAGAATCACATCCATTCGTTGTAGAAATATGCAAACATCAATTTTTCATAACGATTTCATTGCAATGAATAAATAAATAAATGAGTCAAACCAAAATTTATTTTATTCATAAAAACAGCGGAAAACATTTGTCCTTACAATGCAAAATCAACTGAAAAACTATGTAAACAAATATTCGTAACAACTCTATCATAACTTTCTAAGCTCGAAATCTAATTTTCAAATCCATGCGATCGAGATCCATTTCTTCGTGATTAGACTCATCTTGATCTTTCAACAAGCATCCTCTCTTTTCACTGATCCTGCAAAACATTCAAATGCAATCTTATCACATTATGTATTAAGAATCAATTAATATGAACTTAATGGAGTTAGATAGTGGATTTTACCTGAAGTACAACCATACTCTTTGACTCTCCCATCTTCTGGACTCTTCAGGCTCTTAGGGCAGACTTGTATCCAACGCCCTTTCTCTTGGCAGCAAATGCAGGTCGGTTCTCCTAGAACGTCCTCGGAAGCATGGTTGGTTGACTTTCCCAACAAATATGCTCCATTTCTTTGCCAAATCATTTCTGATTCTGCAGCAATGAGCATGTAAGTTAGGTCAATAAGGTTTGCATCATGATCCATCATATAATACTTTCTTTTGAACTCATTATATGATTCAGGGAGTGACTGTAGAACCCAGCCTATAGCCAACTCATCAGGGAATGACGCATCCAACATTATCAACCTATCGATGTGTGATTTCATTCCTAGAACGCGGGCACACACGGGTTTACCATCTTCATGTTTCATTTCCAATAGGGCTTTAGTGACATTGAACCTTTCAATTCTTCTATCTTGGAGAACAACGGGAGGAGGAGGAGGAAGTGAAGCATGATTTCTTGTTCCTCGATCGAATCGTGGAATATCATCTTCACGTGGAATGCTTGTTCCACGGGATTTGGGAAGACCATAGTTGTTGAACTTTGACATCTACAAAACGGGAGAAAGCAAATTCAAGTTAGTTGATTGATTGAGTCCTTAATAAATCACCCAAATGAGATATTAAGGCTAGGATCCAACACAATATTCCACAACTCGGGAGAGGGATGTCGTAACCCTAATTGCAGAACATTTGAAGGTAAGTGAATGACGATTCACTAATTTTCCACCATCGAAAAACGAAAAATAGATTAAGTTTTAAATGTATTGAAAACTCCTAGATCGTATGAGATTCATTGAACTTTTTCAATGGCATGTTTAAATCTCGATATGCCCCTCTAGTTTATGACTAGGATGCCGAGGATCACAAAGCGGGTGTGAAAAACCATTCAAACTTACATGGTGTCCTCACATGTTACGTTCACCTATTCGATGTGCCGGTAAACCACACACGCTCCACCGAACTATGACAAACATTGAGTCACCCTTTGATACCTTTTCTTAGAACCAATTAGTGTGCCGGTTAACCACACACGCTCCACTAACGTCTTCGCAAGGGCACAAAGTTTAATTTCATGGAATTGCATCAATTCACTTTTGCCTAAAGTAACTAAGATTGGGAATTTTATGAAAGCATTTAGTTACTTTTATACTTCATTATACTTATAATGGAAGGTTTCTGTCCTATCCTACCCGTTCGGCTAACCACCCTCCACTAGTCAAGAGTGTGGTGGGTAAGAGTGGATACCCATTAAATCGTCATTTTATAGGCAATTTCCTTAAAAACCCCTTATAGACCAGCTTCGTAAATGAGGCCTACTAACGGTAAGACTGACTTTTACTCATACGTATATATAATGTTAGACTTTTAATGTTATATATAGTATAGGGTGTATTTTACACTTTTAAAATACTAGGTGGTCTAATTTAATAAATTACACTTTTAATTTAATTAAATTGTAAACCAAAACTTATGGATTTATTAAATCTCCTTTAATTATACACCTTAATTAATTAATAAAACCATAAGGGTGTGATTTGAACTATTCAAAACAATACTAGGGTTTTAGAATTTAACATTTCTAAATTAAACTTTTAATCAACTTTTAAATTCCAAAACTTGAGAGCAAGTTTTGAAACATTTCAAAACATTAGAGTTTCAACTATTTAAATTTCAAAACAAAACTTTTGAGTTCAAATTTAAACTATAAAACCTAAAAGGGAAAAATTGAAATTTTTCATAACACAAGGATCAAAAAACAAATAATATAAATTAAACAATTAATTTCATCATTATCTATATTTGACCTGATTTCAGTTTCTTGCAAAATAAGTTACCCAATTAATACAAATAATCAAACTTTATCATATAAAGAAGTTATTATCTAATTAATTGGTAATTATCTATTGTTTAATCAAGGATATACTTAAAATATGATTAAAATTCAAATTTTAATGACCCATAACAGTTAAGGCAAGTATCCATGACCAAAACAGCCAGAAATCCCAAACATGCCTCATTCTGACGCTCGAACTCGCCGAGTACCACACTGTACTCGCCGAGTTTAGGCCTACTCGCCGAGTACACTGTGGTACTCGCCGAGTTCATCAGGCAGGGAGCTCAAAATTCGATTTTGCAACTTGAACAAACACACAAGGCATCAATATAATAGAAACCAATCAAGGCTCTGATACCACTGATGGGTTTTAGCCATAAGAACATCCTATGTGCTCATGCAACCCTAATGCTTGGATCTAGATTTCTTTATTGTACATGCTATTCATCCAAGACTTTAAACCCTAGTTCTAGCATACAAGTAATCATATTAGCATAAGAAATAGGTTTAGATGTTACCTTGATTGTTATGTAGCAATAAAAATCACAAATCCTTCTTGTAATGACTTTAGAAAGCTTAGATTCACAAATGTCACTCCTCTAATGGCTCACAAACACCAAGAGCAAGAGGATGAAGAGGAGAAGAGAAGGAGGCTGCCAAAAACATGTGGAAACCCTAACCAATTAGTTCACCACGTTTTTTAGGCTTAAGGGTACTATTTATACATGTAGGCTATTAGGGTTTTAAACTAGGAAACCCTAATTTGGATGCTTAGGCCCTAAGCAACCCATGGACCCTTCTTTAATAAGCCTTGGACGATTTCTAATGGGTTTCCCCATAGAATTCGTCCAACCTTGTATAATAAGGTAATCCATAGCCTAATTGCAATTATCTTATAATTACAATTCTAGTCCCTTAAGTTTAATTAATCTCTTTTAGTCACAAACTTAATTCTTATTAATTCTTGAGTAATATTAATTAAACAATATGATTTCTCCTTTAATATATTATTCTCATAATATATTAATAAATCATATTTAATCCTTTCTCTCCATAATTCATCCTATCAAGTTGCTTTGGTGAAGGCAACCCAAAAGGACCATGCACCATCGGGTCAAGTACATACCAAAATAGTTATAGACTTAGACACTAATCCAAAAATATCAACGGTATCATGCACCTAAGGAAGGTACGAATCTACATAATAAACAAACATATATTAGTGATAAGTAAAAAGTAATCGAGATACATTACCATGAAATATTATACAAATCAATAAAAGAAATATATTATACCACGCAACCTAATGCCACAAAACATAATTGAAAGCGGTTGGTATCTGTTTTCTTAATGGCTGTGAAGGTATTAGGATTTGTTCTTTGAAGATTATGCAAGAATATTGGTAGCTGAGAAAAGCTTCTTTCGGTGTAAGTACTCATTTTCGCAAGCAATGAAAGTGTTTTACAATCATCACACAAATGCAATTATAATTATATTAAAATTAGTGTTTCTTTACAGCTCATACTTCATAGTTCAACTTTTTAAATTCATAGTCAAACCAGTTCATTTCATAGTCAAAAATCACTGACCGACAAGACAAGACAAGACAATGTACTTGTCTGCAGTTCATAGTTCAAAATTTTCAATTCATAGTCAAACCAATTTATTTCATAGTCAGACATCATTAACTGACCGACAAGACAAGAAAAGACAATGTACTTGTCTGCAGTTCATAGTTCAACTATTCCAATTCATAGTCAAACCAATTCATTTCATAGTCAAACATCATTAACTGACCGACAAGACAAGACAAGACAATGTACTTGTGTGCAGTTCATAGTTCAACTTTTTCAATTCATAGTCAAACAAGTTCATTTCATATTCAAACATAATTGTCTGTAATATAATTTCTTCTATAAATGGGTGTAAGTCATTATGAGAAATTTATCTGAGAAAATAACTCGTATTTAATAGAAAAATAAGGCTAATGGCATACTGCAATTACAGAGGTGAACGTATCGTTAGGTTTTCGGGTACAGCTAAAAACCCAAGAAGATTGTTGTTTTACGCTTGCTCGTATTTGGTATCATGTTCTTAACGTCATTCATATGTAAACCCTTGTGTTTACTTGGCAACAATTCTTACTGTCTATGTTTAAATTCACAGGGACCAAAATGCGGGTTTATCAGTTGGGTTGATGAAGAGAAGGACCAATCATCTATGGTAATAGCTAAAGTAGCTAACTCTAATAAGCTCTTTCAATCAGAAAATAAGAAGTTGAAGACAGCATTGGTTTGTAGTTGGGTGTTGTTCTTGGCAGTTCTTGTTTACATGTTGTAAGCTTTTTAATATTATTTTGATAGTTTTGAAGTTGTTAGGTCAATAAATTGTTATATTTGTACTTATGTTTAGAACCATGTACTTGTAACGTTTAAATGAATGTTGTTGTCGTTCTTATGTTGTAACGTTAAAACTAAAAATAAACTAATAATGAAATCCAACATTAATTTACATATACAAAAATATACTCCAACTACATAGGACCAAGACTCGACCCCCAAAAAAATTTTGCCATCCGTTGGCAAAACTCTAAAGCTGCGTTCTTTGGGTCAATAAATTCACGGATTGGTTGACCTGAAACTAATTGCTCCATAAACATACAAACAAAAACACCGCAATCTCCCAAATGACTAATTTGTTGGGGAACATTTTCTTCATAAATGAATTGCATATCCAATGGAATCCTTGGGATGTTCCTTCGGGCCCAATAGTTAATCTTGTCTAAATAATTTGCCACCCAAGATTCAAATTTGGTAAAGGTTCCATCAGATTTGAATTTTTTATAAGCCAATCTACCAAGACTGTCATAAATATGGACTTCCATTGACGCCAATCGTAGTTCCCCAAATAGCCAGTGATTAGGGATGAATGAATCGACAATAGGACCTGTATAAGGATAAGAAAAAAAAATTATGTTTTTATATCACAATACAAAAACATAACGACAATATCGATAATATTTTGAATATAATAAATTAAGTTTACAGTATCGACATCCCCCAAATCCTACATTAAAAATAAAACATTATACTTATTAACGAAATACACATTATAAATTAATTATTAAAATCGTAGTGGTAATATCCATAACAACCTTTTCGTCATCAATATCACCAAAAAGTATTTTCAGTCGTATTATTTTTATTCATCACTTCATCTTGTACAACCTACATTTTCAAATATAAAATATGAACACAAATATTTATTTATGTTAATAAAATTAAAAAAATAATGTAGTGTGTAACTAACCCGTTCATCAAATTTTGTTTGGAGTACTACAGGCTCCTCAAAACTGATGTCATTCAAAAATTCTTCATTATTCACTTCTTCAACAAAAACATCTCTAGGTTCTCGGTTCATAAACACATGTTGCTCGATTGCATGTAGCCGTTTCAACACCTTGTTTAGGTTGTGTTTCTCACTGCCCCTACCTCTACCATGAGAGTGACCACTGGACGACATACTAGACGAAGATTCGTCTTGTCTCCTAAAATGGTCCCGTACTGGGGATGGAACTGATTTCCGTTCACCATATACATACTCTTGAAATGACATATAATAACAAGATGTCATCTCACCATCACTCGGTAACATGTTTTGTCTTCATGGTTGTCACTCCTAAAAAATTAAACATATTAAAAATGCATATAAAGTATAATAATGAAGTTTATTAATAATAAAAAATATTTATAAACCTGTATCTTTGAAAAAATCTTGTTCACGTCAACCCATTTTAATTTTTTTGTCTCACTCCATCGTTTCATCCGTGGCATGTCTCTATTTTTTCTCAATACAAATTCACATGCACGAACAACCGGAAGCATCTCATATATCCATATCTACAATTTTTTACAATTACAGTAATAAAAGTTAAAATTAAAATAAAAAACATAACAATAAAACAATTTAAATATAAGAAAATTTGTATACCCTTATTGGACCCGTAAATCCTGAGACGGAGTATTTTAAAGTTTGACGATGCTCAGGAAGTGATAAATATTTATTTATCTTGTTCCATGTTTTCTCAAGGTCATCATAAGTAAAATCCCAAAGATAGCTACCCCAAGCGAAACTAACAAAACAAAAAAACAAAATTAGTTATAATATAAATTATAACTTTAATAAAATAAAACTTTTAACGTAAACAAAATATACCTGTTCCAGACATCCAAATTCTCAGCAAAAAAAAATCAATCTAGTGGCACCCGATCATTTATTTCTTTTCCCAAAACACTTTCACACAAAATGTATATCAAACATACTCTAACTGCATCAGCGTCGTCAACTTCTAAGAATGTTTGATTTAAAATTAAACTTTTGAGGTCGCCGATTTTCACCGAACTATTTGTATGGTTCGGAAATTGCCGCTCACGCAATAAACATCTTTTTTTACTAGTTACTAATTTTTCCGACACTTTTTTACTGATGTTTTTTCGGATACTCCCCAAAATTGAAGTCGGTTATCAAACAAAACTCTTCCGGCCCATATACCATTTTTGTATTGCCTACTCTAAAATATAACCGTTTTATTCCATCTGGAGATAAAACAGGGTCCGACCGGATCTGATGAAGGAATATTTTATGGAACAACAATCCGTCCCATTGTAAACGAGGGACATCCAACAAATAACCAAATACGGTATCTCTAAAAATGTCACGCCTGACACCATCTAAAACTTCAAATACTTACCATATATTACAGCCTGAACCTTTTAAGTTTACAATTGCTTTCACATTGAAATAACTAAAATCATGCTGCAAAAAACACAAAAACATATTAGAGAACTAAACAAGTATTTTTTTTTTAAATATATGATTATTAAGTGCAATAAGTACATAAACAATAATAATTTATTAATGCAAATACAAATATTTAATAAATAATTTATATATTTACGATAAAAAACAATAACATACATATAGTATAACAATTTTTCAACTTAAACGACAAATATATAAACAATTTTCCAAGTTATACGACAAATATATTTACGATAAAAACAATAACATATACAAATAACCAAATAACATTTTGTTAAACAGTTTTTCAACTTGAACGGAAAATATATATAAACAATTTTCAACTTTCTAATTATATAAAATAACATTTTCTAACAATTTTGCAAACAATTTTCGCAAGTTATACGACAAATATATACAATTTTTCAAATAAAACGACAACCAAATTAACAATTTTGCAAGTTATACGACAAATATATACAAATTTTCAACTTATACGACAAATACAAACAATTTCTAACAATACTATAAAAAAAATTTATACTTCAAAAACAAATATATACAAATTTTCTACTTATACGACAAATATATATACAAACGACTATTGTGCACATACTGTAATTTAACTATTTTTCAACTTATAGAAACAATTACACGATAAGAATATACAATTTTTCAAGTTATACAACAACTAAACAAACGACAAATAACATATTGTAAGCATTATTCTAACAATTTATTTAACTAATAACTTAAAAAAATTAGCATATTCTAACCATTTTACTAAATGTACAACCACCCGATGTACACTCTACGCAGTCTCTACTTGTACATTCAAACAACCACTAACAAAATAGTATTTAAACTTCAAGTATACTAATAACAAATATTAAAACTATCAAATACAGCAAAATTACTCTTTCACAAACATTATAATTTCTATTTTTTTACACTAACTAATATAATAAATAATAAAATAATAAAGAGTTAAAACATTAAAAGAGTTAAAATCTAACCATATTTGCGCGATTGTTGAAATAATCCTCCATGTTCTTCAAAAAATCACCAAAATCGCGAAAATCGCCCCGAGAGAGAGAGAGAGAGAGAGTTTTTCTGTAATGAAGAGTGAAAAATGAAGAAGAAAAAAGTTTATATAGGAAAATCCGGGGAAAATCGCAGATAGGAAGGCAATTTCGCAGATGGAGCTTTCCATCTACGAATGTACAAACAACTAAAGCACAGTTGTGCTTTAGCTGCTTGTACATTCGCAGATGGAAAGCCCAAATCGCAGATGGGGCTATTCCATCTGCGATATTCGGGGCTATTTTTGCAATTTCGATTTTTTTTGGCTATTTTTATAATGTAATTAATGGTTATTTTTATCATTTTCTCTTAATTTTTTGTTTGGTAGATGGAATATGAGAAGCAGATAAAAGAAGGACAAGTAAATGTTGAACCAGGAACGGATGCCATGAACTTAGTTTTTGGAAAGGAAAAGGGCAGATTTTTAAAGGGTGTCGGCACGTGAGTCACTTGCAACAGATATTTCAATGTTCCTCGCATCTAAGGAAGAAATTAAAGATCTTAAAGTTGCACTACATAATGAAAAACTTGTGCTTGAGAAAAAAGATGTTGAACTCATGGCTTTGTCTACAAAGGTTAATGAACAAGATCAATAACTAAAGCTATTTTTGGCTCATCTTAATGCAAAAGGAGCTGACTTTCCAAATCTGTCTCATACAATTGTAAGTATTCTTATTGAAAATATCTGTTGTCAATGTTAGTTCTAAATTGCATTTTCTTTTAAACATTTTTCATGTTTCTTTATATTTTCTAGGGTATTTCAAGTGAGAAGATTATACAGAGTAATGAAACGTCTCCTGTTAGTCTAAAAACCAATGAACCTTCAGAACCTGTAACACCAGTATGTTATCGTCTTATTAGATCATCATTGATATATATATATATATATATATATATATATATATATATATATATATATTGTTTGATACTGATTTCTGATTTTTCATGTTGGACTTTATATTATGTAGGTTATTCCAAAACCCAACAACAAACCTGTTCAAACGAAATCTGCAACTGCAGCACCCGATGGAAAATTGATTTCCATGAAACATGCAACATTAGTATATACTAACTTTATAGTTTTCAATACTTTTATTTAATCTTTTTTATTAAAATATATGTTTAAATATGTCTTAAATCTTGATATCAGACAAATACAAAAACCACCAACAAAACAGTTGAGTCTAAGACTACCACCATCAATCATGACATACCAAAAGTTTCACCAAATAATCCCATTCACCAGACCAGTGTTTGTTTACATGATGAATATACATTTCCGTTTTTTTTTCTAGATTATAACATTACTTGTCATTGTAGCCAATCAAGTGTAGTCTATCGTATCTATATAAAAGGAACATTGTTGCCCGCAGTACCATTCACTTATCATCAGAAAGACAATTCATTCATGGAGTTCCTCTACTAGATGATTGCTATAAAGTTTTCATTGATGAAGTGGTTGTAAAAAACTGCATTTCTACCCCCATCAAACTGGAGAATTCAAATTAGTTGAGGATGCATATAAAAGTTTTGTTCCATGGCCAAAATACCTTGTGCAAACCGAGTCAGAGGTTTGTTTCAATGTGTCCAATACTTTTTGCATTAAACTTTATTTTCTTCATAAAGTACTATACTAAGTTTATGATGAATTTATTTTATTGGTTTCAATGTTGTTGTTATAGGTACCAGAAATTATATCACATCAAAAATCAACAAAAAGGAAATCAACTTACATATCATCTGATACCCTTCTGAAGAAGACAATGAGCAATACAAACAAAAAGAATGCCTAGCCAGTTATGTTTAGGTTTTGGTTTATGATGTGTTTGATTTTTTAACCGTTATATAAATTCTTTTAATTATGCAAATTTTCCTTTCTTTGATATTTTAAATAGGAATATAATATATATATATATATATATATATATATATATATATATATATATATATATATATATATATATGGATTTCGATTTCAATTATTATTAATATAAAATTATGAATTTTGTTTGTGTTTCATATTGTTGTGTTTCGTTACTTTAATTTAAAGTATTTTCATGTGTCTAAAATGTATAAAAAGTAACAGTAAATAGTAAGTTATAGTGGCTGTAGTATAATTTTTGTCATGTTACATACGGTTTTAATATATCTCTAAAAATATACAATGGTTACTTTACATTAATTTGTAACGTGTGGCTAAATGGTTAACAATAGTCATAATGTACAAGAATTATGAGACTACAATTGATTTAAAGTGATGTTTATTAAAAAAAAATTATCACTAAGTTAAACAATAACAACATGGAAAACAATATATGTGGCAAATAAATATCATAATTAATTGTTGTTGAGACTAAATACTAGGAAATCATCACATACATCATTAACTATATGTGTCCATTTACAGAACACGGACATGTTTACCGTAAATTATATGTGTCTAAAAGATACTCAATAGTCTTAATACGATACCGAATTGTCCTTAATTTTAACAAAATGTGTGACTTTATAGTACTTATGATTTTAATTCACTTCTTCGTTTGTCTCTATACGTTAGGTTATAGTCACAAACGTTGATTGTTTTTTGTGACTAATAATTAACAATTCGTCATATATAAAAGTAAAGAATTTGTGGCCATTTAGCAAACATGGTCACACTCACCATAATTAAAAGTTTACGAAAGATACGCAATAGTCTTAATAAAATTTAAATTGTGTGACCATATGTAAGAAAACAACTATACTAAAACATCATGAATGTCGCATTTTGGTGATATACAGTCACAACGTTAAATAAATATGTGTGACTAATAACTGTTTAACGCTACAATATTAGATATTTAAAGAACAAAATTTCGTACACATTTGCCACACTTTTATACTACGGTCACATGTTTTCATAACATACAGACACTACATTTTAAAGTGACCATAAGACCCATATGATGGCGTCACCTTCCGTCACTCTTTCAGTGAAATAAAAAATATCACTATACGCATATAGTCACACTTTTTTGGTGTGACTGTAAATCATTTTTCTTGTAGTGTAAAAATGTTTTTATTTTATCTACTAAATGAGTGGATAGGATTACGTCTTAAAAAAAAAAAAAACGGAATTTTTTTTATTTTTTTTATTTTTTTTATTTTTTATATTTTTTTAGTTAATTCAAGTTCCGAAAATAATATTTAAAAAAAGAATTTTTGGATTTTTCCATTTATTTTGCATTTTAAAATTATTTTTAGATTTGGTTTCACGGTCTCACAAAATTAGAATGGTCTCAAATGAACCTGAATCTCTCTCTCTCTCTCTCTCTATATATATATATATATATATATATATATATATATATATATATATATATATATATATATATATATATATATATATATATATATATATATATATATGTATATATATTGGTGTGTAACATCTTCAAATCTAAGTGCTAATATATACTAAAGAAAAATAGTTATAAGTATTGTTTTTGCGAACAATATTATTTTTTTTTATGGATTTTAAACTTGCGTGTGTATAATTTCTTGAATCAAAATTAAATAAATTATTTTTCATCAAATGATGTAAGTTTTTTAATTCTATATTTTAAAAGTAAAAAATTATGCATACGTTTTTATGCTTGATTTTCTATGATTATTTGAAAAGGTAAACTTTTATTAAACTACTAGTTGTGAAACCCGTATATTATACGGGTTGATTAAAACAAAATGTTAAATAGAAATGATTAAATGAGAAGTTTATTTGAATTTGAAATTTAAAATAAATAAAAATTATGAGAAAAAAACATGCAAAAAATAAATAAATTAAAATTATTGTTTAGTTATCATACCCGTATATTAAACAGGTTAATTATAACAAAATATTAAACACAAAGGTTTAAACTGTAAATTTATTTGAAATTTAAAATTTAAAATTTAAAATTAATATCATTATGGTAGGTTTAATTTATGGAGACTAATTAATAATATATTAAAAATGAAAAATGAAATAAATGACAAGTGGAAAATAAATATATCTTTAAATTATGACAAAATGACATGTGGCAAATTGAATGAGAGAAGGACATTTATTCTTATTTATTACGGTAGATTGAAAATTTTCATGTAGAATGGAAAACATTTTTTTTTCCATGATTAAGGTTATTCGGTTGCCTCTAAGCCGCTTGTTTGTGATAACAAATTAGGGCATTAGAAGACCACATACGTTAGGCATTTTTAGACGAAACACCAAACATGGTTTTCATTATATTTATATCACTGTAACAGAAAAGACAAAATACATGTGGCATTAAATGATGACATATGAAACTAGTTTTGTCGGTTCTTTGAACATTTGTTTTTGCTTCAATGATTTGCCGGTTGAGTTAAAACTCTTGTACTACATTTTCGTTACTATTTTATTTTTGTACATCCTTAACAAAATGATTTTTTGCTCCTTTATATACCACTGTATATGCTTTTCATTATTGATTGTAATTTAATTCTAATGATTGTATTTTTTGTTTACCTTCAATAACAACAGAAACATACTGTAAATCAATTCTCACCAATAGACGCAACACAAATTGTATTATATATTTATTTATTCGTTACGATCTTGCTTTATTGAAGTTTAATTGTATTACATTATTACTTTCTTGCCACTCTAAGAAACGGTTGGAGTCGATATGCATGAACCAACCTAATACATATTCGAGGCCAAACGAGGGGCCAAAAGGACCTCAAGTGGAGTAGACTTGCTGATAGTCAGTCCCGAAGTTTCACTCATATCAATAGGTTCATTAGATGGATTTTTCAGCACAAATTGTTGAATGAAACTAGCTAGTGTTAAACCAACAGCCTGAAGAGCGAAGGGAATACCAGGGCACATTCTTCTACCACTACCAAAAGGTAGTAACTCATAATGTTTTCCCCTGAAATCAATATCCTTATGCCTTGTCAAGAATCTCTCCGGCCTAAACTCGAGGGGATCTGACCAAATATTTGGATCACGATGCATCTTATAAACATTTACCACCAGACGAGTGCCTTTTGGAATGTTGTAGCCACCCACAATGCAATCCTCAATGGACTCATGAGGAATAGAGAGAGGAGCAGCTGTGTACAAACGCAATGTTTCTTTGATGATTGCATTAAGATACACTAAGTTCTTCAAGTCTGACTCCTCCACCAGTCGCTCCCTTCCAACATGCTCATCAATTTCATTTTGCGCAATCTCTAATGTTTTTGGGTGGTTTAGCAATAATGACAAAGCCCAGGTTAACGTCCCAGATGTAGTGTCCAAGCCTGCTATCAGGAGTTGCTGCGAAATGGATATATTTATAGGCAAAATGCTGAAAAAAATGATAAATCAAGAAACAGTGAGATGATAGAGTTTGAGTTTACTTTACATGCGGATTTAATGATCGTATCATCGTCAAAATCCCGGAATTCCTCTTTGGAAACACCTTGAAGAATGGAAATCAGCACATCTATAAAGCCTAATTGGTTGCTTTCATGTTGCTGGGTAAAGCTCTTTATTGTTTTATGTTCTTGTAACCATCCGCCAAAGATGTTGTCCAGATCTATCGCCATCTTCTTCATTTCTTTAATGTATCCACCCATATCAAAACACTTGAGATAAGGGATAAAATCTGAAACCACAAATGCTCCCATTAACTCAATGAATTTCTTTACTACAGTCTGAAATCGAACCCGTTCCTGATCATCATGTGGCGAAAACGTCTTCCCCCTAATAATCCTAACCATAATATTCACAACCAAGTTACCAAACCATTGACTCATCTCGATCTTCATCATCTCTGAATTTTCGCTCATTTTATTTAAAACCCAACGATCATATATATCTTTGATGGATACTCTAACCTCTGAAGCTCGAATATGTGCAAACGTTTCAACTCGTCGCTGGGAAAGAACCTCCAGCGTGATCATCTTGCGTGCTTGTCGCCAATAGTCTCCATATGTAGCAAAGCCGAACATAGCATAATTATAGCCCATGAGTTTTGTTGCCTCAGCTTTGGGTCGAGTTGCAAAGGCCTTATCGTTTGTAGTAAAGCACTCTTTAGCTATCGACCCATTACTCACCACCAAAGCTTGGTGATAACCAAGCTTGATTGTGAAGATAGGGCCATATTTGTCTGCCATGTCACCTAAAACGTAGTGAGGTAGCTGAGAACCACGTAAAAGGTGCAGGTGTCCGATGATAGGCCATGCACCTTGTGCTTGTGGTGGTTTTTGGTTCTTCCCTCTATTTGCCTTCTTCCTGTTGAGGCTATGGAGAAGGAAAAGTGCTACAATAACAGAAAAGCTGGTTGCTACAATGGTTGAAAACGAGAGATGGAATTCCATGTCTAATTTGTGAATCAAGAACTGAGTAAGCGCATGTACGAATGTGTGTTATAAAAAGTTCGAAGATATTTTTTACAAATATAAGAAAAACAAATCTTCAAACATCGTCCTGTGGTTAACATTTTTAGTTTTTTTTAGGTCATCAAAGCCTCAACGGTCAACATTGGTCCATATAGTTTCAAAAGTTTGAATGGTTAGGCCATTTCCAATGCATTGAACTCTTAAGAGTTCAATGGATTGCCACATCAGCATTCCACTAACTATACCATTTAACCTATTAAACTCTACACTCCATTAAACTTTTAAGAGTTCAATGGATTTCCACATAATCATTTTAATTTTTTTTATAAATAATACTAATAAATAAAACTAGAATATTACATTAATTAGAAATTCAAAGTTACAATTACTAAATATTAATTAAAGATTACAATTTAGAAATTAAAAGTTACAAATAATATACTAAATAAAAAGTACAATATCTAAAATACAAATTTTACTTCATATTGTATTTTATCTTAATCTGGTCACAACGATTTATCCAAATTTCACGTCCATCTTCCGACATGGTACTGGGATCCATGAAAATGAAAATGATTGAAATTTCATCATTCTTTACCTTTTCTTCTTTAATCTTCATCTTTCTTTCTTTCAATGCATTCTTCATATCCAAAGAGTTTTGATAGCGTTCAAAAGTCTTTTTATTTTCTTCTATATGTTTTTTAAGTATTTCATCAAGCCTATTACCAGATGACGAAGTGGAATTGGTAGCTTTCCCTTTTGCTGCTTTTTTTGCTGCATTCCTACCAATTGGACGAGTTGTAACTTCATCATTATCTAGGTTAATGAAAGATTCTGTATTTGATGAAGACATAGATGCCCCATATGCAGTGCTTGAACCTTTCCATTTCTGTTCATTTTTAACGATATTCCAAATATGTTCGTGCCTAAAATCGGCACCATTTCTAGCATGATAATGCTCAAAAGTTGCACGTTTGAGATCATCCTCAGACCATCCACTCAGGTGTTGACTTTTCAACACTATATACATTTGATTAAATGCAACTGCAAATGGGTTCATGTAATGCCAATGCGTTTTGAGGTTGGCTTGAGTTCTTGCAACGTTCGACGTGTTGCTTTTTTCATAGTATGCAGTAATTCGTCTCCAGAACTCTTTATCACGTTGTTGACTTCCGGTAATGCTATCTTCTGAAATTTGTAGCCAAGCTTTTGCCAACAACATTTCTTCTTCTTTGCTCCAGTAGGTTTTTTTATTTTTTTGTCGTTTGCTGGTAGGAGTTTATGTTGGTGTTGGCTCATTTTCTGGAATATGGGGAGGATCCGGGCTAGTAGAATCTGGGTATGCATTTTGGTATGAATGTTGTGAATGATTATTTGGATTTGGGTATGGATATTGTGGATAATTGTTTGGACTTGGATATGGATATTGTATATGATTGTTTGGATTTGGGTATGGATGTTGTGGATGATTGTTTGGATTTTCGGGATCATAAGAAGATAACAAATGTGTATAGTAATTCGGATTCATGATTGGTGTATCAGATGGTTGGTAGGTGTGAATGAGAATATAATATGTTCGTCTTTATTTATAGAGTTGAACATCTTGTATGCATTTGCCTTTAATTTGGATTTCATTCCACTTTACTTTCAATTTCATTTGACTCCAATTTCAATTTTATTTAACTTTAATTTGGATTTCATTCCACTTTAATTTCAATTTCATTTGACTCCAATTTCAATTTCATTTAACTTTAATTTGGATTTCATTTCACTTTAATTTCAATTTCATTTTACTTTAATTTCAATTTCATTCGAATATAATTTGGATTTCATTTTACTTTAATTTGAATTTCATTTGACTCTATATTTTTGCTATAAAAGAATACAACGTTTTTATTATTTCATACCTACCAATTCAAACTATTTCTTATATCTTTCTTATACGATGTCATCATCATCCTCAGACGATTCTGCTTCTGAATTCATAATCAACCATCTCACAAGTAATTCTACATTTCAACTATATAAGGAGCTAAAATGCTTGGAAGCAGAACAGTCAGATGCTGAAAGTTCAAGACGTCCTGGGCAAAGTCGAAGATATATAGATAGAAATCGTGAAGAAGGGCATAAACGTCTTTGGAAAGACTATTTCGATGAGCATCCTGTTTTCCCACCTCAAACGTTTAGACGAAGATTTCGAATGAGGCGAGATCTATTTGTTCAAATAGTTAACGGTATCTCTAACCATTCTATTTATTTTCAACAAAGAAAAGATGCTTTAGGAAACAATGGTCTTTCCCCTTTACAAAAATGCACTGCTGCCATACGCCAGTTGGCATATGGCACAACTGGTGACCTCTTTGATGAATACATACGAATTGGTGAATCAACTTCAAGCAAATGTCTACAAAACTTTTGTCGATGCGTGATTGAGGTTTATTCAAGCCATTATTTGAGAAAACCAAATGCTAATGACATCCAAAATTTACTACAAAAACATTCAGAAAAGCACGGGTTTCCTGGTATGCTTGGAAGTATTGATTGCATGCATTGGCCTTGGAAAAATTGTCCGGTTGCATGGCAAGGTCAATATACTCGAGGTGATCAAGGTTGTCCAACAATTATGTTGGAAGCAGTTGCATCACAAGACCTTTGGATATGTCATGCATATTTCGGGGTTGCCGGGTCTAACAATAACATTAATGTACTTAACCAGTCACCGTTATTCAATGATGTATTACAAGGTTATGCTCCTGAATGCAATTTTACTGTTAATGGAAGAACATACACAAAAGGATATTATCTTGGAGATGGTATATATCCTGAATGGGCTACAATGGTTAAAAGTTTTCCACATCCGGCTGACCCAAAAAGGATCAAGTTTAAAGAAATGCAAGAGGCTGCAAGAAAGGATGTGGAGAGAGCATTTGGTGTTCTGCAATCTCGTTGGGCAATTGTACGAGGTCCAGCAAGATCGTGGCAACTTAAAAACATAAAGGATATAATGTATACATGCATTATATTACATAATATGATCGTAGAAAATGAAGGAAATGCAATTAGTAATTGGTCAGATGATGTTGATCCTCCTATACGTGTGAATCGAGGACCTGTCGAAGAAGTTCAATATCAAATTCAAAGAAACTCTGAACTACGCGATAATGCCGTACATCATGCTCTTCGACATGATTTAATGGAGCATATTTGGGAACGTTTTATTAATAGGTAATATCACTATGTTGTATTATAATAAATAAGATGTTATTTTTTTAAAATGTTTTTAAGATTTATATATTTTTTTTTTATTGTTTAGAATAAAAAATATGAAGTAACTTAATAAATTAAATTATTGAATATAAAATAAAATAAAGTATGATATATATATATATATATATATATATATATATATATATATATATATATATATATATAGTTTATTGTAAAAAAAATATTAAATATTACTTTTTATTGAGAAAGAAAAACAAAAAAAAAGTGTTTACAATAAAATGAGAAAAAAAAAGAAAGAAAAAATAAGCTTATATAATAAATTGAAAAAAAAAAAAAAAAAAAAAAACATAACAAAAGCCATACCACGGTTGAATGGGGATTAAACCCCTCATTCAATAAACCCCCTCCACAATGGTTTCTATGTTCATTCAACTGCCACCTAGATTTTTTTTTCCCATTAAACTCCCCATTAAATGGCATTGGAGATGGCCTTAGTCCTTAACAATAAATTTGTTAGTTTTTTTTTTTTTTTTTTCAGTTAAACTGTTGTAAAATAGGGAGTCACGTTTGATCTTCCTAACATTCTTCATGGACGTCAAGGAGAAAAATAATGTGATGGTGGTGGGTGTATCTCCCCAATCCATTTGATCACAGTGATCATGGAACAAAGGTTTTTGTGACGCCGCCATTCATAAAAATCAGATCCTCCCTCAGCCAATGGTCGCCGACTGTCAGACCTATTCGGCGTCTTTCAATCACTGGGAATTTGTATACATTCTATTTTCATCATTTTTCACTAGTACAGAAGAGGTTTAATAAAGCGGTTTTTCTTTTGTTTTCTTGATGCGGTTATTCAACCGCTTCAAAAAATATAGCATTATAAAATAATGTTGTTTTTTGAGGCAGTTCTACAACCGCCTTAGAAAATGTCCTAAACCGCTTCACAAAAATAGCTTCATAAAATAGACTTATTTTTTTATGCTGTCCAAACCGCCTTTTAAAATATAGCTTCATAAAATTGACTTATTTTTTGATGCTGTTATTGAATAGCCTTTGAAATCAAACTGCCTTTTAAAACACAATACGAATGGCAACAGAAAATATCATCAATCATTAGTTGATGCTATTAGTCAACAACATTAGAAAATGTAGAACCACCTTATATAGATAAGAAAGACGCCAATCTCACTTGTTATTTCCTTTTCTTATGATTGCTACTTTGGCTTTGTATTCTTCCCTCAAGATGCTTCTGTAAATCAATCTCACTTGATGAACTCACATTACAAATAAGACATATCCACTCCATTATCTTCTTTAAAACCTCACTTGAACCTGCAATAACTAGTAATGACGGTGGTGGGTTCTTATCTTTTTTTGAATCATTTGGAACACATTCAGATGAGTTCTCAGCAGACTCCATGGATTTGATAGAGTTTTTGGTTGTCAAATATGCCACTTTGGCTTGATCTTTCTTTCTTGCAAGATGTTCCAGTAAACCACGCGCAAATATGCACTAATTTTCCCGATCGAACACCTCCTCTCTTCATTGTCAGCATCTCTCTTCCCATCATCATTTCCTTCTTTACCTGTGCTTCCTAAATGTAAATATGCTTCACATCCTCTAATATAATCTTCATGCTGAATCACTTTTCTTATATCTATCGATCCTCCTTGAAAAGTTATAGAAATCCCAATTTAAATAAAAGAAAAAGGGATATATACAGTAAAGTCCCAATATTTTCATCGATTTGACAAGAAAGTCTTAAACTTTATTTTTTTGACAGTAAAATCCAAATTACCGGCAGTTTTTGACACTTTTACCCTTTTTTCCGGTCAGCCGGTAATTAGGACATTTTTGTCAACAAAATAAAGTTTAGGACTTTCTTGTCAAATCGTCAATTAGGACTTTACTGTCAAAAAATAAACTTTAGGACTTTTTTGTCAAATCGTTCAAAATATTGGGACTTTAGTGAATATATAATTTTTTTTGTTAGAAATTTAATGGTATGATACTCTTTAAGCATAAGAGTTATTGAAACCTTCTCTAATCAGCTAGATCCTATTGAAATCCTTTACGTTTGCTTCTTGTTAAATCGTTTTTTTAATCTCAACGAACCGACATTAAAAAAAATTGAGATAATCAAGAAAGAAAGAAAGAACCAGGGTTGTGTTGGCTTTTTGCAGTCTCAAAAATGGAGAAATTAGAAACCTAAAAAAACGAAATTGCCCTAGCTTTATACAAACACAAACAACACATGCCTAGTCAAAAGGGTGTGAATGTGGAGAAGGGAAAGAAGGGCAATTTCGTTTTTTTCGGTTTCTTATTTCTCCATTTTTGAGACTGCAAAAAGCCAACACAACCCTGGTTCTTTCTTTCTTTCTTGATTTTCTCAATTTTTTTCAATGTCGGTTTGTTGAGATTAAAAAAACGATTTAACAAGAAGCAAACATAAAGGATTTCAATAGGATCTAGCTGATTAGAGAATGTTTCAATAACTCTTATGCTTAAAGAGTATCATACGCTCGCAATCTCCTGATCCATCAGTGCAACATCCATGATGTAGCACACGAGCATCCTCTTGAAATGGTCGATGATCGGACCGTATTCAGCTTCGTTGGTGAGGAGGATGTTGTGCAAGATAATCCAATGATGGGGATTAAGATTGGGAAGATCTGCAAGGGAAATAGCATGTTCGGCTTTGGCAGATCCTCGAAGTACCTTGAACCGAACGTTGATGAAGTTACCTTCACTGTACAGTTTCAAGACCCGAACGTTGACAATTTTCTGAGTGCTCCAAGTCTGATATTGTGGTTTAGCAGCCTTCAGATAGAAATTGATTAAGTTCCGATCAACCTGTGGATGAGGATGAGGGAACTCTGCAACGTTGGAGAAGGCATGAAAGATAAACGCCTTTCGGGTCATTGGCATGTCGAACTGTGAGTCGACAGTGTTGGAACAATCTAGAGATATCACAGGTTCCAGCCACAAGATACTCGGTGTGTCAATGGCTTCTTTAATCATCCTCTCGAGAATCCAAGCAGGAAAAAGAGTTTTCCTACTCTCAAGAAGGTCGTGGGCTTCCTTCTGTTTTCGTTCGGCTTCTTCAGCCTCTCTTGCGACACAAGCACTTATATCAGCCTCTCTGTCTTGACCTTGACGCTTCAATAGGTCGGCGATTGTTGCTTTATCTTCATCTTCACTCTCCTCAGCAATCTTTTTGCCTTTGTCATTCACACCAGAACCGGAGGCTTTGCCAACTGGAGGAGGTTCGGTTGTGTGAGTTGCTGTTGAGGTAGGAGGTGGTTGAGACATTGTCTCCTTCTCTCCCCCTTGTTTCGGAATGGACACGAAATCAAGGAGCCCTTCGATTTTGCTTAGTAGGGCAAGGGCAGGAGCGAGCTTCTCTGCAAGGTCACGCCTCACAGTATCGTTAAGAATAGGATCATGTGCTTCTAGGATGTTTGAAATAGCAGAGTGGACATTCGAAACACACGATTTTACCACCTCTCTTTCAGATCGAAGAGATGCAATCTCCTGTTGGGAGTGGGAGAGTTGAATGCTCTTGACCTTGAGAGCGGTAGTCTTCCTCGCAAGAGCATCCATGAGAGTGTTCTCGGCAGCTAAATCTTCTTGAAGCTTGGAGAGACGCTCGTCAATATTTGTGCGAAAAGCTGAGTTGTCGTCAGAAATGGATTGACGAAGAGAAGCGAAGGACATCAACTCAGTTGTGACTGATGTTGCTATCTGGTGGACAATAAGTTCCAGCGTAGTTTTGGCAGCATTTGCACTCTCCTGTAAAGACTGTAACAGAGAAGAGGCATCAGTAAATAGTTTATCGACTTTTTTGGTCACAGCCTGACAGGCTTTTGTGGAGGCATCGATGGCGGTGGTGACAGAAGCAAGGGAAGCTTGTTGAGCTTTGGAGAAAGCTTCAACAATTTTCTAAACTGCAGCTTCAGATAGGGGTGACTAAGAAGCGGAAGAGGAGGCGATGAGCGAGTCAATTTTGTCATGGAGCTCCTTGAGATGTCTTTTGGTGACAGGAGCGTCGTCATCGTCATCACTCTGTACTTGAAACGGGCTATAGTAGACCGAGTCAAAAGTCATGTTCTCCGCGCCAAGGAGTGGTTCTTCTTCCTCTGATGCATGACCAGGAGAATATGGTGGTGGTGAAGCTGGTGGTTCGGTAGTATGGGTAGGTTCGGGTTGGGTTGTTTGTTTGGGTGTAGGTGTAGGTTCGGGTGCTTGGGTGGTTTCGGGTGCTGGAGTGGATTTTGGTGCGTCAGTATGAACCCCCGTATCAGATACGTTGGCTCTAACATCTGCAGTGGTTGTTTTGGTTGCTTCGGTGAATATAGGTGGTGGTACTGGGATGGAGGTGGATGGTATTTGAGTAGTGGAAGTTATGGGGGGGAATAGAAATAGGAATGGTTTTAGGTGGAGAGGAAATGGGAGAAGTAGAGACATGAACTTCAGGGGTTTGAGAACGTGGTGGAGTGTTGCCACGTTGAGAGCCTTCAGAATCAGAACTCTCACCATCAGACTCGCTTGAGGAGGAAGCGATAACAAGCTTTCGCCTCGGTTGGGTTTTTCTCCTCTTCTGCTGTGGAGACTGAGCAGCCCTGGTGGGTTTCCTCTTCTTTGGAGACGGGCCTTTTGCCCCCTTGGCCACCTGTTTTCCCTTATCAGCCTTCTTGCCTCTTGGAGCAGGCTTGTCGGCGTCATGTATTGATTTCAGCATCTCCGGAGTTAGATCCCTCGGACCCGAACGTTTGAACTCCTTGTACGTCCTGATAATCCGGCTGTCAGCAGGAACATCTCCATACATGGTTTCCGGGATAGACCCGTTGAAGGGAAACTTGGATGCATCTGACACAATGATCTTCGTGGTATGGAAGGTACCAATCGAAGACATTGGAGCACCAGCGACAATGGGGACGAGGTACTTGTCCATCACCCATTTCGTGATAATAGTCCAAAACCTAGCATAAAAGATCTCCGAGTGTCGGGAAGTTGAGGAGAGACTCTGAATAAGTTGTTGCCACAGAACAGACCCATAGTCCATGTTGATGCCATTGTATATCCCATACATGATAAATAAGAACAAACGACTTGTCCCGTCTGATCCAGCACTTCTTTCGGATAACCCCTTGAAGAGAACAGTGAACATCCCATTCCACTGTGGAGGTAGGCACGACTTCTTGAACTTCCTCACCGTGTTAAGCACCTCCGTGTAGCCCATGTTGTAGAACATGTTGAACAAGTGACCCATCAGAATCGTTTCAGGGTTAACCCTCGAAGAATCAGGTTCAAACCCTAACAGTGAGCAAAACCGCTGCTTTGAAATCGACGCCTTGTGCTCAAAGACATCGAAGAAGATTCTGTCAACGACCTTGTCGTAGTGTGCTATAGCAAAGATTTGAGACAAGAATTCCATGGGAACAGTCTCAGCCCTGGAAATAGCAGGAGCGATTGGAGAAAACTTCAGGCACTCCATGATGGGGAACATGAACGCATCATATGAATGTGGGGTTAAGTCGAAGATTAAGCTTTGCTGTGGGCGAATGGGCAAAATGTGGGATGTTGCGTGAACTGAGGAGGAATCTGCCATTGCTTGTGAAGAAAGTGGAGAAGATGATGAACAGTGAAGGGAGAAGAATTTCTGGCTCTCTGGAAATATAGGCACGGTAAAGAGGTAAATGGTGGGTCACACTTCCTTTTATAGTGAGGGTAAAGGAGAGAGAAAAATCTTTCCAAATCTTTGATCGAAAAACGAAGCGATTTTCGGAGTTAACTCACGCGTGACAGTTGGCGCTGGCGATGATCACGCATGAGAGAGAGTGTCAGGCCCTAATTACACGCCTTCCCATCAGGCGCCGTTTGGAGATGAAACGGTTCCGATTCGCACGCTTTCCCTTTTGCGCCTTTTGAAATCCAATCGATTGGACTCCCGCCTGAGTCATCATGTCGTCATCTTATCCCTTTAAATTGCAACGACATCTGTTTTTAAAAACTCGTCCACGTGGATTAAAATCCACCACAATCTTTGATAATAACCAAGCTAATTAAAACCCATTGAAATTAATGAAACCAGAATTTTGGAAAATCAAAAAGATTTTCATGCGGAGTGTGTAAAAAAAATAAGAAGAAATAAAACAACACTTTTTGTGGGATTATGTGATGTGAATAAAGACACGAAACATTGGATCCCGGGCACAAATCTCTTCCTTCAAAGTCAAGAGAGACCTTAAAGTGTTTGTGTGGTTTCCCGTTAAGTAACGATCAGACACTTATTAAGAAGTGTTGAAAGGCTTCTTTTAATTAGGCTTATGAGGGTGGCTTTCGCTTTGATTCAGAATTCCAAATCTTGAAATAAGACAGAAATCGAGCGAAGTACTTGTGAGACCGGTGTAGTCTGCTGAACAAGTAGGTTTGAGATAATTTAACTTGGCTAGGAAATATATATATAAAATCTCAACAAAAATTTAAAACTGGATCCCAAGGGAAGAAATGTTATTGGTTTTAACAATTTCATAGGAATCACACAAAAAAGAAAATTTTGAGATTTCATGGAGGTACATCCGTCAATTCATTAGTGAAAACTAGAGCAAAGTAATTGTTCACCGTCAATTCGTATTGGGTATTGAATTTTGGGTTTCACTTAGCTCGTAGTGGCATGAAACTAAGATCATAAACACAGAAATGGTGTAACCATAGACCTCAGTGGTAATTTCTGAGAGTCTCAAGGGTTACGTTGGTGAAATGAAGAAGATGGAGAAATGGAATGTAGATGTTGTAAAGAAACCAAAGTACCTCTGCTGTGAAGAGAAGGACCAAGCAGAAAACTCTTATCTCATGTGAGAAGAGAGTTAGGTAGCTCATGATTAGAATAAATATGAGAGCCTAATTGGGAAGACAAGGTTTGTTTATACCAAGTCATTAAGGCTATTATTCAGAATCAGGTGAGGCTTTGGACACATACAACAGCATGCTTCTAGGGACACTTAGCTAATGAAACGATTTCCCCATAAACGAACACACAAATAAAATTAGAGCCAAAAAGAAAATAAATAACAAAATATTTTTGGAGTTTTTGAATTTATGAAAAAAATATTTTTGGAATTTTTGATAATAATGAAAAATAAAAAAATAAAAAAATAAATAAATAAAAAAATTAAGACATAAAAAAAAATGAATACAAAAAAAATAACTTTGGAAACGAACCTGAGCGTTCGGTTTATTTCGGTTGTGAAAAACATTGGAACCGAACCCGAGTGTTCGGTCTATTTCGGGTGAGAAAATTTTTTGGAACCGAACCCGAACGTTCGGTTTATTTCGGTTGCCAAAGAAAATAGGTTTGAAACAGAAAATAACTTTGACAATAAGATAAATGCATTTGGAAAAAGTATACATAAGATCTACAACCAAGGAAACTACCTTTGAGTGATGAGCGCAAAGCAGATAATTCAACCGAACCTGAGCGTTCGGTTCATTTCGGTACATTAGTACAAGACCCGAACCCGAACGTTCGGTCTATTTCACTCCTTACTTTTGATCTTGAGAGGTAAATTTTGGTACTGACTCTGATTCCATCATACCTAGCCCTTGTAGAATTTTGTTGAACGATGCTTCAAGAAGAGCTTTGGTGAAAATGTCAGCCAGTTGATCAGTGGTTCGAACAAAATGAATTTCGACGTTCCCATATTCCACATGATCCTTAATGAAGTGATACCTCAGTGCTATGTGCTTAGTCTTGGAGTGTTGCACAAGGTTATGACAGATCCTAATTGCACTTTCAGAGTCACAATATAGTGGGATCTTTTTCATATTGAGTCCATAGTCCCGGAGCTGGCTTTGGATCCAAATCACTTGAGATGTACAGGAGGCAGCTACGATGTATTCTGCTTCAGCGGTAGACAAAGACACACAAGTCTGTTTCTTTGATTGCCAGCTAACCAACTTCCCATCAAGGAATTGGCAGCCTCCCGTGGTGCTTTTCCTGTCTAGTCCACAACCTCCAAGGTCTGTGTCGGAGTAGGCTTAAACAAAGAATCTTGAGTTGGATGGATACCATAAGCCTAGAGAGGTAGTTCGCTTGAGATACCGGAGTATGTTCTTCACTGCAAGCATATGGGGTTCACGAGGATTCGCCTGAAATCTAGCACAGTAACAAACAGAGAACATTATATCAGGCCTGCTAGCAGTAAGGTACATCAGAGAGCCGATCATCTGGCGATATAGCATAATATCAACTGCTGGCTTATCCAAGGATGGAGTGAGCTTGGTGCCGAACGCCATTGGAACTTTAACCTTTGAGTCTCCCATCATGCCAAATTTAGCAAGGAGAGTCTTCGTGTAAGCTTCCTGGTTAATAAGGATGCCTTCGGGTCCCTGTCTAATATTTAAACCAAGGAAAAAGTTAATTGGACCCATTGAGCTCATTTCAAATTTAGTCTCCATCAGTTTTCTGAATTCAGCCGTTAAGCTAGGATTTGTTGAGCCAAAGATGATATCATCGACATAGATTTGAACAATCATAAGGTGGTTACCTTCCTTCTTACGAAAGAAGGTTGGGTCAACCGAACCTTGTTTAAATTTGGACATCTTTAAAATCTTGGTTAACGTTTCATACCAGGCCCTCGGAGCTTGTTTCAGTCCATATACCGCCTTGTCCAAAATATAACAGTGATTGGGGTACCTTTCATTGACGAATCCAGGAGGTTGCTCCACGTATACCATTTCTTCAAGTTCTCCATTTAGAAATGCGCACTTGACATCCATTTGGTAGACCTCAAAGTTCTTATGTGCAGCATAGGCAAGAAATATTCTAACGGATTCCAGCCTAGCTACAGGAGCAAAAGTTTCTTCATAGTTAATTCCTTCCTCCTGATAGTATCCTTTCACCACTAGACGAGCTTTGTTTCGTATCACATTGCCTTCCTTGTCCATCTTATTTTTGAAGACCCATTTGAGACCAACAACTGAGGCATATTGAGGAGTTGGAATGAGGCGCCAAACTTTATTCCTTTCGAATTCATTAAGTTCGTCTTGCATAGCTTGAACCCAATCGGAGTGATCAAGAGCAGTGTTAACTGTCTTTGGTTCAACTTTTGAGCCGAAGGAGTTAAACATATAGAACTCTACTTTTGAAAATAAGGAAGTTTGCTTTGCCTTTAGTTGTGATCATATCTCAAGTGTGTCTTGAGTTTCCGGAGCTACAGGAGTTTCGGGTGGTGACGAGTTGTTGGGTGTTGTAGCACCTTCGGGTGTTGTAGCACCTTCGGGTACAATAGGAATTTTGGGTACAACTGGGCTTTCAGGAGCAACTGGAGAACAGTTCTCCCCCTCAACATCTGAGCTCGGCTGTGATGAAGAAGATGGATCCTCCCCCTCAACTGAAGCATCATGCTGTGGAGGTTCGTTCGGACTTGATCCTCTTTCGTGCATTTGCTTGGCAACATCTTCGATGAGTTGCTTCAGATGATCTACTTTGTTGTCTGCTGCACTAGCTTCCGAGAGAGTAGCCTTCTCTGGTTCATCGAATAACTCAACAAACTTCTCAAATATATTTGTGATCGAGGCTGTGACTTGGCCTGTTTGAGAAAAAATTTCTCCAACTGTGTCTTCGGTGGCCTTCAGCTTTTTGACATAGCTATCATCAAAAGTCACATAATAATTTTCTTCTATCTTTCTCGAGCGTTTGTTTAATACCCTGTAGGCTTTCGAAGTGAGAGAATATCCCAGGAAAATCCCTTCATCGGCTTTGACGTCGAACTTGTTATGACATTCTTTAGAATTGAAGATGAAGCACCGTGAGCCGAATACATGGAAGAATTTGACATTTGGCTTCCTGTTGTTGATGATCTCGTAAGGAGTGAGAGTGAATCGCTTATTGAGATATGACCTATTCTGCGTGAAACATGCTGCAGCAATAGCGTCAGCCCAAAAATATAAAGGTAAATAAGCAAAACTTAGCATGGTTCGGGCCGCCTCACACAAAGATCAGTTTCGTCTTTCGACAATTCTGTTTTGTTGAGGGGTGTATGGAGCTGAGAAGTTGTGACTGGTTCCTTTTTCGGCCAAGAAATCTTCGAATTCTTTATTTTTGAACTCCATCCCATTGTCGCTCCTGATGTTGCGAACGACTTTCCTCAGCTGCACTTCAACTTGCTTGATAAACATCTTTAGCTTGAGAGTTGCTTCAGATTTGTGCTTCAGAAAGAATACCCATGTAAAACGTGAAAAGTCATCAACAATGACAAGAATATACTTGCTATTGCCGATGCTTTCGATAGATGATGGACCACACAAATCAATGTGAATTAATTCTAGTGGCTCAACAACTTTAGTGTTTACAATTGATGGGTGACTTTGACGACTCTGCTTCCCCATTTCACACGCAACACATAAATGTTCTCGATCGTACTTGAGCAATGGAAGACCTCGAACATGACCACCTGTGGCAAGTTTGTTGATATCCTTGAAGTTGAGATGAGAGAGCCTTCGGTGCCACAGCCAGCTTTCGTCAGATTGTGCTTTGGATAACAGGCAGATAGTTGGATTCCCTTTGATGGGTTTGAGGTTCAGGGGAAACATTTCGCCTTTGCGCTCCGATTTGAGAATTACTCTTTTCGTTTTCTTTTCAATTATCTCTGAACCCTCATCGTCGAATGAGACCTTGAGACCAGTACCTCCAACAAGCTGAGATACACTGATGAGGTTATGCTGTAATCCTTCAACGTATGCGACCTTTCTAATCGTAAAATCACCATTTGTTATCATTCCATAGCCTTTTATTGTGCCGAATGAGTTGTTCCCGAACTTGACATTTCCACCGTTTGAAAGAGACCGAAATTCCCTTAGCTGTTCCTTCCTTCCTGTCATGTGACGTGAGCAGCCACTGTCAATATACCATTCTTCGTCAAACTGCTCGTCACTGATAACCTGCAAAAATTAAGCAGATTTAGGAACCCAAAGTTTCTTGGGTCCACGTGAGCCTTTCACAAGAACAGGAATAGTAAGAGAGATGTCAACAATATATGTTCTTTTTATTAACGTTGTTTCATCTTTCTTTTTAATGGTGAAAACCTTAATTTTATTGGGATTTGTTGCTTTTGGTTTGGATTCTGGTTTAGGTATTTGGACTTTGGGATGATTTTGATCGGTCTTGACTGATGAAACCTTCAATTTTCCTTTCAGATCTATTGAAGATTTAGGTTTTTGAGTGCGAACATAATTGAATTTAGAATGAGGTTGAGAGGAGTTAGAAGGATTAGAAGAAGTAGAACGAGAGAATTTAGACTGAGATGTTTTCTTGACTTGAGGTTCTAAGTGACCCTTTTGTTTTTGATCATTAGTGGGACCGAACCTAGCACTTTGATTTCTTTTGCCTTCGGAACCGAACCTATGCTTTCGGTCGCTTGTGTTCTCTGAACCGAACCTTTGCCTTCGGTTGTCATATTTTTCAGAACCGAACTTGTCCTTTCGGTTGTTATGATCCTCAGAACCGAACCTCTCCTTTCGTTTGTAATTACTTTCTTGCAATCTGACAGTACTTTTCTCTGACTTCGAATTTCTATCATGATAAGAGAAATGGGCGTTTTGAGATTGCCAAAACTGTTTTCGTTCAGAGAGATTCTTCTTGTATCTCTGATTCCTTTGCTGTTTTTGATTTTTCACTTGCTTCGGCTGTCAATGGATATTCGCTTTTTGCTTTTGCTTTTTGTCCGCTGGTTCACTTTAAACTGATGACGTTTCGCTTGCAGAAGTGACTTCTTTTGCAGAGACTCCTTTTTCTTCAGGAACATCTTTTGTACCACTAGTACTTGGCACGTCGAAGTTATCAGGCTTGTTCAAAGGCTCTGGCACATATCTGCCTTTGGTTTTCCAGGACGTCCTTTCTGACAGACCAACAGTTTTGTCAGCATTGTCGATAGGGGCGGACCAGAAGAACTCATCACAACCATCAGCATTATACACCTGTGACCTTATATACCTGATTTGGAGTCGTCCTTACCTTTTGGTATACAACAGCCTTTTCTTCAAGGATCGAGGACTTTTGTTGTGACAGACGAGCAAACTCCACAAAATTTTCTGAAATAAGATTTTTGTGGTTTTCGGGTTCACTCTTGACAAACTCAGAACAGTCAACTTCATCCTCTACAGAAATTTCACTCATATCATCGTCCTCATTAAGCTCAGATGCATTTTCAACATCAATTTTATTTTCTGAGCTCATGTTGGCATTCAATGAGTCAAACTTTTGTATGGTTTCGGTCCTTAGTTTCAGTTTATCATTTTCATCCAAAAGATTTTTCAGCATGTCCTTATGGTCCTTGGACTTTATGAAAGATTCGATTTTGTCTAGACCATACATATATGTCAGATTTACATCCTCAGACGAAACTACACTTTCGCAATTATATGCTTCAGCGTCAATTTCATCCTCCTTAAACTCAAGGAAGGGCAAAATCATGCGATGAATTTTCTGCCCTATTTCACAGTTCAAATGAAGTTGAGTGATATTAGTATAAAGACGTTTAGGAATTAAACAAAAGACATTTCTCTGTTTCAAAAGTTTCAAATTGTCTCTTTGTAAATAAATATTTTCGTCCTTGGATTTGATTAACTCCGACTCCTTCAGCTCTATCCACATCCTCCGTTCCTCACTCTTTGAAGACACCCTGCTGATTTGGTCAGTTAGGTTAGAATTGGTGACCCGTGTTTGAGTTAAATTGCTGTCTAGATGATAGATTCTTGAATTTACATTTTTTATTTCTTTTTCGTATGAATTTTGTGGGACTTTGAATGAAACAAAAATAGATTGTACCTTCTTGATTAATTCATCATGCTCATTAAACTGCACGCTGAGAGGTTTTGCTGTGAAGCACAAGTCCTCTCGCTCCTTCGTGTCTTCATTCCCACCGTCTATGTTTTATCCCCTCATTCGAGATACATCCGACACCATCAAGCACTTTCCACCGCTTCCTTCATCTTTCGCAACATAAGCCTTTCCATGAGATGGCTTCCTGACTTCATCATCCTCAGAGTCAGTTGACCAGACCTCCACGCCACCGAACTCGTCATCTGCTACTGAACCCTACACAATTAAAGCATTCATTGAAGGGTTAGTGATAGTTTTCTTTCTCTTGATCTCTTCCAGCTTTTTCATTAACACAACTTCTTCATCTTTATCCTCATCCTTTTCTGCCATTTTCTTTAGGACACAGTCTTTGGCATAGTGGTTCTTTCGTCCACAATAGTAGCAGTTCACACTAGAATCTCCTTCAGCTTTCGGTTCTTTCTTTGGTTCTTCTGCCTTCGGGTCTTCCCTGACCTTTTCAGAACTATAACTTCCCTGCCAATTTCGGTTCTTATTGGTAGGAAACCTTTTCTTGATGAACCTTTTAGGGTTTGACACCATCATTGCATAGTCTTCTAAGGTAAGATCATAGTCTTCTAAGTTAAGGTCTTCATCTTCCACCACACCTTTGCTTTTGGACAGAAGGGCCAATGATCCCAAGCTTGAAACCACATTTTTCTCCTGCAAGACAATCTTTTCTTGGAATTTCAAAATCCCTACCAGCTTTGCCAATGAGTAAGATTTGAATTGCTCATGTGCTTTAACAGTGGACACAACCGCTCTCCACTCAGATCTAAGACCGTTTAAAAACGTAACCTTTTGTTCAATCAGCTTCCTTTCAATATCGTGTTTAATCATCTTACTAAGAAGATGATTGAAGCGATCGAACGTCTGAGTAACAGTTTCTTCAGGATTCTGCTTAAATTCACCAAACTCAGATAAAAGTAAGGTTTGAATGGAATGCTCGAGATCTTCGTCTGTGGAATATAGCTCTCGCAGCCTATCCCATATTTCTTTAGCAGTGCTGCACGAACTCACTAGCCTGAAAGTATCAGATTGAAGAGCGAATCTGATTAGTCTCAATGCTTTAATATTGCACTGAAATTTATCCTTTTCGTCTTGGGCAATATCTTTTACGTCTTTCAACAGATCATTATACTCTTTCTGAGTTTTAATGATTCTTGATGTTGCTGAATGAGCGAATGGTCCAGACACGATTGCTTCCCAAATAAGATATCCATTGTCCTCAGATCCAATGACATAATCTTCAAAGTGATGTGCCTAGACTTCGTAATCCTGGGTGTAAAGGATGAGAATCTTCGTCGTTGATCCAATGCTGTTTGAGATGTTAATGGGATTTGATTGTGACTCGTCCATGCTTGATCGAATAACCTGTTTGAAAGATCAGACTTGTAACATATTAAATTAGGGCAAAACAAATAAATGCTGAGTTACGTCAATTATGGGATGACGGCTCAATAAATATTAGTTAATGCGGAATAACCCTAATCGCAACCTTTTTCACAGAAAATATGTGTATGAATTACACATCCTCTTGCTCTGATACCAATTGATAAGTTATAAAACAAACTTGAAAATCGATTAGATCTTTGTAACAGGTATTGCAATGAACACAAAAACAATAAATAACACAAGTGTGGATCAAAATATGTCGAATGATTAGATCAAACAATCTCAGCAGAGCTCGACTAAGAACTTCCGTTGTAGAGGATTTAGGGTTACAAGAACGATAACAATAATCTTGCTGAAATAAATCTCTGATCGTTCTATTCTATCATTAACCCCTAAGATGCATGCAAGCACCTTTATTTATACAAAACCCTACTAAACTCACGGATGGACAGGCCCATACCGAAGATACATAATGGACTAGCTAACGAGCCCAATAGACGCAACACTTTATACAAAACACGACCCAACAGTGCGTAAGCCAACAGACCGGGGCATACCAACCCGATGGTTGAATGGGCCCAAGCGTATTCCATCCCGAGGATCATTGGACCCTACTATGTTGGCATTCCAACCTGATGGTTGAGGGTCTGGGGTATTCCAACCCGACGGTTGATTGGGCCCATAGTACGTTGGCATTCCAACCCCATGGTTGACGGCTTGGGGTATTCTAACTTGATGGTTGATTAGACCCATAGTATGTTGGCATTCCAACCTGATGGTTAAGGGCATGGAGTATTCGAAGCCGATGGCTGATTGGACCCATCGTATGCTGTTATTGTATTTGTGTTATTTGTTTTATGTTGGTATTTTAGGGGAACTCACTAAGCTTTGTGCTTACAGTTTTGGTTTATGGTTTAAGGTACTTCAGTGGACCGTGGCAAGGAGAATGTGTGACCGTACACATCCTTGGTTTTACAAATAGTTGGATTTTGGGAGACTCTGATTTTAAATAATGTTTTGAAGCAATGGTTTTGTAACACTTCTATTAGACAAAAGGTTTGTTATGAAAAGTTATAAATTTGTTGAATTTTTTGGATGTTACAAGTTGGTATAAGAGCCTTGATTTGAGTGAATTGAAGGAACACTCGTGTGAATCCAGTCTTAACTAAGGAAAAAGATTTTAAAAATGATTTTTAAATGGTTTTAAAAATAAACAAGGAGGATGCGATGTGTATGATCAGACAGAGCTAGTAAGTAGACCCCAAATTACTACACAGTTATTTGAGATTATGTTATGTTAGAACAACATGGTAGTAATAAGATAGGGATCTTCAGGAATCGTATGATAGAATTGTCTGGTGTATGATGCCTTACCTCTTGTAGAATACCTTATTGGTTGTTGTATGACTCTTTCGCGTGTGAACTAACGATTGAGTGAATGTGCTAATTCACGTATTGCATGAGTTAAATGGTCTTAGGTTCAGGGATATGGTCATGTTGCGCAGCTCTTGCCTGATTCTAACCGTTGTAGGATTGAATCTTTTAGCCTAAGATTGTTTAATTTGTGTAGTATGTGATAGTGCTCATGCGATATTTATCTTGCACTAGTGGAGGGTTGTATAACAGTTAGTGGTAGGATGAGTTATATGGGCTGATCCGACCAATCGCGATATGTTTAGCCTTCCTCTAAGGATTATAAATAGAGTGTATGAGCATGCTAGTGTGTATCCGAGATGCTGGGAGATAGAGATCTGAATTTCTTATGAGAATCCGTCTGATCTTATTATGTTTTAGTTCTAGTCGACTCCACTGCTCGAAGTTTCCTTCCTTTGTGCTTTGTGGGACTCTTAAGTGATGTGAGTTAGCTGTTAAGTGAATATTTTAAGTCACATGTAATAAAGATTGAATAATCTCATAGTGCTGGGTTTGACCCTATTGCACAACTCTAGTCTGAGTCTAACAGTTGTAGGGATAACTCTTTTACTTAAAGGATTATCTGAGCATTATTACATGTGATTATGTTCATGAAGTAGCTAACAAAGATTATGAGGAGTTCTTCAACAACTGATGGCAGGGGAGGTGGGGGATCCTAGGATAGCCTAGGAAGTATTTTAAAACGATTCTCCATTGTTGAGCAGGTATTAGAAGTATTATTATGAGTAGGTCTTAGAGGACCCTAGATGATTCTTGAAGAAAGAATGGATAGGTGTGGAAGGTAGTATTGGACCCGTACTACTGGAAGCACATGATCCTTACTCGAAACAAGGAAAGTTTTGGGGTTTTTGAAGACTGATCGGGAGAGATTAGCATGGTTTGATACCATTATTCATGGCAGTAGCTCCGTATCTGTTGATATTTGGTTATGGCTGCTCAGTCATGGATGAGCTTGTTGGTTTTGAGGTGTCGAAGGTCTTGCTCAAAGTCGTCCATTCGAGTCGTGGGACTTAAGGATGGATCTACTGTTATGATCGGTTTGGGGATTACAGTTGGAAGTACAACGGTTGATTGATGGTTTGTATGTCGCTGTAAATAGCAGCAATTTTGCCCTTTAAGTCTTCTGGGTTCAGAGGAGGAGTGATCAGGCTTGTGAATTTCAGTGTCGGGATGTAACCCAGTATAGGAACTGTTGGTCAAGGTGTTAAGTGATAGATTGTCAGTGAGGTAGTATGCATGTGGGTTAATGTGATGTGGATGTTGGTGATGTGATCAAGGGTCTGTGTTCTTGGGTGATAGGTAGGTCAGGTACTGGATTGGCGGTTGGAATTACAGGCAAGGAGTGTATGTTTTGGATCATACGTCGGTATTGGTTTACGCTCTTGTAAGGGATCCTTAATGTTAAATGGTCATGATTGGGAATTTCGGAGATCTTCAGTTAAAATTCCGGATTCTCTATTGATTTGTATGATCCTTAACAGGAAGATCATCCTATATGTATTATTTATTCCCGGGGTCAGGGATGGTTGTACCTGGCTAAGCCGGTTTGAGTTATACTTGGTTTTAACACCAGTGGGTGGTAATTCGAACCCTAAGTGGGGGAGAACTGGGTATTCTCCTTGGAGAATCATCGATCTGTTTAGGTTTGTGGTATTGAGTGATGGTTTTTAGGGACCTGCGGTGCGAGTATGTGGGACCTCGGTTCAGGGTTTGGTCAAGGAAAGGGTATAGTAGGTCGTGATTGTATGCATGGTTACAGGAGACACCTAGGTTGTCGCTCATCAGGAAGTGGGTGATCAAGGATCTCGTTGCAAATATCGATTCCTTTGGGGGGGATCCATTGAATAGATAAGGAACCGATGGGATTACTCAGGTCGAGTATCAGTGGTGGAGGGAAATTGTCAGTTGCGTATAAGAATATCTATTTATAGTCTAGCTTAGGCAGAGATCTATCAAAGCATCAGTTTCAGAATTTGGTGCATTTCAGCCCCGCAAGTGTTTTGGTTCATTCAATATAATATGATTTGTTCACGATTATCAGTCCGTTTGTTTGTCTTTCAGAAAAGGTTCTATGAATGTGTTGGAATATAGCAGTTGAATTCTTATGGATGTGTCAACTTATCATCAAATCTGGTATGTTTTATGTTCCTTTGGCCTTTGGGTATTCTTACCCTCAATGGTGGTGTGGAATTTTTGTTCATAGCAAGCTTGGGTTGGGTGGCATTTGGGATTTCTTCAAACGTCTTCTCCTGTTGGTTGCCTATTGGTGGAACCTGTTCAGTCTCAATTAATTATGGAATCTTGTTTCGATCAATCATAATGATCTCTTCTGTTAATGATTGAGGTTCGTTGTTCGATAGAACATTGGTATTTCTGCCCTTTTTAGATGAGGTTATGGGATCCCTAAGGATATGCATTATGGTAATTCGTTGTGTGTATGTGAGCTATACAAGATAGCATTGGGGCTTGGATCAAATTATTCGCATCGTTCTTCTGGAGGATATCCTTTAAATTGGATCAAGGGTGCAACTGTTACCCTATTCTCAGGTCGTGGGAAATTATGATTTCCAAGGGTTGTGTAATGGTAGTAGGTTGTGTTGTGAAAGGAATTGTGCGTGGTAAGTTTTCGGCAATGTTGTGCTCAGTTGGCGTTGAAAGCGACATTGTTTAGGTCCTTGCAAGGCGATGGAATGAGGCGAGTATCTTTAGGCTCGGGGTGCTGGGTGAATGATATAATGTCCACAGGATCGGTGTAATATCAGGAGCATTGCAAACATGTGCTGAGGGACAGGTAAGGCATTCCAAACATAGGTTGTGGGCTGAAATGCCTTGTTTTTAATTGTTCCCATGTTGGTGTTGGTGATCAGGGACTTGGTATTAGTAGGCTTCGAATCCTAGACGAATTGTGTTTTGGACCTAGTTGGACTTGGATAATGTATTTCAGATGTTTTGGGTATCCGGTTTGTGTTTTAGAATCAAATGGCATTTCGGTAATTTGGTAGACCGGGCTTATATGGAATGTGGAATTTTGTTCGGGATATCTTATGGCGAGTATGAATTGAGAATAGTGCTGACCGTTTCGATACCTTTTCATGGATATAGGGATGGTCAAAAGCAAAGTTGTATCAAGAAAGTTATGGTCCTCAAATGAATTAGGTTTTGGAGGAAAGCCTAGTACGTGGGGCATACCAAGGTAGTAAGTAGGGCATACCGATGCAACGGGAGTTACGCGAGGCGTAGCTGGAGGAACGCGTAGCGTAGTTATGAAGTAGGTCGGGGTGCGAGACCTCGTACGCTGGGCGTATGAGGGTCAAGTTGAAAACCCAAATTTTAGGGTTGCACCTTATATAAGCATAATGTTATCCCTTTTCCTTCATTTCTAGGTCAGCCTCCACCACCTCAAAACCCTAAACCATCCTTTAGCCATCATGGTGGCATTTTGAGCTCTTGGTGTTGATTTTTGGTGTGTTAGGTCCATTTCCAAGAATATGGAGTTTGGTGTAAGGATGGGAATCAAGGAAGAGCTCAGGATGATTGTAGTGCACACACCACATGTTTCTGCATTCTATGAATAATTTTGATTTAATGATGTTTTGTTAAATATTGGTTACTCTAGTTTTATGGAAACAATCAGTATTGACTATTTATTAAACTAAAAACAAACATTTTTATCATAGCCTTGGTTTGAGGGATTCGGACATACTCCCGGGTGTGTTTGAACTCAAAGTGAGGATTGGTAAAGCTTTCAAAAGTATTTTGAAGAAAAGAGTTTTCTAAGATAAGAGAAGGGTGTGGTGGGTGCAATCTGTCGTGCTCAATTAAGTATTCCCGGAATACCCATACATGTTATCTTGTATGATTTGATTTATGAATCTGTGAGTTACATGCTAGTTAGGGCTAAGGATCTGCTCAGTTCTTTCTTGATAGAATGCTAGGAAATATGCCTTTGTATGTATATTCTATGAGCTGGTAGATTTGCATGATAACATTGATTATTTAGTGGTAGTTTGGCCTGATATGTGATGCGTTGTTGCATTGGGTGAATTGGATGTAATGTTGAGATGGGAATCTTTCTTGGAATCAGTAATTGCTAAGTGTATGCTTTAAAAATTATATACGGTTAGGATCTTATATCCCTAGAAGAATTGATTTGGCCTTATTTCATGTTCCTTGTCTGGTTGTGGTTCTAGGGTAGAGTCTGTTATTTGACAGTTTATTTCATCATCTTATGTGTACAATTAGCATGCACAAGGCAAACCGACAGTAAGGGTGAAATTTCTAGCATAAGTGGTCCCATACTACTGAAAGCACATGATCCATACTCAAACGAAGGAGAGTCTTAGAGAATGTAAGAAGCCTGTGGAAGAGGATTATCGGGTATGTCTGATTAGTGGCATGTTATATTTTAGTTTATTGATGAGCACTTACGGACGAGGCTTCGGTTGTGGTACCGACTCAGGTGAGGGTGTTGAGTCGATTAGCGAGCATATATGGGAATTCATATCGTCAGATATTTCCCGCGGTATTTTGGAGCAGACTCCTGTGATTTTGGTGCAGCAAAGGAAGGGATCTTGGAGATCCTGGGTGAGCGATTGGCCACGATCCATGCAAAGGTTATGGTTATCATTGGAGTTTGCACTCTATCTTTTGTGAGCGGGAGATGGTTTTGGAGAACTTACGGAAGAAGGGACTCATTACTTTGGGTCAGCGATTCAAGGGCCGACAGGGCTGGGGTCGGTACAGCACACGCAGGAAACTACACGATGGAGTTTGTCATACCAGGGGTATGGGTTGCTACAAGTGTAGCAGGATTGATCATGTCAGCAAGGATTGTCCTCCGGGGGCAAGCCCATTATGTTTTCTCTGCGACCAAGTGGGCCATAAGAGGGTCGTCTGTCCAATGAGGAGGGGAGGAGCGGTGAGTGCACCTGACCCGGATACCTTGCAGATCCCTAAAAATCGTGACGTTTACGGCAGGAACTAGTAATTGCAGTGTCAGTCAGGGAAGGTCGTGCTCCGGCAGGTGCTGTTGCGGACATGTTATCTTTTGTGTCCTTTTCGGTTGTTATCAGTTTTCATGCTGCTTGGAATTTTATATTGATTTTGGTAAGCTTTATCTTTGGTTTATCGCTCTGTTATCATTGGATTATATCTTTGAGAATTGTTTTATGTCTTTTGCATGCCATGAATTATTAGTGGGTTATTGAGGGGTTGTATCTTGTGTAGCGGGTTCCAATGTGCTCGGTTGATATTTTGCGTTTGTTCGAGATCAGTTCAGGGGAATTGTGTGGAAGGTATATGGTCAAGATTCAACGAGTTAGTTCTCTAGAAATCGTCAAGGTTCAGTGGTTCTAGTGTTTGTTTCGGTCGGAATGGAGGTTGCCTATGGAAGAACGTTTGGTTTCAAGCACTGCTGTTGCTAGGAGGTGAGCGGTGGCAGGAAGGTGGTAGTGTCAGTTTCATGAGTTGTTTGGTCATCGGAAGTGTCAGAGGAGCTTTATATTCACATGGGTTGCAGTCTGTTAGAATCCAATGATTCTTTGGAATTGGAAGTGGGATAAAGATTCGTCAGTTCAAGGAAAGGGTTATTGTTTTTAGTCACCAGCTTAAGAAATTAGGAAATTGGTATGGTATCATGGGAGGTGAATTGGATTACCAGATTGGCTAAGATTTCAAGATTGTCCTTCAGGGTTTCAGGAATCGAGTGATCAATAAGTTTTCCTAGCAATGGAACGCTAGTATTATGCAGTGCAGGGTATGAGCGGTTCACGTTATTTGCAGGAGATGGATCGGAAATCCATAAGGATTAATAGGTGAGAGAGCTTCACCGAGTCCAAGTGGGGGAAAATTAAATGGTTGTGCAGATTGAGGTTGTGATTGATTGGAGTTTAGGAAACTCCCAACCACAGGTCGGCATCTCCATTGTTATTCATAGTAGGTTGTGGGATTCGAATGTGTGAGCCAAACTCCTGATTCGTTTCAGGATTTCACTCAGGAAGAGTGGTATTGTGATGGTTTGAGTGTGGTAGGGACATAAGTGGTAACCATGATTGATTAGAAGTGTTTTAAGACTGCGATGGCATCGTAGTATTCTTCATTTGAAGGTAAACTATTATTAAGGATGGTCATCAACATGGAAAAAGAATCAATTCGTGCCTTGGGCACACCGGCCAGGATGGTTAGGGAATTATTCTCTATGCTAGGTTGAGAACCATTCGGGTATGAGGTGGAGTCATGCCTTAGTGTCTCTTGATGAGTGGGGCCCGTGGGCGAGGCCCATGTGATTATGGTAGTCCAAGTGGGTCCTCGTACAGACCGTTGGATCAAGGTATTGGATCTTGAGTTACAGGATCATGTGGTTGATCAGTGTGTGACATAGAGGGCTTTTAGGCCGATTAGCCAGGTGCGAGACTAGTAGTCTCAGAGATGGTTTGAGAGTAATTATTTATTGGTCAGGTGAGGGGTTGATGGGAATCAAAAGGTTGTGGTGTGAAATGTAAGTGTAGATTCATGAATCTTGGGTTGTGAGTGGAGTATTGATTTGGTTTTGGGTAACATTTCGAGTCAGATATCGCGTGTGTTTTGTGCAGGATTTCCTTTCAATGGAATAAGAATTGGGGAATCTATATGCCAAGAGCATCAATCGTAGGGTTAAGGGTAATGAATGGGTTTAATTTTGATGACAAATCAATCGATTATTTTGTATCTTGGGTTGGTTCTCTGTGGGAGGGCCACAGTGTGTTTGGAATCAGGAGAAGGTAGGTCGTTGGAGACCGAGTATGATATCAAACTGCAGTTGGTCTTGTGGCATTCTTTTAGCAATAGGATTGGTGTCGAGCTTGTTTGGGCTTTTATCGCTAGATAGGGTTTCTCTCGGGAGTCGTGTGGTGCTACTGTGTGTTTGTGTGTCTTTTGGCTCAGCAACTGGGTAGGAGTCTGATGTTTCAGATAGTAGGTAGACAAGTTGGGACCAGGGAGGTCTTAGCTTCTTTTAGGAAGCAGATAGGTAGTAGCAAGATGAGTCGGATTGGTTTCAGTGATTTGGGGATTCGTCTGTGAAGTCGATGGTGATTCGGGGCATATGTTATGTCGCTCGCAGTGGAATTACATAACCTCAGAGTAGTTCATTGGACCTTGTTGCACAAGTCTTGTATGAGTCTAACCGTTACAGAGAGGAATATTCTACTCGAGGGATTATCTGAGCCTTCTGTCAGTGTAGTGTTCTGCAGTTGTTCATGATCAGTAACTTTGTTCCCATGGAAGCATCAAGATAATCAGGGTTGAAAGTATTTTGTTTAGTCTGGTATTCATGATGAAATGGTTTGATAGTGTTTCAGTGGGGGAGGTCTGTCGGTAAGTAAGATCAATTTGAGGTTTCGGGTTTCGGGAAAGCTAGTAATGGTTTTATGGAAGGTTTTAAGGTTTGTTCTTTTTCAGGTTTCTAGACCCATGCAAGGGTTGGTTTTGGTGGCCTTGGGGAAGGCAGGAGTATGCCCGGGGTTGTTGCCATGTTGCTCAAACTATAGGGTGTTCTTGTGATGGCATGTAAGGATTACGAGGACAAAATCTAATTTATGTGGGGGAGAGTTGTAACACCTTGTTTCTAATTGTTCCCATGTTGGGGATGGTGATCAGGGATTGGGTATTAGCAGGCTTCAGATCATATAGGAATTGAGTTTTGGACCCAGTTGGAGTTGGATAATTTATTTCAGATGTTTTGGGTATTCAGTTTGTGTTTTATAATCAAACAGAATTTCGGTGATTTTTCAGCTCGGGCTTATATGGAAAGTGGATTTTCATTCAGGATGTCTTATGGAGAGTATGAACTGTTAATAGTGTTGAGCGTCTTGATACCTTTTCATGTATATAGGTATGGTCGGAAGCGGAGTTGTAGCAAGATAGTTATGGTCTTCAAATGAATTAGGGTTTGGGGGAAACCCTAGTATGCGGGGCGTACCAAGGTAGTATGCAGGGCGTATTATTATACCCCCAAACTAGACGGTGGAAACGTCCGGGGGTTTGCGCGTGACTTCATCCTTTTAGTTGATGTGTTTTAGTATACTACAGCATCCTATGGTGCACATACAATCTTAAATACCTTGGATCTATTTTTTCACTAATTATACATGTAAATGGTTTCCAAGGCATTAAACCTAGAACTAGCATGCATTTTCATATACCAAATAAGATACTAGTTAGAGTAACATACCTTTTGTGTTGTAACTTGATTCCATGGAGCATAAGATCCGAGTTCCCCAAGTGTGACACCTCAAATGGTTCACACAACACCAACAACAACTTGGAATAACTTGAGAGAAAACTCTTTATGCTCAAAATCGGATAGCCCTCTCATATGAACCCCTTAGGGCCGATTTCTTGAGCCATGGGGTCTTTATATATTGTGGCTATTAGGGATACCCCATGTAACTCATGTATTTCCATATTCTTCGTGATCCATGGGTTAAAAGCTCCATGGAGTATCCATGGGTTTAGCCCAACATGAAGAACTATAGATCATATGCCCACACATATAAAAGAAAGAATTATTCACATAATCAATCCCCATATATTTAATTAGTGTCTTTTGATCACAAAATTAATTCGAAATTAATTCTTGATCAATACTAATTAAATAATATGATTTCATATTAATATATTAGAACTTATAATATATTAATAAATCACAAATATCATTTTCTCACAAAAGTCTATCCAAATCGTTTCGATGCCATACAACCCAAACGGACCATGCCAAGTCGGGTCGAATACATACCAAAAATAGTTATGGACTTAGACATCTAATCCAATAGTAGTATCATCACAAAGTATATAACTGAATCATAACATCATCATCATCATCATCACACATGTAATATAACAACGTACATTGTTTACATCGAGTATTGTGTTTAAATATTACATGCCAAAAATATGAAAGTACGATGGAACAAAACATAAAAAAAATGTCCATTAAATTGTTCAGCTCAACCTGCTTCAGCGATATCCTGAGAATACAAGTTAATTTGAAAAAGGTCAACATAAAAATGTTGGTGAGTTCATAAGCATGTTTTGAGAAAATTATTTGTATAACTTTGTAATCACTAGAAAATCCTATACTTTCTTAAAATAGTTTAATGTGTTTGTGCCCGATCTTGTATTAATGCATGTGTGCTTTTGTTTAGTAGAATCCCAAAAGTCAGTGAAGAGAATGTAAAGAGAATGCCCCCAGACAACCCTATGTTGTCTGTAAAAGATAATGTTGTCATACCAACCCCCGAGGTTGAGTACCAATGCGAGTATGTTACTAAGTAATCCAAAGAGATAACAAAATGGTCTCCCGTAAATTTCATAACGTTAATTCCTCTAAGTGATTCGTTATAACCATGCTAATTAATGACAAATTCACCTATTTGGCATTGTTGAACGCCGATGGAAAAAAGAATAAGGATTTTGGTCACCCTATATTGATGTAGTCTAACTGTAGCGAACAACTCAGGTGTGGGGTGTCATCCCCGTATAGATCTATACACGAACCCCTGCTCTCCCTCCAAGAGACTCTGGTTATAACTACAGGCTACGATCGTACACACATTAGGTGTTAACCGACATGTCTCACTAGATCCTTAATCAAATTTTACGCAAAGAGAAACTTATAAAACTCATTTCGAGCCCAATGAACCATGTTACCAAACCACAGAGGCTCACTAAACACGTAAGTCATTTTCAGTTCCAAAAGGGACGAGATTATATACCATGGGCCCATAATATATGTAAAAGGACAACTAAGGCCCATTTCACATGTAAGGTATTTCCAGACCCAAATAATATGCAAATAGTATCCAAGGTGCTTTGCGTATGTTAAAGGGTCAATGAGGCCCAATAAACATATAAATATCATTCAGGACCTATCAAGCATGTAAATGGGCCACTAAGGCCCAATAATCATGAAAATGACAAAATTACCCTGTTTGTTGTTATTATTGTTAGTATTATCCAAATTATTTACTAAAATAGCATAAAAGCCCACTTTTTGTAAAAATGACATTCTTGGGCCAATAAGCCAAAAATTTACAATTAAGGCCCAATTTTAAAAAAAATAACACTTTGGTCCCCATTTTGGACAAAGATTCTATTTATGGCTAGTTTTTGGTAAAAATAACATTTTTAACTCATTTTTGTGAAAAATATCATTTTTGGATTAATTTTTGTGAAAATATAGATTTTCATCTCACTTATAGAAAATTTCATCTTTTTAACCCAAATGTTCAAAATTTGCAACTTTGACCCCTTATTATCAAAAATTTACATTTTTGACACAAACTTTCTTGAAAATGAAAATTTAACCCACAAAAGACTAAAAATTACCATTTTTGGGCCCAAAACCGTGAGAAGCCCAAATAAGGCCTATTTATAAAAATAATTACATTTTCAATCCCTATAATGTTTCAAATGTCGAGTTTAGCCATTGTTTAACAAAAATTTCCTTTTGAACCACATATTAGCCGAGAGTTACAAAAACAACCCATATTTTATCATTTTTGTCATTTTTAGCCCCTTTCATGAACTTTTCTTAGATTCAAGTATTATTGATGTATTTTAAACCTTTTTGTTGTTAGATATGTTGAAAAGAGTGTTATGTTATACCAATATCATCATCTTTTTAGTGTATTTTTTAGTTCATGAAGTTTACAACACATAAACACATATGTATACACACATAGATCTACACAAAACAACTTGTATTCTCCCCAAAACAATGTAAAAATTGAAAATAGGTGGTATGAAGTCACTTTGCTTTGATGTTTTCGGTTTTTGGGGAGGAAATGAGAAGATATCGGCCCTAGCAAGCTTCTTTAGAAGGTGTTCGAACTCTAAGATTTTCTAAGAAACATGATTCACGAAAAACATGGGTGTAAGAGGGGTGATTGAGTTTAAAAATAAAGTATATCAACTTGGATTTGTAAGATCTTACCACAATGTGAAGCTTGAAGTGATTCTCATGAAGATCTTCCTTATACCCACAATTGTCTTGAGAGAAGAAGGGTGGAAGAATGTTGAGAGAATAAGTGTTGATCTTGAAATATGAGAGAGGTTGGAGAGTGAGAGAGAGAGAGAGAGAGAGGCCAAGAGATAGAGTGAGAGATAAGAGGGAAGAGAAATTCACTTTAGTAAAGGGTGATGTGAGAGTTGCATCGATACATGCACTCTTGCATGGATATCCAATATGTATTAATGAGGTGTCACCCCCCCCTTTCCTAGCTATTTGTTTTTTTTTGTAGTAATGTTGGGCCAATAATGGGGTAAGAAAAAGGAAATGAATTGTTTTAGGCCTTTTCTTACTTTAGTTCGAAATCATGAGGCCCAAAATAAATATTTTTCGGCCAATTGGGCCTTTATGAGGGTTCACGACCCAAAGAAGCCCAAGGATGTAGTTTACAGCCCATTAGGGCTTATGAAACTAGTTATGCCCATCATGGCCCATTAGAAATAAGAGGGATCATTATAGGCCCATATGACCCAAAATACCTTAATTTCATGGATGTGGATCCAATTAGAGCCCATATAGGGTTCCTAGGCCCAAAGTAGTCAAATTGAATATTTATTGGTCCATTAGGCCCAATAAGAGAATCCTAGTCCATAATAATCTTGAACCAGGATTTTTAGGGTTTTCAACCCATAGTTGAATATATGAGATGCATTGTATTAGATTTTGAACTCCACTCAGGTGTTTGAATTCAAATGGATGATTTCATGTTAACATATAGTATGATATTCACTTATACTACAAGTTTTTACAATAGCTGATGTTTACATGGGAGTAGAATTTACTAGCTGAAAATGCTAGTTGTGGCATCATCCCCTCGTTAGAGGGAATTTCATCCTGAAATTCATTGGAATAGTAGGATCATGAATGAGAGAATAAGTGAGGGTACTTCTGTTCATTTGGTCTTCGTGTTCCCATGTGAATTCCGGTCCACGCTTGGCGTTCCATCGAACCTTCACAATCGAAATACGGCTCTGTTTCGTACACTTCACTTCCCTATCCATTATCTCAACTGGTTCTTCGATGAACATGATATTCCCATTTATTTCGATTTCTTCTAGAGGAATGACAAGTGTTTCATCTGATAGGCACTTTTTCAAATTCGAGACATGGAACATGTGGTGTACGTTGTTGAGCTCCGAAGGTAGCTGCAGCTTATAAGCTACCAGACCAATTTGGGCAAGAATCTCGAACGTTTCAATGTATCGCAGGTTTAGTTTTCCCCATTTCCTAAAATGGATCATCCCTTTCCAAGGAGAGACCTGTAATAGTACTCGATCTCCAACTTGGAATTCTAGAGGTTTTCGTCGATTGTCAACGTAACTCGTTTGTCGGTCATGCGATGCTTGGATTTGGGCTTTGATTTTGATTATCTTTTCTATAGTATCACTGATGATCTTCAGTCCTGTAAGGGTGCTTCCCTATGATTGCCCTTTTGTCAGCTGGGTGTCACCCACCTCAGCCCAGCAGAGAGACGATCTGCATTTGCGTCCATATAAGGCCTCAAAAGGAGCAACCCTTATACTTGTATGATAGTTGTTGTTGTACGAGAATTCGATCAAGGACAAGTGGGTATCCCATGACTTGCCGGAATCAATCACACAGGCTCGGAGCATGTCTTAGAGCGGTTGGATGGTTCGTTTGCTTAGGCCATCAGTTTGAGGGTGGTAAGTGGTGTTCATGTCTAGCTCTGTTCCTATATCCTTCTTGAATGATTGCCAAAATCGTGAGGTGAATCTACTGTCCCGATCTGAGATTATGGATATCGGCACTCCATGGAGTCTCATGATCTCTTTAATATAGATTTGTGTTAATCTTTCCATTTTGTACGATTCTTTTATTGGCAGCAAATGAGCAGATTTAGTTAACCTATCGACAATTACCCAAATAGCATCCAATTCGTCTTCTGTCTTAGGTAATTTGGTTATGAAGTCCAAAGTAATTCTTTCCCATTTCCACTCGGTTATTATTGGCTATTGTAATTTTCCCGAGGGCTTTAGGTACTCCACTTTCACCATGGCGCAATTGAGACATTTTCCCACGTAATTAGCGATATATGCCTTCATATTTGGCCACCAATAATGTTGCTTAATGTCCATATACATCTTATCTGAACCCGGATGCATGGAATATCGCGTTTTATAGGCTTCATTCACAATCATTTCTCATAATCCCCTAAGTTTAGGGACGCATATTCTATTCATGAAGTAGTAAGTTCCATCCTTCCTGGCTTCAAAGTTCTTTTCCATCCCTCGCAGTGTTTCATTCATGACGTTCTCCGTCTTCAATGCATACGTTTGGGCTTCCCTGATCTGCGAGGTGAGGTGGTATTAGATAGTTATGGATAGGGTTTTCACCCGGCGGCCTGAGTATTCTTTTCTGCTCAGGGCATCAGCTACCATGTTAGCCTTGCCTGGGTGGTACTTGATCTCACACTCATAGTCATTTAGCAGCTCAACCCACCTTCGTTGCCTCATGTTTAGCTCCTTTTGGTTTAGAATGTGCTAGAGGCTTTTGTGATTGATGAAGATGGTGCACTTTGTACCGTAGAGGTAGTGCCTCCAAATATTCAGGGCAAAAACCACAGGTCCCAGCTCGAGATCATGGGTGGTGTAATTTACTTCAAGCATCTTTAAATGCCTGGATGTGTAAGCTATCACCTTTCCACGTTGCATGAGGACACAACCTAACCCTTTATTCGAAGCATCACTGTAGACTATGAAATCTTTGGTTCCCTCCGGTAAGGCTAGCACTAGTGCACTACAGAGGGCTCGTTTCAAGGTTTGGAAGGCGGCTTCCTACTTTTCCGTCCAGTCGAAAGGCACACCCTTTTGTGTCAAGGCGATGAGGGGATTTTCTATCTTGGAAAATTTCTAAATAAACCTTCGGCAATAGCCTACGAGACCCAAGAATTGTCGGATTTATGTTGGTGTTTTCGGAATCTCCCAACCTTCAATGGCCTTTATCTTGGAAGGATCTATGTGAATCCCTTCCTTTCTGACTACATGACCCTAAAAGTTTACACTGCGGATCCAAAACTCGCACTTGGAGAGCTTCATATATAACCTTTCCACTCTTAGGGTTTCCAAGATTTGATGGAGGTGTTGACCACGCTTTTCGATTCTTTGAGAGTATATAAGAATATCGTCGATGAAGACGATCACGAAATTATCAAGAAATGGGTAGTAGACTCGAGTCATGAGGTCCATAAACGCAGCGGGGGGCATTTGTTAGACCGAAGGGCAGCACAACAAATCTGTAATGACCGTATCGAGTTCAAAAGGCAGTTTTTGGAATGTCCTCGTCTAGGACTTGAAGTTGATGATAATCAGATCTTAGGTCTATTTTGGAGAAGTAACTAGCTCCTTGAAGCTGGTCAAAGAGATCGTCAATTCGAGGAAGTGGGTATCGGTTTTTGACAGTTAGCTTGTTTAATTCCCTATAATCGATGCAAATTCTGAATGATCTGTACTTTTTCTTAACAAACAAGACCGGAGCTCCCTAGGGTGAGAAGCTTGGTCGGATGAATCATTTGCTCAACAGCTCGCTTACTTGGCTAGGTAACTCCTGTATTTCGGCGGGACCTAACCTGTAGGGTGATTTGGCAATTGATGTGGGTCCTGGTATTAGATCGATTCAGAATTCGACTTGCATTTCGGGGGGTATCCCCAGATGTTCTTCTGGAAATACAACCAGGAAGTCACTTCCCACTGGGATGTCTTTAATGTTTACTTCTTCTCTGGTTTTATCAACAATGTGAGCTAGGAAAGCGTAGTTTTTCTTGTGCAGGCACTTTGTGCCTTGATGCACGAGATAAGACGAAGATTGGCTCCATGTTTATCACCATAGATTATTAGGTTTTTGCGGTTGGGAATGTAAAAGTGAACGTCCTTCTCGCGACATATAATATCATCATGATGGGGGCTTAACCAATCCATGCCGATTATCACATCAAAACTCCTAATATTTATTGGCATCAAATCTATTTGAAAAGAGTGATTGTTTAGTATTAATGTGCACCCTACATAGATATCTTTGGTTGTTTCGGTTTTCCCATTAGCGATTTCCACTGTGAAGGCTTTGTTGAGCTTTTGGGGTTGTTGATTTAGTAAGTGTTTGAACTTGTTGCTAACGAAGCTTCGCTCGGCTCCACTATCGAATAAAATGCATGCATATGTGTTGTTAAGTAGAAATGTACCGGTAACAACCATTGGGTCTTGAACTGCCTAACCTTGCCCCAATGTCAATACCCTCTCTGATGTTCCTTCCCCCTGGTTGTTAGCTTTGAGGTAGTCGCGCTTGAAATGACCAGTTTCTCCACACCCATAACAAGTGTAACTGGCCCTAGCATTGTTATTGTTGTTATTGTTGTTGCGATTGCTGTTGTAATTTGACTGCTGGTTCTACTGAGGTTGAGTTATAAAATTTCTTGTGGTATCACCCTTTCGGTTGCAACTCGTCCAATGCATCTCCCTACATTCTCCATGGTGGTAATAATTGCATTTTCTACACTTGGGTAGGGTCCCTGAGTATTGCTTGGGAGCAGTTGGTGTGGATGAGGCTGGAGCATGTGGTGTCGAGGTGGCCTGAGCAGTACCAACATGAACTACTATTGTTTGTTGCTTCTTTGATGAATATGAGTTTTGTCGCCCTTTTCGCTTGTTGCTCTTGCCTTTCTTATTATCGCCATCCTTTTAAACTTCATCTTCTCCTGCCTTGGCACCCTTCTTGCTTCCGTGGTCGTATAACTTTTTGGCTAGCCTTTTAGCGTTGTCATACATTCCCGGTTTGCTGCAATTACCTTTCTTTGAATTGGGGAGGTCAATCCCCAAATGAAATTTTCAATCTTTTTCCCTTCGGACGTGATCATTACTGGATATAAGAGTGACAACTCACTGAACCTTGAGATGTATGCATCAATGTCAGACTTTTAGACTGTGAGATTCCACAGTTCTTGCTCCAACTTCTGGATTTCTCCCTTTGGATAGTATTTAGCCATCAACATTTCCTTGAGCTCTTCCCAGGGAATAGCATTTTCCACAGGGAGTGTGATGACCTCCATGTGACCATTCCACCATGAGAGAGCTTGATCCATGAATGTGCAAGTCGCGAACTTCACCTTGCACTCCTCGGGACATCCACAGATCTCGAAAACACCGATTCCACTTTTTCACACCACCTTTTCAGAGTTATTCCGCCTTCGGACCCGTTGAAGGTTTGAGGCTTAGCGTTAGCGAAGTCCTTATAGGTACAGGTTCGGGTGGGTCCTTAGTTTATCCCATGGTTTGAGCTTCTGGCCCCTTACCCATTTCCTCCACCGTTTTCCCGTTTTGCATATGAGCTAGGGTTGCTCTAATTACAGCTGAAACTGCTGCTTGAAATGTCGTTGAGTTCATCTCTGGTGGAGGTGGTGGTGGTGGTGGTGATGCGTTGTGGTTCTCGCGTGTCTGTCTTCGAGGCATCTTTAGGTTGTGGAACGGAAAGATGTTGAGTATCCAATGTATTTTGTTTCATGATTTCTTGGTTATAGCACAGTGTCGGTGATACGGTTGTGTGTAAGTGAGTGAATGCACACTAATCAACATGTAGTAAAAATAATAGAATACATAGCAGATAACAACATCATGATAAAATATATATCCGTTTTCATTAGTGAAAAATATTTTGAGTACATGAAAATTTGCCTACATAAGGCATACAATAAATAAAGTGAAATAAAATTCGACAGATTAACGACTCCATGAGTAGTGTAATTACTTAATCATGTAGTCGATTTACATAAAGTAGTATATAAAAGAAAACCACAACGGTAGTATGTGAATGAGTACTAGTTGTGACAATATGGATCTGGTGATGAAATCACATGCCAAAATGTCATGCTACAAGATCAGCCATCTCGGTCATCTCCCTGATGACCTTGTCCCTCTCGTGCTCCGCCTGTACAGCTCGGGCCTCTACTGCTAACAGTTGTTGTGTAGCACCTGATTCGTGGTACGCATTTAAATTAAATAAAAATATTGCACTTTACTCTGGGACTCGAGGAGTTGGAGGCCCGACTTGTCGAGTAGGCTCTACTAATGATCAAGGGTTTAAGTGACCTACTCGACGAGTCAGAAGACTAAATCGACGAGTAGGAGATGACTGGACAAAACCCTAAGGGGGGGGGTGGTTAGTTCTCGTTTACCAGTTGAAAGATACCGAAGGGGAGGTTAGTTCCGGACTACCGGTTGAAAGATACCGAAGGGGAGTCCGGCTCCCAGATATGCCAAACAGATGCTGATTGAAAGATACCAATGGATAAGCTTTATGTGGTATGTGGTATAATGGGGGAACTCACTAAGTTTTGTACTTACGGTTTTCAGTTTTGTTTCAAGTACCTCTTCAGCGAAGGGGAAGGAGCCGGCGCGGTAGCGGCACATCACACTCACACATGATTCCCGCATTTGGTTACTGGGATTGTACTCTGATTTTTATTCTATTGATGATATAGTTATGAGACACGTTGTTATAGTTTTTATAAATTGATTTGACATTGGTAATGTTTACGGTAAACTATTTTATAAGTTACTTAATTAAAAATGATGTTTTTTTGGCATTGAAAATTGGGATGTTACAAGTTGGTATCAGAGCCTTAGTTTGAGGGATTTGGATACACTCTTGGGTGTGTCTGACCTCAAACTGAGGACTTGGTATGAAAATTTTCATAAAGGAAAATCAATTTTATGAAAAAGTAGTTTGAAAAGAGCAAAAAACTTGAAAAAGAACAAGATGTGTTATGTACGCAACCGGCTATAATATGATATGATTATGAGAATTGCATGCTAGATTAGGGCTAGAGGGTCTAAGAAGATTCCTGATATGCCTGCTATATGTGTTTAATGAGCTTCAACATAATACTGATTAGTCAGTTACATGATAGCTTACGTAGAGTGTGTTTTATTGAGTCACTCAATGCCCGAATGTTGTTGCTTTGTGCTAATAGGAGTTCTAACCATATTTAGTTAACTAATGAATGAATACATCACATTACATATTGCGAGGATTGAATAATTTAAGAAGGTTAGCTTTAGCCCTATTTCACAGCTTTCGTCTGAGTCCAACCGTTGTAGGGTTGGACCTCTCATTCGAAGAATTATCCGGTCTTAGCGATGTGTAATAGTATTCATGGGATAGTTAGGTAAGGGTGGAAGGAACTCCTTACACAGCTGATGGCGGCGAGTGAATTGGAGAGTTACCCTAGGCTAAGCCTAGGATGAGATGGGCAAGAATGCAACAATAGTGGAAGTGACTTGGTAAAGTCGAAGCAATCCTTGATGAAAGTACGAATAGATGTAGAAGGTAGTATGGGCCACTACTATTGAAAGCAAAGGATCCATACTCGAGTCAAGGAGGGCCGAGATAGAACTCGGAAACTTGTAGAGTGTATGATACCTCTCGAGGTGTATGTATGATTCTGACGATTATGTGTTGTGTTTCACGATGGTGATGATCACACGTCACAGAGGAGGAGGTTCAGGGCCAGGATCTGGTTCAGGTTCAGGTTCGGGAGCAGGTCACGAGCCAGTTGATGAGGGACTACGTGAGTTCATTGCTTCTGAGTTCACGAGAGGTATCCTTGAGTCGGCCCCAGTGATTTTCGGGTCGAGCAAGGAAGGGATCATTGAGTTGATGGAGGATCGCCTCAGGGCATTCATGAGCGATATGGCATTCAGTCAGTCAGGATCACACACACTGTCCTTCGAGGACTAAGTCTAAAATAAATGGGGGAGATTTGTAGCACCCGATTCCTGGTACACATTTAAATTAAAGAAAAATATTTCAATTTTCATTGGGACTCGACGAGTTGGAGGCCCGACTCGTCAAGTAGACTCTACTGATGATCGGGGGTTTAAGTGACCTACTCGACGAGTCGAAAGACCGACTCGACGAGTAGGAGCTGTCTGGACAAAACCCTAATATTTAGGGTTTTCACCCTATTTAAACACTTTATTTCGTCCCAAACCAGCCTCCATCACCCTCCCAACTCAGAGAAACCCTAGATTGAATCCCTAAACCATTTTTGAATGATTTTTAGCTCTTTTGTGCCTTTGATGTGTGTTTGAAGTTGAAGGAGAAGAAGAGAGCTTAGGAGATCAAGATGAAGCTAGTAGATCTAGAGGTTTTGCTTCATTCTCGGTCCATTCAAGGTAAAAAGATTGAACCTTGACCATCTATTCCCTAGATCTTGTTTGGGGCTATTTTTCTACCTTTTCTAAGCTTTTGAGAGGGTATGCTCATAATTTATTGCATAAGTGGGTTTGTTCTTTAGATCTAGAACCATTGAGGGTTCCCATGGCATAAAGGTGCCAACTTTATGGCCATGGGATACCCATGCATCATTTAAACCCCAATTTATAGCCTTTTAAGCCAAAAACCCCATGCATGGACATCAAATCCGTGACTTTACGTATAAAAGGGACCCTAGGAGGTCAGATCTATGATTTGGATACACTAAGTTACACTGAAATCGAGTGTATAGTATTGGACAAGGAGGGACTCGGCGACTCACTTGGGTGACCCGGCGAGTCGGGACGCTTTTTCCCCCAAAACGTCTTCTAGAAATGGTTTTGGTTGGCTGGAAGGAACGCTCAGCCTGCTAGGGGTTTGCCTTGGACCTGGAAATCATGGGACTTGACGAGTCCAAGTCAATCCCCCAGCTTATGAAGACTAACTCGGCGAGTTCGAGAGGAACTCGACGAGTCATAGAACGAACATCTTCTTATGGATGAAGATGAACTCGATGCGTTCGAGAACGAACTCGGTGAGTCGGTTGAAGATTGTCCAATGTGTGGATGAAGGCGAACTCGTCGAGCTTTTGCTACACTCAACGGGTGGAGACGGTTTTATGATATTTTGGTGAATATGGGGAGTCGACGAGTTGTCGGGGCCAACTCGGCGAGTCGAGTCAACCAGATGTTGACTTTGACCAAAAGTTGACTTTGACCATGGTTTGGACTTGGACGTTGAATGGGATTGAATGGCCCTTGTAAGTGTTACGAGTATGAGTTGATATTTGGAAGGGTTGTGGTGTAGGGATTGAGGATTCGAGGAGAGTCGATTTCCGCATCGAGACTAGTGCAGACACTACGCGACATTGAGGTCAGTTACCTTCCAGTTGGAGTGGGTCTACGGCCACAATGTCGGCCCACTAGTAGGAGTTGTTTGTTAGATGATTGTCTTTGTGATAATTATCTGATGTGGTTATCTCATATGCTTTATGTGCTAGGATGCTATGACATATGTGTTAGTAGTGATAGGGGTGACATAGCCCTAGTTACTGGTTGAAAGATATCGAAGGGGTAGGTAGTACCCATGCATGCCTAGCAGTGTGATTGTGATATGTTATAATGCGATCAGTATGCTTATGATATATTATTATGAGATAGAGGTAGGATTGAAATAGTCCCTAGTTACTGGTTGAAAAATACTGAAGGGGAGGTTGGCTTCCAGTTACCAGTTGAAAGATACCGAAGGGGAGGTTAGTTCCCGATTACTAGTTGAAAGATACTGAAGGGGAGGTTAGTTCCTAGCTACCGGTTGAAAGATATCGAAGGGAATCCGACTCCCACATATGGCAGACAGATACTGGTTGAAAGACACCGATGGATAGGCTTTATGTGGTATGTGGTATGATGGGTGAACTCACTAAGCTTCGTGCTTACGGTTTTCAGTTTTGTTTCAGGTACCTCTTCAGCAAAGGGGAAGGAGCCGTTGCAGTAGCGGCACATCACACTCACACATGATTTCCGCATTTGGTTTTTGGGATTGTACTCTGATTTTTATTCTATTGATGATATAGTTATGAGAGACGTTACATTTTTTATAAATTGATTTGACATTGGTAATGTTTACGGTGAACTATTTTATAAGTTACTTAATTAAAAATGAATTTTTTTTGGCCTTGTAAAATTGGGAAGTTACCTGTTGCCTGAGAGTGGCAACCTCCTCCTCCAAAGAGCGAGTCCTATCAATACGGTCCCTCGGTGGTACTGGGTGGTCCTGACTCACCTTTGAGGTAGGAGGTTCGCTGGGGACTTCATTAGTGTCCCCGTCTTCCTCCATGACCTCGTCGGTCTCACCAAACTCGTAGTCCGTCTCCATGTACTCCTCATGCCCAATACCAGGGGCTGCCTCCTGACCCATCACAAGTTCTTCCTCGATCACTCCATCAGCCACTAGGGCCTAGTAGTAAAGGACACCCTGATGTGCCACGTCCGTGGCGACTGCGCAAGAAACTGGGGGTGAGAAGTGTGTAAAGAGAGTATGTATATAGTCTTTCCAAAAATACTCCTATAGTATTTTAATTGTTTATGTTTGAGTTCCTTAGTGTTCTTGGATATGAGGTAAGCTTCTTGATCCATTTCCCCGACATGATTACTCCCAAACTCATGTTGGTCATATTTTGAATAAATATAGTCGATCAGGCTATATTTATCCCCAATATGACTACATAACTGTCCGGGTTTAACCACAATGTTCAATTTCCTCCAAGGGCTTTTAGCATTATAGTTTTATTGCATTCTTAGGCTTTATCTTATTCAGAGTGTTTTAGTCCCATTGTATTTATAGTTGCATATCGTGTATGATTACATAAGCCAGTTCACTATAAACAATACTCTGATACCAATCTGTCACACCCCTGAACTAGACGGTGGAAACATTCGGGGGCTTGCGCATGAATTCATCCTTATAGTATCATCACAAAATATATAATTGAAACATAACATCATCATCATCATTACACATGTAATATAACAATGTACATTGTTTACATTGAGTATTGTGTTTAAATATTACATGCCAAAAATATTAAAGTACGATGGAACAAAATATAACGAAACATCTAGTAAATTGTTCAGCTCAACCTGCTTTAGCGGTTTCCTAAAAATACAAGTTAATTTGAAAAGGTCAACATAAAAATGTTGGTAAGTTTATAAGCATGTTTTGAGAAAATGATTCGTATAAATTTGTAATCACAAGAAAATCCTAAATTTTCTTAAAATAGTTTAGTGTGTTTGTGTTCGATCTTGTATTAATACATGTGTGTTTTTGTTTAGAAAATCCCAAAAGTAAGTGAAGAGAATGTAAAGAGAATGCCCCCAGACAACCCTATGTTGTCTGTAAAAGAGAATGTTGCCATACCAACCCCGAGGTTGAGTACCAGTGCGAGTATGTTACCGAGTAATCCAAAGAGAAAAGAGAATGGTCTCCCATAAATTTCATAACATTAATTCCTCTAAGTAAATCGGTATAAACATGCTAATTAATGACAAACTCGCCTGTCTTGGTGTTGTTGAACGTTGATGGAAAATACAATAAGGATTTTGGTCACCTTATATTGATGTAGTCTAACTGTAGCGAACCGCTCAGGTGTGGGGTGTCATCCACGTATAGATCTATACACAAACCCCCGCTCTCCCTCCAAGAGACTTTGGTTATAACTATATGCTACGATTGTATACACATTAAGTGTCAACCGACACGTCTCACTAGATCCTTAATCGACTTTTACGTGAAGAGAAACATATAAAACACATTCCGGGCCCAACGAACCATGTAACCAAACCACGGAGGGTCACTAAACACGTAAGTCATTTTCAGGTCCAAAAGGGATGAGATTATATAACATGGGCCCAAAATATCTGTAAAAGGACAACTAAGGCCCATTTCACATGTATGATAATTATAGGCGCAATGGTGTGCAAATAGTATCCAGGGTCCGTTGCGTATGTTAATGGATCAATGAGGCCCAATAAAGATATAAATATCATTCAGGACCTATCGAGCATCTAAATGGGCCACTAAAGCCCAATAATCATGAAAACCACAAAATTAGCCTGTTTGTTGTTATTTTTGCTAGTATTAGCCAAATTATTTACTAAAACAGCATAAAAAGCCCATTTTTTGTAAAAATGACATTCTTGGCCGAATAAGCCAAAAATTTACAATTAAGGCTCAATTTTAGTACAATTAACACTTTGGTCCCCATTTTGGACCAAACTTGTATTTATGGCTAGTTTTTGGTAAAAATAACATTTTTTAACTCATTTTTGTCAAAAATATCATTTTTGTCAAAAATATCATTTTGGGCTTGATTTTTGTGAAAATATACATTTTCGGCCCATTTATAGAAAATTTCATCTTTTTAGCCCAAATGCTCATAATTTTGCAACTTTAGCCCCTTTTTATCAAAACTTTACATTTTTGACACAACTTTCTTGAAAATGACAATTTAACCTACAAAAGACCAAATAATATCATTTTTGGGCCCAAAACCATGAGAAGCCCAAATAAGGCCCATTTATAAAAATATTTATATTTCTGGTCCCAATAAGGTTTCAAATGTCGAGTTTAGCCATTGTTTAACAAAAATTTCCTTTTGAACCACATACTAGCCGAGAGTTACGAAAATAACCCATATTTTGTCATTTTTGTCATTTTTAGCCCCTTTCATGAAGTTTTCTTAGATTCAAGTATTCTTGACGTATTTTAAACCTTTTTCTTGTGAGATATGTTGAAAAGAGTGTTATGTTATACCAAGATCATCATCTTTTTAGTGGATCTTTTATTTCATGTAGTTTACAACACATAAACACATATGTAACCAAAGAAAACACACAAAATCATGCATACACATATATCTACACAAAACAACTTATATTATCCCCCAAAACAAAGTAAAAATCGAAAATACGGGGTATGAACTCACTTTGCTTTGGTGTTTTCGGTTTTTGGTGAGGAAATGAGAAGATATCGTCCCTAGAAAGCTTCTTAAGAACGTTTTAGAACTCTAAGATGTTCTAAGAAACATGATTCACGAAAAACATGGGTGTAAGAGGAGTGATTGAGTTTAAAAATGAAGTATATCAACTTGGATTTGTAAGGTCTTACAACAATGTGAAGCTCAAAGTGATTCTTTTGAAGATCTTCCTTATACCCACAATTTTCTTGATAGAAGAAGGGTGGAAAAGTGTTGAGAAAGTAAGTGTTGATCTTGAAATGTGAGAGAGGTTGGAGAGTGAGAGAGACAGGCTGAGAGATTAGAGAGAAAAGAAGTTGACTTTATTATAGGGTGATGTGTGACTTGCATCGATACATGCACTCTTGCATGGATATCCAATATGTATTAATGAGGTGTAACCCCCCACCCCCACCCTTTCCCTCCCATTTGTTTTTTTTTTGTGATGTTGGGCCGAGAATGGGGTAAGAAAAAGGAAATGAATTGGTTTGGGCCTTTTCATTCTTTAGTTCGAAATCATGATGCCCAAAATAAATATTGTTTGGCCTATTGGGCCTTTATGAGGGTTCACGGTTGAAAGACGCCGAAGGATGTAGTTTACCGCCCATTAGGGCTTATGAAACTAGTTATGGCCCATCATGGCCCATTAGAAATAAGAGGGACCATTCTAGGCCCATTTGACCCAAAATACCTTAATTTCATGGATATGGGTCCAATTAGAGTCCAAATAGGGTTCCTAGGCCCAAAGTAGTCAAATTGAATGTTTATTTGTCCATTAGGCCCAAAAAGAGAATCCTAATCCATAATAATCTTGAAAAGGGATTTTTAGGGTTTTCAACCCATAGTTGAATATATGAGATGCATTGTATTGGATTTTGATCTCCAGTAAGAATTTTGAATTCAAATGGATGATTTCATGTTAGCACATAGTATGATATTCACTTAGAGTACAATTTTTTACAATAGATGATGTTTACATGGGAATAGAATTTCCTAGCTAAAAATGCTAGTTGTGACCCGTACCGAGGCAAAGAGAGTTACATGAGGCGTAGCTGGAGGAATGCGTAGGGTAGTTGCGAAGTGGGTAGGGGTGTGAGACCTCGTACGTTAGGCATACGAGGGTCAGGTTGAAAATCCTAATTTTAGGGTTGTACCTTATATAAGCATAATGTTAGCCATATTCCTTCATTTCTAGGTCAACCTCCACCATCTCAAAACTCAAAGCCTCCCTTCAGCCTTCATGGTGGCATTTTAAGCCCATGGTGTCAATTTTTGGTGTGTTTGGTCCATTTCCATGAAGATGGAGTTTGGTGGAAGGATGGGAATCAAGGAAGAGCTCGGGATGATTGCAATGCCCATACCACATGTTTCTACATTTTGTGAATTACTCTGATTTAATGATGTTTTGTTAAATATTGGTTACTCTGGTTTTATGGAAAAAATCAGTATTAACGATTGTTTACCTAAAAATAAAAATTTTAATGTCCTGATTTTGGGATGTTACATGGGCCCATTGATCATGATTGTTGATTTCATTTGAGTATTGTACTTTCGGTTTTGGTGCATTGATGGAAGTCGGGAGACACACAATCAGGTGGTTTGGATAAAGGGAAAAATTAAAGGTTGTTAGGAGTATTGGTTGCGTAGCAGAAAATCTCTCGGAATGTTCACATTATAACCCTGTTTTGTCGCAATCTTTTACGAATGGTTGATTATCAGGGTTAGGAATCGGTCATGAGGTCTCAACTAAAAAGCTTTTCATTAATGTATCAGGTGTTTTGCTTGATGGTAGTACACCTGAATTGTTAACGATTGGAGGTAAATGTGGAATTCTTGGAATTCTCATCCTTGCTCATAGGATCAGTGGTTGGAATGGCGTGTTAGGGAGTCACAGGTTAATTAAAGGCTTTTAGTGCATCTTTGGAATTGGGATTTGTGGGAAATCGGCAATTTATGTGTTTGGGTTATTTTCAGAAAAGGTATTGGATTCCTGGTTTTGGAGCTGAGTAGTGATGGTTGTCCTTTATCAGTTAAATTCAGCAAGAATGAGGATTCGTCCGTGGTTAGTATGATAATTTAGCTTAGATTGGGATTGATTAATGGAAGGCCATCGTGTGCTATGGTAGAATTTAATCAAGGATCTAGCAGGTGGTTATGGGTATATGTTTTCGGGTATCTGTAAATTCGTTCAGGCCGGATAGGTTGTTAGGTTCGGGTTGTGAATATGTCTTTGCGAGAGTAGTTTTGATTGGTTCTGTCTGTGTTGGAGTCTGACATTGTTCAGGGTTTTCAATTTTTGGTATGGTGGTTGGATACTCGTTGGCTTAAGGAAAAGTTGAAATTCATTCTTCGTTAGGGCTCGTGATATCTTCTATTTTGGATTCGACATTAGTAAGGGTGGGCGGCCATCAGAGCGAGGTGACTTCCCCAGTCATTTTGGGGATTCAGGGAGGCCAGACATGATCGTTTAGTTCAGTAAATGAGATAGTAAGGAATGATTTCGAGGACAAAATCTAATATAAGTGGGCAAGAGTTGTAACACCCGGAAATTTGAGGAGCAATTTTGGGAATGAATCACCTTTTGAGGATTTGACACGGCGTGTTGGAGGCAACAACACGGCATGTTCAAATATGATGAAACACGGATTTCATTAAGGAGAACACGTCGTGTTGCCTCTTGGAACACGGCGTGTTGATGGCTGGAATGAAACCCTAATCTTTCGGGTTTTGCTCCTTATTTAAAGGAATGTAGATGCTAGGGTTTGTTCACCCTCAGCCCACATCAACCCCTCAAGCCCTAAAAGAAACCCTATTCATCTTTCCCTTCCATTTTTGAGCTAGTTTGTTGTTTTTGAAGTTAAAGAAGGGAGAAGGTGGATGAAGGAAGCAAAGATCTAGCAAGAAAGCCCCCATTCTTTAATTCGACACTCTTTTGGACCTTTGTAAGTGTCCAATACTTGATTTTTATCATTCAAAGTTGTTAGATCTTGGGTTTTGTCCCTCTTTTGTTCTTGTTCATGAATGTTGGAATGGTTAGATCACATAAAGTTTTCAACTTTATAAATTTCTAGATCAAGTTGACCTAGTAGTCTCTTGGATATAGTCTATAATCAGGTTTTGATGCCATGCATAAAGATTAGGTCATAAATCCTCATTTTGACCTAATATCGGTTCAAAACATGCATTGGACATATATGTCTAAAAAGAACCAACATTTGAGATGGTTTAGGTGTTAGAAGCATTCTAGAAAGGAAGGACTTCAGGCTAAAAGGATTAAGTGCGTATTGGTTAAGCCCTTGCATTATCAAGCTTTATGGTTTGGGGTTTGGACCTTTTTGGTAGTCCCTAATGGATAATGTTAGAAACTTTATCCTTCCTAATAAAATTGTGGTCTACATCTCAGCTTTGGAGCTCTTGGAGTTAAAAATTAACTGAATGTATTAAGCTGCTGGAACTCGAGCGAAGACGGCGTGTTTGCAAGCCAACACGACGTGTTGGCTGAGGTTTTCCTGACTATTAAGATCTACGCAGAACACAATGTGTTTCTAAGTCAACATGGCCTGTTGGGTTAACATGGACTGTTGACCTTGACTACTGACATTGACCAACTTTGACCTCATGGGGGCAATTGAAGTATTTTGAGTGGTATCTAAGGATTGGTCTTTATTTGATGAATAGGTGTTGTTTGGAGCCGAGATTCAGAGTCAGTCCTCATCATTTTTGTTCAGTCTGCGAAGTGATTTTTCCTCACTGTATGTGTGGGTCGAAGGCACCAATGCCTATCCATTGGATTTGATATCTTGTTATGTATGCTATTGTGCTATAGTGATTTGTTAGATCGATATCCTGCTATATAGGATGATGTTATCCTTAGTGATTAGTAGATATGTCTAATTGTTATATGATTATCCGTTATATGTGCATAGGTTTTTTCGGTGGCTGAGGCTTTACTGCTTTGTGTGTAAGCCAACAGGCTGGGGCATACCAACTCGATGGACCATTCTTTAATTCAACACTCATTTGGACCTTTGTAAGTGTCCAATACTCGATTTTTATCATTCAAAGTTGTTATATCTTGGGTTTTGTCCCTCTTTTCTTCTTGTTCATGAATGTTGGAATGGTTAGATCACATAAAGTTTTCAACTTTTTGAATATCTAGATCAAGTTGACCTAGTAGTGTCTTGGATATGGTCTATAATCAAGTTTTGATGCCATGCATGGAGATTAGGTCATAAATCCTCATTTTGACCTAATATTGGTTCAAAACATGCATGGGACATGTATGTCTAAGAAGAACCAACTTTTGAGATGGTTTAGGTGTTAGAAGCACTTCTAGAAAGGAAGGACTTCAGACTATAAGGATTAAGTGCGTATTGGTTAAGCCCTTGCATTTTCAAGCTCTATGGATTGGGTTTTGGACCTTTTTGGTAGTCCCTAATGGATAATGTTGGAAAATTTATCCTTCCTAATCAAATTTTGGTCTACATCTAAGATTTGGAGCTCTTGGAGTCAAAAATTAACTGAATGTACTAACCTGCTGGAACTCGAGCGAAGACGGCGTGTTTACAAGTCAACACGGCGTGTTGGTTGAGGTTTTCCTGACTGTTTGGATGTAGGCAGAACACAATGTGTCTCTAAGTCAACACGGCGTGTTGGGTCAACATGGACTGTTGATCTTGACTGCTGACATTGACCAACTTGGACGTCATGGGGGTAATTGAGGTATTTTGAGTGGCATCTAAGGATTGATCTCTATTTGATGAATAGGTGTTGTTTAGAGCTGAGATTTAGAGTTAGTCCTCATCAGTTTTGTTCAGTCTGCGAGGTGAGTTTTCCTCACTGTACTTGCGGGTCGAAGGCACCAATGCCTGCCCATTGGATTTGATATCTTGTTATGTATGCTATTGTGCTATAGTGATTTGTTAGATCGGTATCCTACTATATAGGATAATGCTATGCTTAGTGATTAGTAGATCTGTCTAACTGTTATATGATTATCTGTTATATGTGCACAGGTTTGGTTAGTGGCTGAGGCTTTACTGCTTTGTGCGTAAGCCAACAGGCTGGGGCATACCAACTTGATGGTTCAAAGGGCCTGAGGGTATTCCATCCCGAGGATGATTGGACCCATAGTATGTTGGCATCCCAAACCGATAATATTATTGGGTCTTGACTAAATATTATTTTTGTACTGATAGCTAGGGAGTCGAAGGATCAATAGTTGGGGATTTGCCAGTTAGTAGCCAGAGGATTATCCAAGGGACTTCAGCAGTGTGAGATGATTTTCCTCCTATTTGAACGAGTCGCAGGCACAAATGTCGGCTCGTATTTATGTTATGTGTTTCCATATTACGATCCGATGTCAGGCAGTGCCCGAGGAATGCATGTATGCTTGATGTCTTCTTGATTCTTGCATGTGTCTGTATTTGTACGTTTCTAGATTACAGTCCAATGTCGGGCGATGTCCGAGGAACATCTGTATGCTTTCTGGATTACAGTCCGATGCCAGGCGGGGCCTGATGAATGTTTATATGTATGATTCCGGACTGCGGTTCAATGTCGGGTGGTACCCGATAACTATGTGCATGTTTAGTTATAGTTGTTGTCTTTGTGATACTTGTATGTGCCTAATAGGGAGGTGGGAGTGGACGGCGTCTTATATCTCATCACTAGCTGAGTGTGGACGGGGTTCCATATCTCATCATTAGCAGTGTAGGGGCAGGGCCCATGATAGGCGAGGCCTTAGGACTGGAACATATAGTATTGTGTATAATTCTTTATGTGCTAGCATGATTACATGATATTGCTTGTATGTGTATAACGGGCGGGGCCTGGGAGAAACAAATATGTATATCGAGCGGGGCTCGATGCCAGACGGGGCCTGATGTTGGAAAGTCTCTGATACCGGGCAGGGCCCAGTTTATGTGATTATGTGTATGGTATGCGGTAGTTTGGGGAGACTCACTAAGCCTCGTACTTACGGTTTTTAGTTTTGGTTTCAAGTACTTCTACTTGCAAGGAGAAGGGCTCGGGATGACTACATTGCACACACCGTGATGCTTAGCCTGAGATGTTTACTCTGATGTTTTGATTTGTGAACTACGATAATAATGTTTTGATTTAGAAACTATGATAATAATGTTTTGAAAGACTTTAACTCATGTTTTGATGGAATCTTTGGATAACTATTGGTTTTATTTAATCGTTTAAACAAATTTTTGGTCATGATTTTTGGGATGTTACACATACCTTCCTTCTTCTTTTGTCCCTCCCATTCTCAACTTTTCCTTTTCTCTCATGAGGACATGTTCTTATGGTGTTAAGACTAGAAGGAAAGCTTGATACTTTGACACTCTGTTTGAGTTAACACTTGGTGTTAATTTAAATCTTAAGAGTTTTATATTACTATAAGATTTTGGCTAGTACCTCTATCAAGTTGATCTTTTGTTCGTGTCCAAGATAAGAAGGAGTTTTGTTCTATATTCTACATCAACTTCCTAATTCATAAAAGGAATTGTAGTCTTCAAATGTGGTATCGCTTTATCTTTTCTATGGTTGTTTTAATATTTCCTAGCCTTGCAATATGATATTGATGGGTAAAATGGTTAAGTTTATTCGAAACAAAAAATGTTTATGTTACTAATCACATCAAGTTTGACACTATAATTATACTATTTTTGACTAAAATCCCAACAATTTTCAAAATCAACCAAGCGATGGGACATATGTTTACTATGAAACAAAGGTAAATAGGGGTTGATGTGTTACATAACTATGCTGATTGCCTATTTTATTGATGTTTATGTTACTTGCTTATATTATAGGTTGGAAAATAATTTTCTTTTCTTCTAATGTACATAAAGTGGTTGCTATTCCATACAATAGATGAGCTTATATTAAAATAAATTGATTTTGGGTACGTGACTTTCTCATTGGTGGATATAATTTCATTGGCTATATAAATAGTCTGGATGACCCTAAGAGAACACTTTACCCTTGTATTTAAAAAACAAATGTCATAATATTCATTAGTTTTAACAATATTTGTCAATTTAACATAATATGTAAATGGTTAGTGTCTAAAATCTAAATACATTCAGCTATATTTTCATGCTTAACCCAATAGGTCGATGATTCTAAATTATATCAAAACTTTTTGTGTAAGTATCGACATTAAGCGCTTAACCTATTACGATTATAAAGACAAAAATAAACTTCTTCTAAGTTAGTCACTTGCAACCACTATCTGAATCATTATTTATTCTTCCTTTTCTTATTTTATTTTGTTTCCTTTTTATATGCTTACAACTATTTGTTCTTCCCTTTCTCCATTTATGGAATCGGAAAACCTCAACCGTGCAATATAATCAAATGTACATGTTATGTGTTTTGGACAATTTTTATGGCGAATAACGACCCTTCGCCCCATGTGAAGCATAGGTATCCTTCTTGTTTATATATATATATATATATATATATATATATATATATATATATATATATATATATATATATATATATATATATATATATATATATATATATATATATATTAAACCTTTTTAAACATAACCAACAAACTAATCTTAGACTCTTTGAAGCAAAATGATCACTAACCAAAAAAATGGAGGCATTATATGAAGTTCGACGCACATGCACCAAATCATAACAAAAAACACACTTCTTTCTTTTTTTGATTTTTTTATTATTAGGATAACTTTATTATCCAAAAAAAACTCTAATATAACAAAATTCATATTTTCTTATCCTCCTTCCACAGACATCTATATTGATATATAAAAACAAACTTTTTATTTTGGAAAAAAAAGCCACTTCATGTTGGTGTTTTTTTCAATATTTAGGTTAGTTTTTTTATGAATAAAAACTAAATATACAAAAATTCTGAATATTTTGTGCTTTATAAATAGACATCAATATCGATATTAAAAAGAATTAGTTTCTTTGTCACCTTAATATGGCCAGATTCACACTGTGAATCTAAAATGTATATAATTCATTTTTTAGTATTCACAATGTAAATATAATTTACTATTCCAAAACTTTGATCAATTACAAAGTAATTTAGTAAAATCTACATTTGAATCGAAATATATATTTCTTTGTAATTTATAATATTTTCACGCTTTGATTACTCATAAACTTGTTTTTTAAAATTCACATGTGAATCTATTCACGGTGTCATATAAGTGTTAATTTAAAAAATACCAAAAAGTACGAATTTTAATATATCTATTTTATTTTTATGATAAAAAATAAACCTAAATATTTAAAAAAAATCAATACTAAAGACTTTTTTTTGTTTATTTTTTCACAAGTGAATTTACTCACACATTCTGATTGTCAATTGTATATAATTCAATTCTTAGGATTTATAATGTTAACCAGATTTACTATTATACATATTCTAACACTATGTTGTATAACATTTAGTTTTCAACATTTAATATTTGAATATGAGTAAAAATGTTAAAAAGAAAATCATTTTTATACATCAATACGAATGTCTATTTGAAAAATACACAAAAATTATGAAGTTTAATCTATTTAATTTATGTTTTTTGATAAAATTAAAGATAAATATTAAAAAAACAACAAAACAAAGTTGTTGTTTTTTTTCAAATAAACTTTATTTTTAATATATCAATAAGGCTCTCTATAATAAAAAATATAACAAATTGTGAATTTTGCAATATTTGGGGTATATTTTTATAAAAGATTAATCATAAAAATAAAAACAAATAAAATAAGAAATTAGATTTTTTATTGTGATCCGGTGCATGCACGATCATTGTTTATAAATGATTAAATTGTATGGATGACATTAGTTTGGTTAATTTGTTATATGGACTAAAATGGTTCATTATTGAATTTTTACACACACACACCCATATATATATATATATATATATATATATATATATATATATATATATATATATATATATATATATATATATATATATATATATATATAAGGAAAGGGTATTTAGAAAACTAAAAAAAACCCTAAAAATCATAAAAATGCATAAAAAAAAGACTTAGAAATTACAAAACATTTTTTTATTTTTTTATAAAAAAAATCGCAGGTTTTTTAATAAATTCGTTGAAAAAAATCAATTTTTTTATAAAAAAACTAAAATTAAAAAATAAATAAATAAATAAATCAGCGAATTTATTTAAAAACATGCGATTTTTTCATACAAAAATTTAAAAACAAAAGTTTTGTGATCTCTAAGTATTTTTTTTATGTATTTTTATGATTTTTAGGGTTTTTTGTTTTCCATAGAACCTGAACCTATATGTATATGTATATATATATATATATATATATATATATATATATATATATATATATATATATATATATATATATATATATATGGTTTGGTTCATGTGAGACGGTCTAATTTTGTGAGATTGTGAGACGAAATTCTAGTCACTCATTTGATAGATAAAAAAAAACATTTCTAAAATGCAAATTAATTGAAAATTTTTGAAAAAAAAATTACAAATATTATTTTCGGAATTTATAATTTCCAAAAAAATAATAAAAACTATATTTTTTTTACATATTCTAGTAGAATATTAGAATATTCTACATATCTAACAAATCTAACAGAATATTCTAACATTCTAAATATTACATTAAATTATTTACTGTGTAATATTGTATTAGAATATTTCACGTATTTAAAAAAACGGTAATTTTTTTTTTTTTTTTTAATTTATTTTTATTTTTTTAGATAATTAAAGTTCCGAAAATAATAATTAAAAAAAAGAAATTTTGGATTTTTCCTTTTATTTTGCATTTTAAAATTATTTTTAGATTTTGTCTGACGGTGTATCAAAATTAGCATAGTCTCAGATGAACATGAACACACACACACACACACAAACACACACACACACACACACACACACACATATATATATATATATATATATATATATATATATAGGGTTCGGTTATTTTATTTTTACTAACTATTGTGTGATAGAATGCACAGATCTGGACCAACGGATGTAATTAATCAATGGACATGATTTGAGGATTTATGATATTACAATGGGATAACATTTACCATATAATCAAACAAATTTTAGCAAAAGGGTATTTTGAACAATTAACTACATTTATAAAAGGAAATTTTCGCATTTTTAGGGATAATTAATTCTCCTGATTTTAAAAATCTGAATTTTCTTAATTAATTCAATTTTAATTCTAACGTAATTTTTGTATATAACCGATTTTATTCTGTCAGAATATTTTTTGTTAGAATGATGTTCTTTAAAAATTTGATTCTATTAGAATATTATTGAAGAATAACAGCATTATTGAATCCAAAGTTGAAAAATAACAACATTCTAATATATTTGTTAGGGCTTATTGTGTTGTGTCTTGGGCTTTTTGTATTATATCCGGATTGGGCATGTCCTTCCGTGATTATCTTGTAGGGTCCGACTATATATATATATATATATATATATATATATATATATATATATATATATATATATATATGCATGTATGCATATAGATATAGGTATTATTAATTACGCTTGTGTTTTGTAACCCTAAACACCTCTATAGTTGAAGTTCTTAATCGAGCTCCTCTGAGGTGTTGAAGCATTAATCATTCAACGTATTCAATCCATATTTGTGTTCACTTTTACGTACTTATTTGTTTGCATGCTTAGAATCAATCGATCCTGATAGAAGAACGTTCTAACAATTGGTATCAGAGCATGAGACTGTGTGATCAATACACATTCCTTCTGTATTCAGAATTCCTTAGGGTTTCCGTTTTTATCTCATAAATAACAAGTCGTCTTCTTTGTTTCGAAGGCAACTTTGTTTTAGATAAAATCCTAATCTCAAGTTTACAGGTTTGATTCTAAAAACTCACCATGTCTCACGACGATTTGCAAACAAATCCCATCAACATCTCAAACAACATTGGATCTACAACCAGGATACCCATACTCTACACTCAAGACTATGAAGTATGGGCGCTTCACTTTGAAGACTACGTGGTCGGTTCTGAAGATAAAGGCTATCTTATCTGGGAAGCCATCAGTCTTGGACCGTTTGTTCATTCGGGAACGAACACAACAGTCAAGACTTAACAGGAGTATAACAAACTGGTGGCAGATGAACAGAAGATACCACAGGATGAGAAAGACAAGTTGTTTTGTAACGTGAAAGCCATGCGAATGATAAAATTCGCCTTGAAATCTAACACCTTTTCGGTTGGTTGGTTCATGCACGACGGCTAAAGAAATCTGGGATAGGTTGAAAGAACTCTATTCAACTGATGAAGATCTGGAACACTCAACTCAGACCTTGTTGTTGTCATAATTTGGAGCTTTCGTACAGAAACCAGAGGAGAAACTCACACAAACGTCCGATCGGTTCAATCATCTTCTAAGTAGGATGATCAAGCATGGAATAGAAAGAAATTTGATTGACAAGAAGGTGACTTTCATGAATGAACTAAGACATGAATGGATGGCGATGGTCTCTACTATAAAAGCGCATGAGCAGTTCAAGTCTTGCTCACTTGCAAAACATGTGGGAATCCTTATGTCCCAAGAAAGTCAAGTAACCATAGAAGCGAAAGTGGTTTCTGGTATGGGATCACTGGCCCTTATCTCAAAAGGAAAAAAGTGTTGCAGAAGAAGAAGAAGAGTCAGATGTGTCTGAGTATGACCTTACAAGCGAAGAGTATGCTATGATGGTCACCAATCCAAAGAAGTTTGCAAGAAGAAAATTTCCTGTCAACAAGAACCGAAACTGGCAGGGAAGTTATAGGTCTTAGAAGGTGAAGGATGAAGCAAAGATCCCCTCTCAAAAGAATGAAGACAAGAAGGAGAGCAAACTTGCAGGAGACTCTAGATACGACTGCAATTACTGCCACGACAAGAACCACTTTGCCAAGGATTGTATGCTAAGGAAATTGGATGAGAAAAGAGATGGGGAAGATGATGAGGCGTATCACATGTGCAAGCTGGAAGAGATCAAGAACAAGAAGACATCTAACAATGCAAAAGGTACAATGAATGCTTTGATTGTGCAGGAAAATGATGATGAAGATGAGTTCGGTGGCGTGGAAGTCTGGTCAACCGACTCTGAGGATGAAGAGGTAAGAAAGCCCACTCATGGAAGGGCTTATGTAGCAAAGGAAGAAGGTTCGGCTGGGAATTGCTTGATGGTCTCTGCTGGATCATCAACCGAAAGTGCAGATGAAGAACCGAACCTGACTGAAAACAAATGCTTCGCAACAAAGCCAGTCAGTGAGCAGATCAACGACTGCGATCGTATGATCAAAAAAGTACAAACCATCCTTGAGTCACTTAAAGTACCACTAACAAATTATGAAGAAGAATTAAATGAATTAAAATTTAAATTCTCTAACTTAAGTGGTAGTCTCATGCAAACTTGCTTAGCGAATTCTAACCTAACTGACCAACTCAGCAGGGTGTCTTCAAAGAGTGAGGAGAGAAGGATGTGGATCGAGTTGAAGGAGGCGGAATTGGTTAAAGCTATGGATGAAAGTTTTTATTTTCAAAAAGACAATTTGTAAATTTTGAAACAAAGAAATGTTTTTTGTTTAAATGCTAAGCGTTTATACAATAATATATCTCAATTGCATTTTTGTTGTGAGATAGGAAAGAAAATTCATAAGATGATTTTGCCATTTCATGAATTTAAGGAAGACGAGGTAATAGCAGAATGTGAATCAGAAGTATCATCCGAAGAGACGTCAATGTCATACAAAATTGGTTTGGACAAAATAGAAACCTTCATTGATTCAAAGGAACACAAATGTATGTTAAGAGACATTTTAGATGAAATTGATAAGTTGAAAATTAAGTCGGACACAATTCACTCATTTGACCAATATAATGCCAAACTAGCTTCTGAAAATAAAATAGACTTAGAAAACACGTCTGAATTTGATGAGATGAGTGAAATATCTGTAGAATATGTAGTTGATTGCTCTAAGTTTACGAAGAGCGAAACTGAGAATGAGAAACCATTAATCTCAGAAAATTCGGTGGAATTTGCTCGTCTAGCAAAGGATAAGGAAAAGAAGCTCAAGGAAAAAGTTGTGGTTTATCAAAAGGTTCAAACTGTGCCGAATCAAGTATATGCAGCTAAAGGAGTTACTCCTAGACAAACAGCATAAATAAGAGTCTTGGTGGAAAATGTCAATGCAGAAGGGTGCGCAAGATTTCTCCTTGTCTGCTCCTATAAATAATGTAGACGAAACAGTAGACTTATTTGAGCAGACTTCTTGGAGAGTTAAAGGAAGATACATAGTTGAACCCTTAAATAAACCCTCAAGTTCTGACAAATCAAGCACGAGTGGAACCAAAAACATTCCTGCAGAACCGAAAGAAGAACCGAAAGCTCGAGTCAACACTGTTGGATTAATGTCTAAGTCCATAAATATTATTGGTAAGACTTGACCCGACCCGACATGCTCCATTTGGGTTGCATACCATCATGCACTTGGATAGACTATAATGAGAGAAATAAGACACTTATGGTTATTAATATATTATAAGTTCTAGTATATTAATAATAAGAATAATAAGATTATTTAATTAGTATTGATCAAGAATTAATCTAGGATTAATTAAGTGATCAAAAGAAGACTAATTAAATATATGGGTTGATTGTGTAAATCATCCATACTTGTATAGTGGGCTAATGCTCCATGGATAATCAAGTTGGGCTAAAACCCATAGGATGGTCCATGGATGCTCCATGGTGTATATGTACCCATGGATCATGAAAATGAAAGGCCATGTCAATTAGGGTTTACATGGTGTAACCCTAACTATATAAGCATCTTATTCTTGACCAAAATTGGCCACTAGAGTGTGATGTAAAAGGGCTAGCCGATTTCATGAGTTGGAGAATTCTCTCAAGTTATTCTAAGTGTTTTGGTGATTGTGATTCCATTTGAGGCTTCCACACTATTGGGGCTAGGCACTCAAGCTTCATGAAGACTTTCTACATCAAGAGGTATGTATTCTATCTTGTTACATTCATTGTTTTTTGTATGCTAGATTAGGATAATACCTTGGAAGTTCTTATTTGCATGTATAATAGAGAAAACATAGATCCAAGGTATTTAGGGTTGCATGTACACTTAGGAGTGTTATAATGCTCAAAACCCAACAAAAACAACCGAAACTCAAAGAGAGAAGCAAAAGGCAAGCTTCAATATGCACAAATCACAGAAGGAACTGGCTGAGCAAAAACGCTTAAGAAATCAAAGATATGCAAAGAATCTAAATGAGCGAAAGAGTTACTGGAATTCACAAAATTCCAACTATGTTCCTCCCAAGAAAATCTCAAAGGACAAGGGAAAGGAAATAGTAAAGCAAAATTTCAGCCCAAGTTCTTACTATTCCAAGTCTAAGAACCGAAAATCATGTTTCGGTCCAAATGTCACTCAAACCCGAAAGTCCACTTTCGGTCCGCAAACTAGATTCGGTCCTAAGTCAAGTTTCGGTCCCCTTACTAGTTCTAAACCTAGTTTCGGCCCTCAGTCAAGTTTCGGTTACAACAAACCTCAAAGCAAAGAAAATTTCAAGGAAAATATCAAGGGAAAAGGAAAGCTAACTTCTGATACTAGGATACATAATAAGCAATCATCGGCTAATCCTGGGTGTCACATGCCATCAAACAAACTAACCAACGAATTCAAATTTAAACAAGATAAAACCAAAATTAAGGTATATGCAATTAAAAGAAAAAATCAATCTACTTTGGTAAAAAGAACATACTTAGTTGATATATGCACTGCAATTCATTTTTCTGTGAAAAACTCACAAGGAACCAAGCGACTTTGGGTTCCTAAATCTGCTTGAATTTGCAGGTAATAAGTGATGAGCAGTTCGACAAAGAACGGTATATAGACAGTGGCTGCTCAGGTCACATGATAGGAAGGAGGGAAGAGCTAAGGGAATTTCGATCACTGAATGATGGTGGGTGTGTAAAATATGGAAATAACTCATATGGTACAATCAAGGGATATGGCATGATAACAAACGGTGACTTCACCATTCGGAAAGCGGCTTATGTAGAAGGTTTGCAGCACAACCTCATTAGTGTGTCACAATTAGTTGCGGGCACAGGTCTAAAAGTATCTTTTGATGATGAGGGTTCTGAGATAATTGAGAAACAATCCAAGAAGGTTCTGTTGAAATATGAACGTAAGGGAGAGATGTACCCTTTAAATCTCAATCCCATACGAGGAAAACCAGCAATATGTTTGCTAACAAAGGCAAATACTGATGATAGCTGGTTGTGGCATAGGTAACTATCGCACTTGAACTTTAAAGACATTAATAAGTTGGTGCTTGGTGATCATGTTCGTGGACTTCATCTTCTCAAGTTCGACAAGGACCATCTGTATGCATCATGTGAAATGGGAAAACAAAGAAGAAAGAGCCACCCTACACGAATCAACACGAAGATAATTAAAGCTCTTGAACTCTTGCACATCGACTTATGTGGACCTTCGGCTATTCAAAGCTTTTGTGGAAGTAAGTATATTCTTGTGATTCTAGATGACTTTTCACGTTTCACCTGAGTTTTCTTTCTTAAACAGAAATCAAATGCAACTACCAAGCTGAAAAACATTCATTAAGCAAGTAGAAGTACAACTGAGGAAAAGAGTAAGGAATATCGGAAGCGAAAACGGTCTGGAATTCAAGAATAATGATTTTGATATCTTTCTGGCTGACAAGGGAATAAATCATATTTTTTTGGCCCCTTATACACCACAACAGAATGGGATTGTTGAAAGACGAAACCGTTCTTTGTGTGAAGCAGCCAGAACGATGCTCAGTTTTGCTTTACTTCCATTATACTTCTGGGTTGATGCTGTTGCAACTGTGTGCTATACTCAAAATCGGTCCTTATTGAACAAGAGATTCTCAAGTACTCCATATGAGATACTGAACAACCGAAAGCCAAATGTTAAGTTTTTCCACATATTCAGATCAAGGTGTTTCATTTTCAACTCGAAAGAGAACCGAAATAAGTTTGATGTCAAAGCCGATGAAGGAATTTTTCTAGGTTACTCACTAACGTCAAAAGCATACAGGGTGTTGAATAAACGCTCAAAATGAATTGAAGAAGCTTATTATGTGACCTTCGAAGATAGTTATATGAAGAAAGTTCAAAGAAGTGAAAGTGACCTGGGAGACATTTTTCCAGAATCAGGACAAGTCTCGGTTCCTATAGCCAACTTGTTTGAAGAATACATGCGCCTGTTTGATGAACCAGAGAAGGCAGCAACCTCAGAAGCTAAAGCCACAGATAACAAAGTTGAAAATCCTTAGAAAATCATCGATGAAGCTGCTAAAGAGATGGAAAATGAACCTCCAACTGCTAAGAGCAATCCACCATTACAAGGGGAAAGTTCAAAAGCATCGGAAACAAACAAAGCTTCTTTCAAGGGGGAGGATTCAATTTTGTCTCCATCTCATAAAGGCTCAGAAAAAGAGGATAGTTCGGCTCAAAATCCACCTATCGGTAGTACAACCGAGGGGGAGAATTCTACTCCCATAGAGAATGCAACCTTGAGTGAAGACACATATTATACTTCACCGTTCGAGGGGGAGAAAGTGACCGAAAGTACAATTGACGAAGGAGAAAGTGATCTATCTAAAGCTGAAGTCGAAGTAAATGTTGTATTGGATCCAACATATGATCCAAATTATCCTCCATTAGTGAAATGCACCAGAGACCATCCCAAAGAACAAATAATTGGTGAATCTTCTGAAAATGTTCTAACTCGGTCTCAATTAAAGGCGAAACAAACTGCATTATTCTCTAAAGTTGAATTCTGTATGTTTAATTCGTTTGTTTCAAAGATTGAACCGAAAACTGTAAATGTTGGACTTGATCATTCAGATTGGGTCTAGGCAATGCAAGATGAGCTTCATGAGTTTGAACGAAAACGGGTTTAGAGGTTGATACCTACACCAAAGGATGCGTATGTAGTTGGCTTGAAGTGGGTTTTTAGAAATAAGTTGGATAAAGAAGGGAATGTCATTCGCAACAAGGCTCGATTGGTGGTGAAAGGATACTGTCAAGAATAGCGGATAGATTATGAGGAAACCTTTGCTCCAGTTGCTAGGTTAGATTTAGTAAGGATCTTCTTGGCATATGCTGCTCATAAAAACTTCGAAGTCTTCCAAATGGATGTCAAATGTGCCTTCTTGAATGGAGAATTAGAAGACACGGTTTACGTTGAGCAACCGCTTGGGTTTATGAACGAAAAATTCCCTGATCATTGTTATGTGCTAGATAAAGCGGTCTATGGATTAAAGCAAGCACTAAGAGCCTGGTATGAAACCTTAACTCGTTTTCTAAAAATGTCAAAATTTAAGCAAGGTTCGGTTGACCCTACCTTCTTCCGAAAAAAAGAAGGCGAACATCTAATGATCGTTCAAATTTATGTTGATGATATCATCTTCGGCTCTACGAATCCTAGCTTAACAGTTGAATTCAGAAAGTTGATGGAGACTAAATTTGAAATGAGTGTAATGGGTCCAATTAACTTTTTCTTGGTTTAAACATTAGATAGGGAACCGAAGGTATATTCATCAATCAGGAGGCTTATACAAAGACCTTACTAATGAAATTCGGTATGACATGCGACTCAAAAGTGAAAGTTCCAATGACTTTTGGCACTAAATTAACACCATCAATGGAAAAACCTGCTGTTGACATAACACAATATCGTCAAATGATAGGGTCACTTATGTATTTAACGGCTAGTAGACCGGACATTATGTTTTCTGTGTGTTATTGTGCTAGGTTTCAAGCTAATCCAAGAGAACCTCACATGGTTGCTATGAAGAACATATTTCGTTACCTAAAGCGAACCTCATCTCTCGGCCTCTGGTATCCTGCAAGAACTGGATTCTTCATTCAATCTTATTCTGATGCTGATTTATGAGGATGTGGACTTGATAGAAAGAGCACTACAAGTAGATGCCAATTTCTTACTGGAAAACTTGTTAGCTGGCAGTCCAAGAAGCAAATTTGTGTGTCATTGTCTACAGCCGAAGCTGAGTATATTGCTGCAGCCTCTTGCACTTCTCAAGTAATCTAGATTCAAAGTCAACTAAGAGATTACGGGCTAAGCATGAAGAAGATACCTCTTTATTGTGACTCAGAAAGTGCAATCAGGATTTGTCACAATCCGGTACAACACTCAAAGACTAAGAACATTGCACTTAGGTACCACTTCATTAAAGATCATGTCGAAGATGGGAACGTAAAAGTACATTTTGTTCGATCTAGTGATAAATTGGCTGACATATTCACTAAGGCATCACCTGAAGCGCTCTTTAACAGAATCTTACAAGGCCTGGGTATGATGGAAGCAGAGTCGGTACCGAATCCTTTATCCTTTCACTAAAAATTAGACAAGCGAAATAGAGCGACCGCTCGGTCTCTTTCGGCTCCTTAAATTTTTGGGAACCGAAATGCACCGACCGCTCGATCTATTTCGGCTCCTTAAATTTGTGGGAACCGAAATGCACCGACCGCTCGATCTATTTCGCTTCATTCAACTGAGATAAGGTTTTGGTTGTATATTGTTTATGTTTCTTTTCTTGTCTTTAAATTGTTTAATGCTTATTTACATATTTTTCTTTTTCTGTTTTTATTCTTTTTCATAAAACTTCAAAATCCAAAAATATTTTTCTTTTTCTGTTTTTACTCTTTTTTTTTAGAAAACTTTAACAAAAAATCCAAAAATATTTTCTCCTTCTGTTTTTATTATTTTTCAGAATGGTCAATCTCTCGGAAATATGTTTTGTTTAGTGCGTGTGGTATATTTGTTTGATCTTGCCTCTATTCAGTCACAAGGATACAAGTATAACAGAAGTCGGAGCTGGGACAGGTATGATGCGTATTTTATGAACTAGTTAAAAGTCCCTAGAAGCATGCTGTTGCATGTTGACCCAAGCCTCTACGACCTAGAGCAAGGCCTTAATGATTCGATCAAAACCTGTCGTTTCTAGCCAATCAGGCTATTCTTATTTACTCGGTCTAGAGCTACCTTACTCTTCTCACATGAGTTAATAGTTTCTTTGCTTTGTCCTATTATATAGCAGAAGGTACTTTTTGTTTCTTTCACCATCCTCAAAACATTCTCCATCTACTCACGGTTCACAATAGTCACCCTTGAGATTCTTGGTTCTTACCACTGAGGTTTATGGTTGCAAAACATTTGTGTTTATGATCTTAGATACGTATACCACGTGCTGAGTGAAACCCAAAATTCAACACCCATAATGAATTAACGGTGATTTTCTATATTCAAGCCATATTCGTGTTCACTTTTATGTTTTTACTTGTTACATCATGAAATCTCTTTTCTTTGCGAGGTCTTTTCTAAATCTGTCTAAAACCCAGAATATTCTTCCAATAAAGATCCAAATTTTTTTTTTTTTTTGAGATTTGTATACACTTTTTTGTCATCACAAAATATAACCTGCCTACTTATTCAACAGACCGCATCGGTATCACAATTACTTCTTCCAACACTCGATCTCATTTTGAGAATCGATGTTCGGTTGAAGATAGACCACCCTGAGCCTTCGTCATGAAAAGAAACATTTCAATGTTTATTTACAAGCAATTGATCGTATTCTCGGGATTCCACACAAGCACTTCAAGTCTATTTTGAGATTCAAGGAAGCGATTCTTTCCCGGAATCACCTGCTTTCTGTCTTCTCTTAAGACATCACGCACATTCCATACAAAATTGCTTTATTTCTTTATCGATTGTCACTCTATTGCACAAAAATTTTATTTTCCAAAGCTCTAGTTGTTGTTGGTTCAAGTTTTGTTTACACACAAGAATTCATGTCTCTTAAAGTCATATTGAAGTTCAAACGACGATTAAGGATAAGTATATGGTGTGTGAATTTGAAAGGTCCCTATCCGCATGTGTGCTGACGTATTTCTTGGAGCACCCAACCTGTGACATAGCACTTTTTCAGGAGACGTTTTAGTGATCAGGTCATTATCCTCATAATTTTTCTCTCTCCTAGCAACGGTATATAAAGCGTTTTGACAATTCTTTTTCTTTTACCAGTCACAAAGTTACTCTACTATAGCGGTGATTTGAACTGTTCATCTTTCTTTTTCGATCAAAAATGGCGACTTCTTCTTTAGTTCAAGATCAGACTGCTTGTTCGGCTCTTCTGTCCATCAAGCCAAATCAAAACATGATCATTGAACTCACTCCCTTCTTGTATGATTCCTATATTTTACACGTTGTGGAATGTTTGAAGTATTCTACGTTGGTTCTTGCCCTAACCAAATTCGAGGCCGTTCCGATGTATTTATTGTCTCAAGTTTATTCTTCTGCATCGTATGACAAGAACAAGGAACACATATATTTTCAAATCCATTCCAAGAAGGCCTCTATTTCCAAGGTGAGGTTTTGTTCCTTACTTAATCTTCCTGTGGATTCTTCGGTGATTTCCCGTGACTTTATCACCACAACACAACTTTTCTCAATGTTGTATGAAATGGGCTATTCTGATGTACTAATAACCATTGCCAAAGTCAAGAAGTCGTGTCTGCCATCTCAGTGGAACGGTCTTCTCACTCTTCTGATCAAAGGCTTGGCGGAATGAAGTGCTGGATCAGATGGCACTAGCAAAGGTTTCCTGACCATTCTCTATGGTCTGTATAATGGTCTAAACCTGGACTATGGGTCTATCATATGGTCTCAGGTTGTGCACAGCCTGAATAATTCCACTCGTCACTCCTAAAATTCATGTTGAAGGTTTTCGACTATCATTACTCGAAGGGCCATCGATACTCTGGAAATTCCAGTGATGCAGGATGTTCTCATCGCGTCCATTGCAACTTTTCACACGAAGAAGATCATCATCTCGGATCCCACAAAGTTTCATCACTATGGTTCCATTCCGAAGATGATGTACAGGAATGTTACAGCCGAGAGTAACGTCATGGTTGAGTATAGGAAATTTCCTCCAAAGCAACCGAGAGTTCAACCTTCGGAACAACAGGCTTCTTTGGATGCCCTTGACATGCCAAGTAACCGAGGAAAAAGGGTAACTGTAAAGAAGGATACAATTGAGCAAGAAACATCTAAGCCTTCCAAATCCAAGAAGCAAAATTCGGAGAAAGGGGGTTCTTCTAAGTCGAAGAAGATTAAACGAATGGCACGAAAATCCAAGAGTCCAAATCCTCCACACTCCGATAATGACGATGACGAAAAAGAAGAATCTCGTAAAGAATCTCCAACAGGAAATACTCCACCCCGATCTCCTACTCCAATCGTAGAAGATAAAATTCCAACCCCACCTCCATCACCAAAACAAATACCTCCCACACCGACACCGAAAGTCCCAGTTTCGGTTGTTCCCACTTCCACAATAGAAACCTCTTTACCACCACCACCAGTTCTTCTGTTTCCATTCCCATAACACCCCTCTCAACTCCATTCATTACCCCAGTCACTACCATTACACTTCCTGAACAAACAACAAGGGTTGACATATCTGATACGGGGACACTTACGGGAACCAAAACCCTGTCATCTCTAAAACTCTATCTCCAATCCACTCCACAGAGTCCGGTAATACTCTAGGCGGAGACAATGATGAGTATGACTCCACATACTTTAGTCCCTGTCGGCTCCAATCTGATGAAGATACTGATGCTCCTATCAACCAACAACATTTACAGAGCATTCATGAGAAGTTGGATGAGTTGCTTACATATACTAAACCTTATGGAGGGTTTATTCTCAAAGCTTTTCTAGAGACTGCTATCGAGCAATATACACAGGCAATGGATAATTCAACTGCTGCCATCAAGGAATCAACTTCTATCTACAAGAAAGCATCTGCTGATGTTACTGAAGTTATTCACACCACACAGATATTTTTAGATACTTTAAAAGGGCTTGCTGATACGAATGCTGCCAAAATTCGTGAATCAGTTGGATCTCTCTCACAATCTCTGCAGAAAGAACAACAAAAGTTTGATGATGTTCGGTCCTCTATCCAAGCTGACAACGCTTCTCTGATCAGTTTAGTATATTCTAAACTGGATTCACCGCATGCCGACATTGCCAAAGAGAGTGCTTTGAAATAAGAGATAGCTCGACAAGCCTCTACAAGTGAAGTTCAGCAAGTCAAACTTGCTCAAGCAGATAAGGAAATTTCTCTGTTAAAAATCAAGAGAGCTGTCTTTCGCAGTTGTGCAAACGATGTCAAGGACATGTTGACCAATCTCATTGGTGCTCATGATCCGATTCTCACTCTCACCATCCACAATCATCTAACTAGCAAACTGCTTCCCGCTCTTGCCATACTTCATGAAATGAAAGGTGTTTCGGAGCCTTTCGTTACTCCAAAATAAGGGGGAGAGGGATCTCAGACAATACTTGTAACAAAAGAACCGAAGGATAATTTAACTTCAGGTTCTGGTCCAACAGACAAGCTGATAAAGATTGTTAATGACAGTGATAGTAATGCAGATGAAACTATTGATGATGCCCTTAAATGAAAGAAGAGGGATATAGAGTTGGATGACAATCAAAAAATCACAAAGGAGGCTGAGGAAACAGAGAAATGCAACAATGAAAAAGAAGATATCTTGCAGTGTAAGAAGGCTCTATTTCATGAATGTACTCAAGATGTGTTGATCAGTCAAGCAATTGAATCACCAAGTATCTATTGGTTAGAACCGATTGCTTCTTTTGACTACGACAACTCTAATGACTCACAATTTGATATGCCGATTACAAGGAAGGCATTTACATTTCACTGTTTTAACTCAACTGTTAAGGTTCCTTTTCCAAGTCTAAAGGTTGACCGAGAGCTCATCGACTTTTACTTAAAGTATAGCCAACCTCAATACCTGATATGGAGTGCGCAGAAAATTACAACTTTCAAGGTATTGAAGCCGACTCCCGCTGACAAATTTGTGAGTGTGCATTTCAAGATTACACGAGGGTCTACAAACTCTGTTTCGATGATATCTTTAGTAGATCTTCCCAATCTCAATCCTCATGATTGGATATTGATATACAACATTCTGCTCAATAATACAAAATCAAAGGAGTCTGAGCCGATTCTAGAACATCTAAAAAGATTGTTGGCCTCCTATATCCATGAAGTTGCAACGATGGATCAGGAGATAGCGAGAGTAATGAACAAAAAGCCGACGGTCAAGCCTACTCAAAAGCCAGGAGATGTGAACAAGATGAAGATAGGGCAAATTGACTCAACCCATTTGATTGTGATGTTTACAAAAGTTGACGCTCACAAGTTTTTGTTTGCTCTAGTAGTTAAACATCTATTCTCTACTGACTGCTTGGAGCACATTATCAACTTGATACATTGGTGCAAGTAGAACTCGGATGCTGAAAAGAAAATTTTCACTGATATGCTTCGTTGGTACATTACCTTTCGGTACCATCTTTTGGCTATCATCCCTAGGATATTCAAGACAGTGAAAAAGTCTTCGGTTGTTAAACAGAGCTGAAGTTTCGGTCCCAATGACGCAAAGGGGGAGATTGTTAGGGCTTATTGTGTTGCGTCTTGGGCTTTTTGTATTATATCTGGATTGGGCCTGTCCTTCCGTGATTATCTTGTAAGGTTAGACTATATATATATATATATATATATATATATATATATATATATATATATATATATATATATATATGCATGCATGTACGCATATTGATATAGGTATCATTAATTACGCTTGTGTTTTGTAACCCTAAACACATCTACAGTTGAAGTTCTTAATCGAGCTCTTCTGAGGTGTTGAAGCATTAATCATTCAATGTATTCAAGCCATATTCGTGTGCACTTTTACGTACTTATTTGTTTTCATGCTCAGAATCAATCGATCCTCATAGAACAACTTTCTAACAATATTCTTATACATCTGAACTTCAATACAAAATTCATGCATATTCTTACAGATTAAAAGTCTTATACATTTTAATATAATTATACGTATTCTAAAAGAATATCAACAAAAAGGAATAAAATTCTTAAAAAATAACAAAATTCTAAAATTGTAATTATGATCAAGCTTTATTCATTCTTCAAGCTATTCATATTAGGTCTTCAACGCATTTTTCCAGTCATTCTTATCTCAAATACAACAAAAAGTAATAATGGTTAAAAACATGTTACTTGCAATTAACTATCACTTTATATATTCTAGTAGAAGACATATAATATGACATAATACATAGAATACATTCTGGCTAAATATAAAGATTTTATTCTAGCAAAATAATAGGCAATCCAAGAGAAATATCTATTACAAAAAAAGAACAAAAAAGAAAGAAAGATTAAAAGGAAAACAAATATTCTAAAAGAATCATTAAATATAAATTGTATTTACCCTTTAATTCTCAAAGAATATATATACAATTACCATTTATAGCATCATACAATCACACATTACTACTATGTAACCAAAATATATTATATAATTTTTAACAAAAATTCTGAAAGAATCATAAAACCTAAAGTGTAATTATCATTTTAAATTCTAACCGAGTGTACTCTAACATAATACATCGTACAAAGAATAATGTATTCTTACAGAATCTACTATATTGTGTATTTGATTTTCCTAAAAAAATCAGTATTATGTTAGAATACGTTGTATAATAGTTTCTTCTCATCAGTATATGTAATGAAACCATGAAAACTTATCATCTATAATCAAGTTGCAGCATAAATTAATAAAATATTTTTTTTTACCTAGATGAGTATATTTGTGTGTGAAGGTCTAGGAGCAATTCGAGTATTTCTCACATGTTATGATGAAATTAAATGTTTTAATCATTCTCTTCTGTATTTTAGTTATATAAACATTATCACCAACCTGGAAGGTGTTAGAAACACATAAAAAATATTCTAATCTTGAAAAGATCTTCAAGCATAAGGTATTCATGGCATCATTTAAAAACCTTTTGAATTTGCTATTTTATATTGGATTTCTGTAATACCACTAAAGATGCATCACATAATAAAAAAGGAATAAGGAATGTATTTCCTAAGAAAAAAATATTAACCAGCCATTTGTATCAATATTTCTATGTCATTACATCTTTTTTAAACAAAATATATTGTGATAAAAAATGAAATCCACCCACATATTTTCTATTAGACATTTCGTCAAACACCTTTAGGACAGAAACAAATCATCACACTTTGTAGAATATACTAATGAAATGAACAACTAAATGCACCAACATCAAATATAATTTTAAAAATAAAGATGCCTTGAACACCATTACCTAATTACATATCAAAATTTTGCAAATGATTACCTCTGATTAGAAGTAGAAAGGATGAGTGTATGATTTTTAAGAATATGTTTACCTGATAAAATAGAATAGTCGCAGAAAATGGTGATGAAGATGATGGTGGCGTAGGAAGATGAATAATAGAGATGTAACAATCAGGAAGCTTGGTGGTAACAGGTTAGGGTTCTATAAATAATGAGCACGATAGGAATACAAGAAGATGATGGTGATGGATGAAGTAGATCGAGTGTCGAGAGGATGACTATCGATGTTTACCTCATAATCAGTAGAAGTCAACTTGAATACGAGGGTGGCCAACAACAGAGATATGAAGGAAGATAATTGAAGACGGAGATGGATGAAGAAGAAGTGGTTGTAACGGCGGTTAAAGATGAAATGGTAGAATAGGGTTTTAATAGATAAATAAAAACGATCCCTTAAATAAAGGTATAATTTTGGATATTAATTAATACATATGTGTAATATTACTAACATACCCTTATTAATTTAATTAATGATTTCTTTTTTCCTAAATTCTAGTTGGTGCATTCATGTACAAAATAGTTATTGGAAACATTTGAACCTAACTCTCTTCTCTCTCTCTCTCTCTCTCTCTCTCTCTCTCTGTATATATATATATATATATATAGGCTTAGGTTATTCTATTCTAACTAATTATTGTGCGGATATCGTATGCTATTAGAATTACTAAGATAATAAGTTGTTTAGCAATGCGAATACATTCAATCTTACATAATTATTGTCATTAACACACATTCTCACATATTAAATCGTCTATAAGGTTATTATACACTTATTATTATTATTATTTTCATTTCTGTCAAAATGTTTGTCAGAGTGTTTATTGGGTCGTATTCTGTCAGAATGAAAATGAGTAAAAAATGATGTGGGAGAACAAAAATAAATAATAATTAGCGAGAATGCATGAAAATAACGATATTTTTTTAAGGTTGAAAGTATTCACATTGCTAAACAACTTATTCACTTAGTAATTCTCATAGTATACAATATCCACACAATAATTAGTTAGAATACTTTAACTTAGTTCTCTTTCTCTCTCTCTCTCTCTCTCTCTCTCTCTCTCTCTATATATATATATATATATATATATATATATATATATATATATATATATATATATATATATATCGTAACCTTCCTGTGAGGACTCATTTTAAAGTGATAACTCATGAGGACACCATAAAAAAATTGAAAAAAATCTATAAAAAAGATACAAATCATAAAATCAAACATAGATCTATGTTCGGGAGAATAAAAATTGGGGAAAAAATTTGGAAAACATTTTTGCATCTTTAAAATTGATCCATGATTCAATTTTAGTTTTTTATTTTGTATAATTATGATCCATTATTCAATTTTAATGGTCCCCTTTTAGCTTATGGAAGTTTCGTAATTCCACTATCTTTGGAACGACTCATCCTAGGAAATCTCTCATTTTAGATGAAGTGATTGATAGATCTTTCTTTTGGATTTCCAATAGGTGTAGAAAAGCTAAAATGAGTTGGTCCTCTTGGCTTCATAATCCCCTTTTAGCTTTTAATTTGTTTTGATCTCTTTTCTTTTTCTAGCTCTTTGCTAGTTTTTTTTTAATAAAATCTCTACCGTTCAAAAAAAAAAAATGAATGATCCAATTTTTTTCTTCTATACAAAGATCTATGCTCGATTTTATTATTATTTTTTTTCAATTTTTTTAAAGTGTCCTCACGAGTCCTCACTTTAAAATGAGTCCTTACCTGATCCTGTTTCTCTCTCTCTCTCTCTCTCTCTCTCTCTCTCTCTCTTTCACTTCCTCTCTCTCTCTCTCTCTCTCTCTCTCTATATATATATATATATATATATATATATATATATATATATATATATATATATATATGGAAGATTTCATATGAGACTATGAAATTTTGTGAGACAGGGGGACCTATTCATGTCCCTTGATCAAAAATAATCTAAGGTTCAGATCAAAACATACAATTTGATAAGAGGCAATGGCAATTTTGAAAATTTATCAAAGTTTAGGATTAATTCGATGACACGGTGGGGTAAAATAGGAATTGTGTACTCCAATGGATGATATCTGATCACTTCACGTTCACAATAATGTTCATCGTTCTCCCCAAATTTTCTTGATCCAAATTTCATCTCAATCTTATTCCAATCATCTTCTAGAAAAATTGCATTTATCTACTTATCAAAAGGTGTAATTAAACGCAATAATCTAGAAAAACTCAACTGATAAAACCCTAGTTTCTTGTTCGATATGAAGGTATCAAAACCCTAAAAATTGCAATAATCAAATAGATTTCAAGCTCCAGTAAACCAATTTCAAGGTTTTTTTTTTCTAATTGAGCATCAATTGTGGCTCGTTCTGCTAAAAGTGATTCTAATTCTAGCTCTGGTTTGTGTGATGAATTTTTAGAAGTAGTTGATTCTCAATCAAAGGCTTCAGATCTAAGTTTTCATACAAAAATTTCCCTGATTACTTAAAATTCCAAAACATGAGGAAATTACATCTATTGCAAGTATTTAAGCTTTCAATAATTGATAAATTAGGTTTTATCTCCTTGTAATGTCTTAATAATATTGGATTTTATTATTTGTTGAATTATAGATTTGATTTTAAAAGCTGATTTGTTGATTAATGACATGACCTGGTACTAAATCTTTATAATATGGGTTGATATAGTAGTATTCAAGATATTCTTATATGATCTGAATTGTATATGATTTTGATTAATATTAATCTAAGGATTATGTCACACCCCGAAACCCAGGGCGGAAACATTCTGGGGCGGAGAACATCATGAATATCGCAACCAATGTACATAGTAAGCGAAGTAAACACAAAACATTACATTACATAGTTTTCATTAAATCTATTTAAAACTAAAGTGATACCAGTTTCATAGATACATTAGTTTAAACAAATGAGAGACGTGACTCCATACGCTCCGTCTTCTGCAAAAGAATGCGCGAATACCTGTCTAAGGAGAACCTGAGAATACAAGCAGTTTAAAAATCAGCATAAAGTTGGTGAGTTCATAAGCGGTTCTTTTTATGAAAAAGAACAAGATTCCTTTTGTTTTCTAAAAAATTTGTTATCCAAGAAAATCCCATATTTTCTTAAAAGTAATGTTTAACTTTCCGTTATGTTACACAATTCTTGTTATGAATAGTTATTACCCCAGGAAAATCCTATATTTTTCCTAAAAGTTGGTTACCAATCCGGCATGTAATGTAAAAGATGTATACTGAAAACCTGATTATCCTTGTGAAATGTATGTTAGTTTACCAACCCGAAATGTAATGTAAAACATGTATACTGAAAACCTGATTATCCTTGTGAAATGAATGTTAGTTTACCAACCTGAAATGTAATGTAAAAGATATATAGTGAAAGCCTGATTATCCTTGTGAAATATATGTTAGTTTACCAATCCAAAATGTAATGTAAAGGATGTATACTGAAATTCTGATTATCCTTGTCAAATGTATGTTAGTTTTAACACGTATATAAAACTATTAACATAGTAAACTAATTCTTAAGGTTATTAATTTACTATATCCATTATTACAAATAAGTAAATCTTTGTTATCCAAATTGCGAGTTCTATAACCATACTATAGACTAGATATGGCAGAGGAAGGCCAGTAACATTTATGACTTTTGTAACCCTTGAGCCTTTTGGTTCGGCTGTAGCTAACAGCCAGGTGCGGGGTAGTCAGCCCTGTATAGATCTATACACTCAAGTCACGGTCCCTATCTAAGAGATTCTGGTTACAAAAGCGGTCCTCCACTCACGTATCTCTGTGGAGTGTTCACCGAGGACGTGTCTCCAATTTATAGGAATAACAAATCTACAAGTTATAATGTGGAATATCTTGTTTAATTTCTATTTACTAAGACGATCCTCCACTCGCGTATCTCTGTGGAGTGTTACCGAGGACAAAACAAATGTACTAATCTATTGTTTTTAATAATAATGTTAAGGAAAAACCATTTGTGAAAATATAAAATACAACAATTTATATTGTTTTTCACAAATAATACGATAATGTGATATGCAAGTTCAAACGGTTATCTGTTATGATTGTCAGTGTTAAAAGCATATGTAATATGAAACACAACACATATAAAACAGGTTTTGAGTACAAGTATTCCTTGTACTTTGCTTGTATTCCCCCCTGAAAACAGTGAAAAACATTGAAAAAGGGTAGGGGTATAAACTCACCGGACGAGGACATGTGTCAACTAGGATGCTAAACGTCGGATCGAGGCTTGAAAACATGGGAGGTTCCTATGTAATATTAAATGATACACAAATGTATCTAATTAGATTTTAAATCATTAATTAGTTGAGGATATACACTTCTAGTCGCGAAAACACTTCATTTCAAGTGTTTGGAGTGACCCGGGTGACATTTGTGGACATATATGGCTTGGGTATGGAGTTTACTCTTCAAGAGTAAACTCTTAGAAGAGTTTTCGGCCCTAAACATCACATCCCCATGAGTTTATGGCCGTAAACTCATGGGTGGTGTTCTTATATGCTAGATGGCCTTATATCATTTGAGGGATGATGCTAGGTTTGGTTCTAGGGCATTAGAAATGGATTTAATCAATCATATGGACCATTTGATGAGTTTACGACATTAAACTATGAGTTTACGGTCGTAAAATCTCACCCACTCAATCCTTATGTGCTTTGCAGGTCCTAGGTTAATCACATGTGATTCAACTCATTTTTACAAGCCAAGGGATGAATTTAGGGCACCATTTAACCCATTTATAGGAGTTTACGGCCCAGGAACCCATTCTTGGGGGGTTTACGGCCGTGAACACCTAAGAAAAGGCTTTTCATCAACTTTAAGGCTTCTAATTCGATTGTGGTTCCTTCTAGTTATTAGTTCAAGGCTTAGGAGGTGTGTAAATGGCATTTTAACACCTAAAAAGGAGTTTACTACCCATGAAAGGGTGTTTATGGCCCAAGCATGCTATTGGGCAGTAAAATCATGTTTACTCCCTAAATTATGAGTTTAAGGTGTTCTAAGTCCAATCCAACAAGTCCTTAAGCCATATGTTTGTTCCAATGGTGGTTTGGAAGGGTTTTAAAGCTCAAAACCCCATTTACATGTGTTCACGGCCTAAGACTGTTCCAGGGCCGTAAACACATGTTTATGGTCCTATTCCATGATTTGAACATGAAAATTAAGGATAAGGATGTTATACTAGGAGTTAGGATAATTACCTTGGTGATTTGAAGCTTGAAATGAGTGATTTTGTATCAAGAAGTTGGATTTGAGGAGAGAGGTTAGAGAGAGAATGAAAAGGCTTCAAATGAGGCTTAAACAACTTTAAATATGGTTTGGATTTGAGACACGGTGGAATTCTACCCGATACTGACGTTAACCGAGGCTTTTGGTCGTACCCGATTAAGTTGTCGTAACCCGATATGGTCGAAACTAACATTTTTCTAACTACTAGTTTGGGACGTTTTCATGTGTTTCTAACGTGTTTGGATACTTATGAGGTCAAAATAAAAGTCTCAATTTAAATGACCTAATCCAAAAAAAAATTGGAACAATTCGCATAAGACGAGTTTTACGGACGGAACGGGTTACGGCGATGGGAAAAACTTCGGGTTGTCACATTATCCCCCCGTTAGAGGGAATTTCATCCCGAAATTCAAAGATTAAGATACTAGTTATGGAAAAAGGGGTGCAGATATATTTGCTTCATCAAATCTTTTATGATCCCAAGTGATTTCAGGTTTCCGCTTGACATTCCAGCGAACCTTCAATATCGGGATGCGGCTTGGTTTCGAACGTTTGATCTCTGGGTCTATGATCTCAATTTGTTCGTCCAGGAAGTTTAGGTTTTCATTGTTCTTGGTCATATCAGGATGGATTTTCTATGGTTTTATCAGGTAGGTATTCATTAAGAATAGAGGCGCAAAATATAGGGTGAACGTTGCTTAGTTCTGAAGGTACTCGGAGTTTGAGGGCTACGGGATCGTTCCTGACGAGGATCTCAAAGGGTCTAATGTACCACGAGTTCAGTTTTCCGTGCTTTCGATAGTGTATCCTGTCTTTACAGGGTGACACCATTAATAGGACACAGTCTCCAGCCTGGAATTCCAGAGGTTTCCGTTGTATATTGGCGTAACTGTTATGTCGATCTCATGAAGTTTTCAATCGTTCTCGGATCTGGATGGTCTTCTCGATGGTTTCGCAAATGATTTCAGAACCAGTGAGGGTACTACCGGGGAATCGACTCTTGGCTAGCTGCGTGTCTCCTACCTTGGCCTAACACAAGGGAATCTGTACTTTTGACTGTAGAGGGTTCCAAATGGTGCAGTCTGGTTACTGGTGCGATAACTGTTATTATACGAGGGCTCGATCAAAGGTAAAGGGGTATCCCAATTCGTTCTGCAGTTGATGACACATGCTCCCAACATGTCTTCCATGATCTGAATAACTCTATCACTCTGTCTAATTGTCTGAGGATTATAAGTTGTACTCATATCTAGCTTGGTTTCGAGAGTTTTTGAAAGGAATCTGTCTTGGCAAACGTGCTATCTTAACCAGAGATAATAGACGCAGGTATACCATGCAGTCAGACAACTTCTTGGATGTGGGTTCGCGTGAGTATTTCCATCTAGAATGATTCACTGATCGGAAGGAAGTGAGCAGATTTTATCGAAGAATCGTAAATTACTCCAATTGGTATTGTACTTACTCGGGAATCCGGGTAACTTGACGATGAAATCTATGATAGTCATCTCTTATTTCCATTCGGGTATCTAGGCTGCTGGAGCAATCCCGAGGGTTCTCTGTCTAGGCTTCTCAGGTATGAGCGAGAAAACGGAGACAGGATAGGTGTGATGTATATGTCTTACTTCAATGCTTGGAATGATGTATCTCACTTTTGTTGGGTTTTGAGCATTCTAAAACTCCTAAGTGTGCATGCAACCCTAAATAGCTTGGACAAATGTTTTCTCTATTATACATGTAAATATGAACTTCCAAGGTATTATCCTAATCTAGCATACAAAACAATGAATATAACAAGATAGAATACATACCTCTTTGGTGTAGAATGTTCTCAAGAAGCTTGATTGCCTAGTTCCCCAAGTGTGACACCTCAAATGGCTCACACAACATCAATTGCTTTTGGAATAACCTTGAGAGAAATGTAGAACATTTCTAAAATCGGCTAGCCCTTCTCTTCTTCACTTAGTGGCCGATTCTTCCAAGAGTATGATCTTTATATAGTGTTACAATTAGGGTAAACCCTAATTGTCATGGCTTTCCATTTCCTTGGATCCATGGGTTCAAATACACCATGGAGCATCATATGGGTTTTAGCCCAACTTGATAATTCATGGAGCATTTGTGACAACCCGAAAATTTCTAGCTTGCATTCTTCATTTCTTATCAATAATAGACTCGTTTTACTATGTTGTAGTACCAGTTGGGGTCTATAGGGGCATTCTAAACGTGTTATAATCAAGGTTGGAGTGTGGAAATGGGTTAACTCAAAGTGTAGGAATCAAAAAGAGGCCAAACACTCCAACACATGGAGTGTGCGGCCACACACATGTGTTTGTGGCCTCACACCCTTCCCAACCGCACACTCCACCTATATATACCACACTTAGTCATTTTTGAACACTTCTTTCACTTCTTCAAGCATAGAACTCGAAAATCCTCTCATGTATCATCCATTCTCCTTGAAGATCTTCATAAAAGGTACCAAGAACACCAAGAACACCAAAAACGCCATCTGGCCGCACACATGGCAGCACACACCATTTGGCAGCACACATGGCCGCACACATGTGCTGGCAGCACACTAGGCTGCACACCTGGCCGCACACACACATATAGTGTGTATTTTGGCCATACACCCTGTTGTATAGCCTTATAAACCCTCATACAATCATTTATGATTGTAACACTTCATTATAAGTGTTTACTAGTCCCTACGGTGGTCCTAAAATCATTATTCAGTCGTTCATAACACTAATTATATTCATATATATATGCCAATATATGCTAAATATGATTCACGTGTGTACTCAAGCCACCACTTGATACTTAGCAACTGATCCAAAGTTTTCATCAGAACCAATCACTGCAGGTGAGTTCATACCCCTTAATCAATGTTTTAAACTGTTTTTAAATGTTTTATGGGGGAGGATACAAGTAGAATTATGCTAATTATTATATCAATCACATGTGAATAATAAGCAGCATTCAAATGATTGGCTACTCATCAGCCGTTTTACTAAACAGTTTCCTTCAAATGTCTTTCGTAAACACTTGATGTGTTTAAAACTCCTTATTTCTCTGTACATATTACTCTGTATATTACTTTTCAAACTTATTTAAAATTGTGATTCAAACAAATATTCCTTATACTAAAGTTGTTTTATCAAACCCATGCCTTCAAAACGTTTTATAAATTGACATCAAGTCGATCTTTTCTTAGATAATAATTATGTTCAAAGGTTTTACAAAACTTATTTTATGCTTTTATATTATAAATTGCATGCCTCTATATGTATAGTTATATAAGAAATGTTTAAAAGACTTAGGACGGCTATCCACCCTATTTCCTTTTCGCGCTTGAGATGTGGTCTGGTGGGATATCGGGTACTCGTCCGAAGGTTGTTTAAATATTATTTATGTAACATATATACGTATATAGTCATAAAGGTCCTTCCAGTTCATTCCATGCTCTTGGGTAGCAAGGGTATACATCCATGTCCATACGTACCAGTTAGATTACTAGTAAACTACCATATGCGTAGTTTAGGAAGATACTAGAACTATTAGTAGAACACAATATCATATTATGAGTCAGTTCATTCATCAGTCTATACTTACTACGAGAACATATACAACTATACTAGAGAAGAACATATACAACTATACTAGAGAGAGAACATATACAACTATACTAGAGAAGAACATATACAACTATACTAGAGAGAGAACATATACAACTATACTAGAGAGAGAACATATACGACTATACTAGAAAGAGAACATATACAATGATACTAGAACGAGTACATTACTATACTTGCTAGGTAGAGAGCATGTACAATACTAGCTAGAACATTACAGTACATTACCATACTACTACATAGATATGGTCACATGATCATATTTACATGAGTACACTTACAAGAATTTCTAGTACATTTGATATTTATAGATTCTGTTATATATTCCGTTATATAATCCTCATTCTTATCTTTACCTTGTGATTCAATCACATAATCGACGAGATAGATTGGATTTAATATCCTAGTACCCAAGGATACATTGTGGGACTGACCATTCCTAAAATCTCTGTTAGCTACAAAGGTAAAAGGACATCCACGGATGTCAACGGTTGACACCATTACAGGTATACTTTTGGGGACTGACTATTCCTATACCCAGCTGTTAGCAACAGAGGTGAATGTACATCTACGGATGTCTTCAGTTAACATTGTTAGTTGCTCTTGTTCCAAAGGGTAATACTAATAAAGCTTGGTCTTGGTAGAAGACTACATTCAGAACAGTTAGGTCTTTGTAGAAGACTACATTCTAAACAGTTAGCTCTTCGTAGAAGACTACATGCAGAGCAGTTAGGTCTTCATAGAAGACTACATTGAGATCAGTTAAGTCTTGGTAGAAGACTCCTTTTGTTACTAATAGGAATGATAGGGATTTCTAAGGCTTTTCAAACGTTTACAGTTGTTTTACAAACATTTTCATACCTACAATTCATTTACATTTTCAATACTTACAATTCGTATACATACAAATACTTACATTTCAAATACGTACAAGTATTTACATACAAATTAAGACACTAAAATCTTATGATCTCACCAGCTTTAAAGCTGATACTCGCTTTCAAAATTACTTGTATCCTCAGGTCATCATAGACAGGTACCAATGCAAGGATTAAGGAAGATGGAGCTTGTTCAAGACTCATCTTTCATTTTGATTTATTCATTAGTATCTATTATACATATCAGAATACACTTGTATTAAAATTATATTATTAATGCAATGGATGATGTTGTTGCTTGTTTACTGCTTTACATTGTTGTGATACTGTACATGACGTCCTCCGCCCCAGAACGTTTCCGCCGTTCTTGGTTTTGGGGTGTCACAGCATTAGCCCACTATACAAGTATGGATGATTTATGTGACAATCCGAAATTTCCATTCTGAACAAACCATATCAAGCCAATAGAGGTTAGAACAGTTTCAGTAAAATTCCAGACTGCGGGTATAAGTTTGGCAGTTTTTCAGGATTTACACTTAAAGAGATATCAGGAGAGTGGATGCATTAGGGTTTTGTGCAACAATATTATTCCAATACTCTAGGGTATTAGAGTTCAGTCTGGGAATAAAAGTATTTTTTGCCAAAAATCCCAGGACTATATATAGAAATCTGAACAAAATAATTCATTAGTTACATTTCCAAGTAGAGAAAAACCAAATTCTCTCTCACGGATCTTCGGGTTTTTATCCCAAACTGTGAGTACTTCGATCTAGTTATATTATATAGCTTAGATTGTGTTTAGAAACATCAAAATTGGAACAAAACCCCAAGATTTGGGAGTTTACCGCCCAAGAACAGTTGGGGAGTATGACTCCCTATTGAGGGCCAAAAAGGTCCCAATGCCCCTCAAAGCCTTGGAACTCAAATTAGAAGCCTCTATTACATGTTTAGACCACAAAATCATAACAACACAACAAGATCTGTGAGTTTACCGCCCAAGAACACCTTGGGGAGTAAACTCCTTTTTAAGGGCCAAATGGTGCCTAGTCCTTCCTTAAGCCACGACACTAGTTTGGACTAGTACACTAATTGTCACACCCCAAAACCAAGAACGGCGGAAACGTTCTGGGGCGGAGGACGTCATGTACAGTATCACAACACAGTAAATGTAAATAAGAAAACAACATCATCCATTGCATTAAATATATAATTTTAATACAAGTGTTCTGTACAGTTATAGACACCAAAAATAATGTAACACAAAATAATATGAGATGAGTCTTGAATGCACTCCATCTTCTCAAAAGCTGGCCTCGGTACCTGTCTACTGATGACCTGAGAATACAAGTTATTTTGAAAGAGTTTATCAACATTAAGCTGGTGAGTTCATAAGTATTTTAGTGTCAATGTTTGTTGTCAAAACGTTTGAACCTGTCTCAATGTATAAGTTTGTAAAAGTGTAAGTAAATGTTTGAAAGTGCTTGTAAAAGTTTGAATCTCTCAGAAAATCCTATATTTTCTATAAAAGTAACCTTCTACCAAGGCTTAACTATTTTGTAAACTCGTCTGTTGTAAAAGTGTGCAATTACCCAAGTATAACTATCATTTGATAAAATGTAGTTTGTACATTAATGCTTAAGTGAGATTATCACCAAAATATGTAATGGGTAAATCATTGTAGTACTATAGCTTTGTATAGTAAGAACTACTGTTGTACTAATTACTACTACCTTAAACCGGATTTATATTAAGGTATATTGTGATAAATTGCACCATGCTATTGACTGGTAACAACGAACTAATGAATGGTCGTAATAAAAAGAAATGACGTTTGGCACCCGCAGACCTGCAGGTCCGGCTGTAGCTAGCAGCAAGGTGTAGGATAGTCAATCCAGTATAGATCTATACGCAAACTCACGCTCTACCTCCAAGAGAATTCTGGCTACAACTCAGGCCATGACATTTAAGGCATGCTCCGATACAGTGGATCACAATTGTTAACGTATTCATGTATATGTAATGTTTCTCGTTCTTGTATAGTTGTATATGTTCATGTTTCTAGTATAACTGTATATGTACATGTTTCTAGTATAGCTGTATATGTACTTGTTTCTAGTATAGCTGTATATGTACTTGTTTCTAGTATAGCTGTATATGTACTTGTTTCTAGTATAGCTGTATATGTACTTGTTTCTAGTATAGCTGTATATGTACTTGTTTCTAGTATAGTTGTATATGTACTTGTGTTACCCCGATGGTAACTAGCTATTGATGTACTGATAAGTATGAACATGGAAGTACTTTTATGTCTATACATGTATATATGATATATAAGTAATATGGAAACGACCTTCGGATGGTCACCCGAAATCCCACCAGACCACATCCAAATCGAGGAAAAGGAAATAGGGCGGATGGCCTTCCTAAGCCCTTTAAACATTATTTATATATCTATACATATATGGGCATGCAACTGAATATGTAAAAGCATAAATAAGTTTTCATAAGACATTTGAAGCATAAATATAATTTCAAGAGAAGATCGACTTGATGTCGATCTATAAAACAATTTGAAAGCATAAGTTGATAAAACAGTTTAAGTATAAGAAACATTTGTTTGAATCACAGTTTGAGAATAAGTTTGGATAGTATAAGAGTTTGTAAAACATTTCAAAGTAAAGCAGTTTGAACAGTGTAAAAATCGTTGTTTTCCTAGTTATTAATCACATGTGATTAAATGCAATCACATGTGATTGAAGCAATAACTATAAGTATTTGACTTGTATTCCCCCCCATAAAGTATTTAAAACATTTAAAATTATTTCAAAGGTTGATTCAAGGGGTATGAACTCACTTGTGGTGAGCTGTTTGAATTGCAGTGTCGGATACCGTGCTAGGTGGCAAACGGAGACTTGTTTACACGCACGAGCCTAGTTATCATATAATAAGCATATATATAACTAATTAGACAAATGATAACTTAATAAATAAGTTAAGACACTTAGGAAACATGTAAACACTTTTTATAAGTGTTTAAGGTCCAAATGGTTGCATCTAAGTTGCTACGGGACAAGGCAAAAGGGTTTGAAACATCAAATGGCCTTGCATAAGAGTTCACCACCCAACAAACCCCACCCTTTGGAGTTTACGGCCGTAAACTCATGGGTTTATGGCCGTGAACTCCTCACATGGTGGTTTTGGGTGTTTTATGGTGCTATCTTGATCCTATAACACTCCTAGCTTTGTTGGAATAACACATGAAGTAGTTTAAGGCCCTAGAATACTCCATAGGGGAGTTTACGGCCTAAAGTCCATTCACCCTAGAGTTTACGGCCGTAAACTCCTATGGGGTGATGGCTTTTAATTTTTTTGAGGCTCTTACACATCAAGGATGGCTTCCATGATTTTATCTAAGGCTGATGGGGACAAGAGGCACACATTTGTGCCATTACTTGGAGTTTACGGCCCAAGATATGTTCCTTGGCCGTAAACTCCTTTTAAGGAGTGATGATGATGTGTTTTACTCTCCATTCAAGTCCCATGTGTTCAAGGTAAATTGTCTTAAGGCCTATGGTGTGTTTGGAATGCTTTTTACCCTAGAAAAAGGGGTTTACGGCCCAAGAGGGGTTCTTGGTCGTAAACTCCTATAAACTTGTGATTTTGATGGGTTTTGATGTCCTAAATAAGCACAAGCATTTGAGGATAAAGGTCTTAAGCATTAGGGGGAAGTTTAGGGCACTAAATGCCCTTGAAAAGGGGTTTACGGCCCAAGGAAGTTCCTTGGCCGTAAACTCCAATGACTTGGGTTTCTTGGATGATTTCTAGCCTATAAAGATCATACACAAAGTCCTTTACAAGTTGTCTAACAAGGAAACGGGTGTAGGAAGCCTTAAAGTTCCATTTTGGAGTTTACTCCCCAAGAACGTTCTTGGGCGGTAAACTCCCGGATCTTGCAATCTAAACATGTTATTGATGTTAATAAGCCTCTAACAAGTATTGAAACACATTTAGAAAAGTAGACTCACAATCTGGGATGAAAACCCGAAGATCCGTCAGAGAGAATATGGCTTTTCTCTATTTGGAATTGTGAATAATGAATTAATTTAATTCAGAAAACTATTTATAGTCCTGGAATATTTTGGCAGAAAATATTTTTATTCCTGATTTTGGACTGTAACATTTTGAAACTTGAAATGCCCAAATTTCACAAAACCAGGAGCATCCACTCTCCTGATATCTCCTAAAACATAAACCCTAATGTACACAAACTTGTTCGGAAAAGTGTGAAAATCACTGAAACTGAACTGGCTCCTATGTAATAGATGATGTTCGTACAAATGGAAATTTCGGGTTGTCACACTAATGAGTCTAGGGATAGAAAACAACCTCAAATCACCAAGGAAATGGTGTTCACGGCCAAGGAAGTTCGTGGGCCGTGAACTCCATTTTAGGTTGCCAAAATGCCCTAAATGCCTTCATTAAGCCAAGAGACTAGCATAGCACATTACCTTGATGTATCTAGTACCCAAAACAATCAAAATACCAACACCTAGGGGTGTTCACGGCTGCAAACACATGGCCAATTGGTTCATGGGCCGAAAACATAAGTTAGGGGTGTTTTGATGCCACAAACACTTCCTAAGGCTTAGGCTTGAATTTAGGCATGTACCCTAAAGTGTTTATAGCCTAGAACACATCAGGAATCACAAGTATTAAGGAGTTTACGGCCAAGACAAGTCCTTGGCCCGTAAACCCCTATAGATGGGACAAATGACACCATAACTCCTTCCTAATGTCTAGAACCCAACATAGCTCATATCCTTGAAGTGTTAGGAACCTAAAAACATCAAATGGTTCTCCTTACCATGATTTTACGACCATAAACTTATGGGGGAGTGTTCCCAAGGCCGTGAACATCAAGCAAGGCCATTTTAAGACCTTAAACCCACCCAAACACTTGTTTAAGCCTTGAAGCAATTCACCACTTGAGTTACAATAAAGTTAAGCCCCATTTAGTGACCAAAAATAGAGTTTATGGCCATGAGTTTACTCTCCAGGGCCATGAACTCCAAAACATGTGCTCATTTGACCATAAACTCCCATACAAGGCCTTGCACGCCTTTGTCGCAACCCATTAGCCTTCTAGCACTTGACCAAAAGTGTTTTCTTCGCATTAGGACTTTTATACATGTTTAATTAGTGTTATAATCACTAATTGTTTATATACATATGTCTTCATATGTATTTAGGACCATTATGTGTGTCTAAAGTTTCCACTTGACACCTAGCAGTCCTACCTCATCAGTTCATCCGTATCACCCGCAACAGGTGAGTTCATACCCCTTAATCAATGTTTTAAATGATTTTAAATGCTTTAATGGGTGGGGGGGGGGGATACAAGTAGAAAACATTATGTTATTAAATCAATCTTATGTATTTTATAATTGTGTTTTCACTCAGTAGATTTCACATATTTCAAAAGGTGACACATGAAATGGTTTTCTATCTTAAAATACCTTGATAACAAAAGTATTAGTTTTGAAATGTTTATTAAAATGACATCAAGTCACTCTTAATTACTTTTCAAAACTCCTAGATATCTTGCAAAACCATTATTTTTACCTTCTTGAGCAAAACTACACTTATACGCATATGCTTTTATATATGTATTGATGTTATAGTTTTCATCCTTCGTTCAGTTTCCCACACCCTGGTGTAATGAGGGTGCATAAATCTACTTGGTCAACCAATTACTTTCCAGTTAATTATCATAGGGATAGTTAGAAGAAGCAAAACATTATTCCTATTACAAGGAAATACACAAGAGTCAGTTCATTCATGAGTCTATACCAGTACACTTACATATGCTTACATGATACATGAGTACATTTACCTAGGATTACATGATACATGAGTACGTTTACATAGCTACATTTATCTGAATATGCCTACATGAATACCATACATGAGTAATGTAACTTAGATACATTATTCTGTATTCATTTACCTAGATACTTGTACCTAGAGTTACGAGGAAGTTTTATTCGTACCTTCTGTGTAAATTTTCCTGCCTATCCCTGTTCGACGGGATGTCTAGACGGGACTAACCATTCCGGAACCCAGCTGTTAGCACCACTGGGTGATGAACATCTACGGATGTCTAAGGTTGTTACTTATATTAGGAGTCAGTTATGGGACTAACCATCCCTCCATCCTGCTGTTGCAACAGAGGATGAGATGAAAATGTTCGGATAATTATTAGGTTAACGCTTATATTAGCAGTCGGCTACGAGACTAACCCTTCCTCCAACCTGCTGCTACTATAGAGGATAATTGGACAATCTTCGGATGTTCATTAGGTTATACATGTCGCTTACTGCGACGACGTGTTAGTAGTAACCAGGGATAACACTTACATGGTTATATTTTTCCTATTTACTTTATTTTGTGATATATTTACATATACGATGAGTTAGACTAAGTACTTTTAGTACAAGTCAATAGAAAGGAAAAACTATCATTTTACTTACATAACATTTAGGTCTTGGTAGATGACTATCATATCATTTTTCCTATTTACTTTATTTTGTGATATATTCACATAAACGATGAGTTAGACTAAGTACTTTTAGTACTAGTCAATAGAAAGGAAAAACTATCATTTTACTTACAGAACATTTAGGTCTTGGTAGAAGACTATCATATATTTTCCTATTTACTTTATTTTGTGATATATTCACATAAACGATGAGTTAGACTAAGTACTTTTAGTACTTGTCAATAGAAAGGATAAACTATCATTTTACTTACAGAACATTTAGGTCTTGGTAGAAGACTATCATATATTTTTCCTATTTACTTTATTTTGTGATACATTCACATAAACGATGAGTTAGACTAAGTAATTTTAGTACTAGTCAATAGAAAGGAAAAACTATCATTTTACTTACAAAACATTTAGGTCTTGGTAGAAGACTATCATATATTTTTCCTATTTACTTTATTTTGTGATATATTCACATAAACGATCAGTTAGACTAAGTACTTTTAGTACTAGTCAATAGAAAGGAAAAACTATCATTTTACTTACAAAACATTCGGGTCTTGGTAGAAGACTACATTTCATATTAGTAGGAAATAAGGGATTTCTTAGAGTTTTTCATACTTATATCGACTGTTCAATTTAAAGATTTACATGACATTCATAACAGGATTCCAAAACAAGAAAATAACACCTAAATACTTATGAATTCACCAGCTTTAAAGCTGATACTTCCTTTCAAAATAACTTGTATTCTCATGTCATCAGTTAGACAGGTGCGATGGCCAGGTTTTGAGAAGATGGAGCACATACAAGACTCGCCTTATTTTGATTATTCATTTTATTGTTGTACATTATGAAAGAACACACATGTATTAAAACTTTACTTTTAATGCAATGGATGATGTTGTTGCTTGTTTACTACTTTACACTGTTATGATACTACACATGACGTCCTCCACCCCGGAACGTTTCCGCCGTTCTAGTTTTTGGGGTGTGACAGATTGGTATCAGAGCATTAATTATAGTGAATTAAGTATATCAACCCATAAAAGATATACTAACTATAAACACATTGGGATTAAAACACTATGTCTAAGAGTTTATAATTTTAAATAATAAAACATTTAACAAAGTATACGTGCTGCATTCATACTAAAATCCATGTCACAATGACAATAACAAAAGTATTGAGATTGTTGATTATCACAAGTAAGCTCGGGGATGTATGGTCAGTCTTGGGAGTGGCATAGCCTAATCAACTATGTTGTTCCAAGGAGTGATTAGCACATGCCCAAGAATGGTTGTGATATGGCAACAAGTCTAAAAACATACCAACATTACCACAATGAGAACATTATAACGGAACCTAAGTCTAAAATACCATAGGGGTGTTTTGTGTTACTATAAGTACTTTATACTTGAGAACTAAAATGGAATCTTCATTCCTAAGTTGATAATTGTTAAGTGGATACGCTAAAGTTATATGTAACTAGGATGTTATAGACTTAGAATCGGTGAAATTTTTGCTTTACCCTTGTTCCTTGTGAATTTCGAGTTGAGGTCACTTATTCGAAGGCCTATCCTGTATTGATTACATATAACTGGTATGCACTTTACAAATAGCGATGGAAATAATGAAGATTTCCTAAATAATTATCTAGATAGTGATATATAATCAATGTTTTACCGGTTTAGAATTGATGATTCCACTTTAACTTCTTTTCCCTCGATGAGATGTGAGACTAAGGAAGAATCAGTTATTCGACTACCTTTTCAGTCTTAATTATATACGACTCGTATACACGAAATTGTGATCATTGAATCACGTATGAATTCTAATATGAACTTCAGGACGGAGACTGTCCAGGAGTACGAGTAATTGCATTGGCATAGGAACAAACTTAGAACCCAGTATGACTCTTATAACTAGATTGCCTTCAGTCTAAACACCTACGGAAGATACAAGAACAGCCCAGACAACACAACGAACTACTCAACAATAGAATTAGAAGACCAAGCTTCTCACTCTGGAGAGGTCCGGTTTTATTATTACCATAAGTCGACAGAGTGCATCTTATGTACCTCGACGACCGGAGACTTCATTAAGATTTCCTTTAGAAATCGTTGTCTCTGCCTCGCATAGACGAGTTCATTGAGCAACCACAGGGAAAGTGTTACTTTCAGAAATGGACCTGAGATCCGAATATGTGAAAACCCGAAATTTCCATACTTAACAAACCATTTGAAGCCAATAGAAGTAGAAAAGTTACAGTGAAAATTCAGACTTCGGGTATAAGTTTGGCAGTTTTTCAGGATTTACACTTAAGGAGATATCAGGGGAGTGGATGCACTAGGGTTTTGTGCAACACTATTATTCCAATACTCTATGATATTAGAGTTCGTTCCGAGAATAAAAATATTTTCTGCCAAAAATATCTCAGGACTATAAATAGAATTCTGAACCAAATTCATTCATTATTCGCATTTCCAACTAGAGAAAAGCCATTTTCTCTCTCATGGATCTTCGGGTTTTCATCCCAAATCGTGAGTACACTTCTCTAGTTGTCTTATAATGCTTATTATGTGCTCAATAACTTAGATTACATATCAAATATGTGAGATTCGGGAGTTTACCGCCCAAGAACATTCTTGGAGAGTAAACTCCAATATGTGGCTTAAATGCTACCTAGTCCTTCCCCTATGATTTGTAACTACCTCAGGCTTGTATGCTAGTGTGTATATGACTAGAAAACATCAGAATTGGATAAAGACCCCAAGATTTAGGAGTTTACCACCCAAGAACACTCGTAGAGTAAACTCCATTTTAAGGGCTAAAAGTGTCCTAATGCCCCTCATAGCCTTAGCAGTCAACATAGGGACTACCATTACATGTTTAGACCACCAAAACCATTAATAATGAAGGAGGTTCTTGGGCCGTGAACTCCATTTTTATGTGCCAAAATGCCTTAAAAACCCTCCTTAAGCTAAGAGACTAATTTGGGCATGTACCTAAATGATTTTAGGACTAACTAACACACTTAGAACACCAAGAGTAAGGTGTCCACGGCCCAAAAGGTTATAGGGCCGTGAACTCCATGAAATGGTGCCAAATGGTGCCATAAACTCTTCTAAAGCCAAGTACAAAAGCCTAGTTTAGTTCCTTGTTAATTTAGAGAGTTGAAAACACCATAAACACCCTCCTAAGGGAGATTACGACCGTAATATCCAAGGGAATATGGTCCCAGGGCCGTAAACTCCTAAAAGGAGTTATATTATGCCCTAAACTCTTCCATAAACCAAGCCATTAAGTAAAAATGCTTATTAGGGACGTATGGAGCATCAAACATCAAATGGACACACAAGTATGAGTTCACAGCCATAAAATCATGAGTTTACGACCGTAAACTCATTTACTGGTGTCTTTACGGTAGTGAACTCCCTTATGGAGTTTTCCTTGAGCCCTATACACAAAAGCGTTCCCTACAAACACTTATATGAAATCCTAGAGGCTAATAACACTTGATAAAGGTGTTTAGCATGTCCTAGGGTGTCTTGACTTGTTTATTAGTTGTTTATAGACTAATTTGTTACACATATGTGAAATTATATGTTAACTAGGATCATAAGTGTGTTCAAGACTTCACTTGACACCTAGCGGTCCTACCTCTTCAGTTCATCCGTATCACCCACAACAGGTGAGTTCATACCCCTTAATCAATGTTTTAACTATTTTTAAATGTTTTACAGGGGGGATACAAGTAGAATCATGCTACTTATTATATCAATCACATGTGATTAGTAAGCAGCATTTAAATGATTTACCACTCATCAGCCGTTTTACCAAACAGTTTCCTTCAAATGACGTTCATAAACATTTTATACGTTTTAAAACTCCTTATTACACTGTACATTTTACTCTGTATGTTTTATTTCAAACTTATTTACAATTGTTTTTCAAACAAATGTTTCCTTATAGTTAAACTGTTTTATCAAACCCATGCCTTCAAAACCGTTTTATAGATCGACATCAAGTCGATATTTTCTTAGATAATAATTATGTTTAAAGGTTTTACAAAACTTATTTTATGCTTTTATATTATAAATTGCATGCCTCTATATGTATGGTTATATAAGTAATTTTTAAAAGACTTAGTAAGGCTATCCATCTTGTGTCTTTTTTCTCGATTTGGATGTGGGCTGATAGAATATCGGGTACTCGTCCAAAGGTCGTTTAAATATTAGTTATATATCATGTGTACATATATAGTCATAAAAGGTCCTTCCAGTTCATCCCATGCCCTTGGGTAGCAAGGGTATACATCCATGTCCATACGTACCAGTTAGATTACTACTAAACTACCATATGGGTAGTTTAGGAAGATACTAGAAGTATTACTAGAACACAATATCATACTATGAGTCAGTTCATTCATGAGTCAATACTTACCACTAGAAGAACATATACGACTATTCTAGGAAGAGAAGATATACAACTATACCAGAGAAGAACATATACAACAATACTAGAGAAGAACATATACAACTATACTAGAGAAGAACATATACAACTATACTAGAAGGAGAACATATAAAACTATACTAGAACAGTTCATTAAATTACATAAATATGAATACGTTAATTATTGTTATATGTATCGGAGCATGCCTTAAGTGTCATGGCCCGAGTTGTAGCCAGAGTCTCTTGAAGGGAGAGTGTAAGTTTGCGTATAGATCTATACTGGATTGACTATCCTACACCTTGCTGGTAGCTACAGCGGGACCTGCAGGTCTGCGGGTGCCAAACATCATACTTTTTTACGACCATTCTTATGTCGTTGTTACCAGTCAATAGTATGGTGCAATTAATCACATGATGCCTTAATATAAATCCGGTTTAAGGTAGTTAGTACAGCAGTAGTTCCTATAATACAACACTACAGTACTACATTTATTTTCCCTTACATATATTTAGTGATCTTTTCACTTAAACATTTAATATAAAAACTATATTTTGATAAAGATAGTTACACTTGGGAAAATTACACACGTTTACAAGAAGCAAACATATAGAACAGTTTGGTCTTGGTAGAAGACTACATTGAGAACATTTAGGTCTTTGTAGAAGACACCCTTATATAATAGTAGGAATCATAGGGATTTATAGAGTTTTTCAAACGTTTACAGTTGTTTTACAAACGTTTTTATACTTACAGTTCAGTTACATTTTTATACTTACAGTTCATTTACATTTTTATACTTACAGTTCATTTACATTTTCCATACTTACAGTTCATAAACATACAAATTCTTACATACAAATTAAGCCATAAAAATACTTATGATCTCACCAGCTTTAAAGCTGATACTCGCTTTCAAAATTACTTGTATCCTCAGGTCATCATAGACAGGTACCGATGCAAGGATTAGGGAAGATGGAGCTTGTTCAAGACTCATCTTTCATTTTGATTTATGCTTTAGTGTTTATCAAAATTTGACATAACACACTTGTATAATAATTATACTATTAATGCAATGGATGATGTTGTTGCTTGTTTACTACTTTACATTGTTGTGAGACTGTATATGACGTCCTCCGCCCCAGAACATTTCCGCCGTTCTTGGTTTTGGGATGTGACCGATTGGTATCAGAGCATTGTTTATAGTGAATTAAGTATATCAACCCAGAAAAGATATACTAACTATAAATACGTAAGGGATTAAAAATACTCTGACCAAGAGGTTATACTTTAAAAAATAAAATATTTAATTAAGTATACGTGCTGCATTCATACTAAAATCAGTGTCACTAGGACAATACAAAAGAATTATGATTGTTGGGCAACACAAGTGGGCTTAGAGACATATGGTTAAAACTGGGAAGATATAGCCTGATTTCCTATATTATCCGAGGGGTGACTAGCATGTGCCTAAGTTTAATTGTGTGATTGCAACAATGCTAAAATCTTACCAACCCTACCACAATGAGAATAATAGAACATAACAGTAAAATTAAAATACTATAGGAGTATTTGGTGTTACTATAAGTACTTTATACTTGAGAACTAAAATGGGATCTTCATTACTAAGTTGATAATTGCTAAGTGGATACACCAAGGCTATATGTAATTAGGATGTCATAGACTTAGAATCTATGAAAATTTTACTTCACCCCTATTCTGTGTGAATATTGAGTTAAGGTCACTTATTCGAAGGTCTATCCTGTTTAGATTACACATAACTGGTATGCACTTCACAAATAGCGATGTAACTAATGAAATATTTCTAAATAATTATCTAGATAGTTGGTCTAATAATTATTCTCTTACCCTAAATTCCCGCATAGAAAACATAGCTGGACTCCATCCCCACGGCAACCAGTATCTTCCGAATGAAGTCATGGCTGGTTGGTTTGGAGAAGAACCAGAGAATGATCATCCTATCCCTTTGAATGATCACCATGATGAAAACCTTTCAGACGATGCTAATTCCGAACCAGAGGTTGAGTACCTACCCCGAGCAACTCCCTTTCCAATTCCTAACCCTCGTCCGACTTTTCATGGCCCGACGCCTGAGTGGGTGGAATGCTTGGAAACATGGAGCCAAGGAGAAGATTAGCCCATGCCATTTAATGGCGACCGAAGCTTTTACGACCTGAGCAATGGGGTCTCAGCATGCAGAATGTTGCCAATCTTGGTCTGCAGAGTGGCCCGAAATGAGATTCAAGGCAGGACAGCCCTACATCAGATTGCCGAAGTTGTCGTCGATACGACAATGTATACCCTCCGCACCATTCGTCTAGAAGATGCTCGTGAGAGATCAAAATGAAACCAGAAAACCCTGTTGCAAGCACTGGCTAAATCATGAGCCGAAGTCATGGAGCTCCGAGTACGCCAGAGGGTGTACGGAAGACACCTACTTGACAAGGAACGTCAACTGGCTGAACTGAGAGTTCAACAGAGGGATGACCGTCGCCAGTAGTAAACGCTTTACTTTATTGTCCTCGTTAGAAGGAATTGTTTTCCTATCTATGCCCGATGTGGCATTTTCTATGAAATTATCTTGTACCGTAAGTACTTTGGTTAGGTCTTTATGCTGTCAAGAAATATCTTCTCTAAATGTGATGTAAGACCTTTACAAGGTCATTTTCCCGAATCTTTACGTCGTGAATATCAAAGATATTGGCAGCCGGCTAACTTCTGTGTCATTCTTTATTCAAGTACTCTTATCATACTTTCATTGGAGTCTATCTGAAACCTGCTTTAGTCAAGTCATTGGACTATAGCAAGTTAGATCCGGAGACATTTCTAAGTCTCTTTCAGTGGTTGAATCTTGTTATTCACCAACCCACGATACCTCGGCTTGAACAACAAACGTCTTGAGACCATTCTACGAACTTACTTCCACCCGTTACTAGGACTACATCATAGGGATGTAGGTCAACCCTTCATAAACACACCTCCACTCAATACTAGGACTACATCATAGAGATGTAGGTCAAACCTTCGTGATCATACTTCCATTTCCGTGTTAGGACTGCATCATAGGGATGTAGGTCAAACTTTCGAGAACATACTCTTACTCTTTGATTGAATAATCGTCATACACCTAGGGTCAACCAAAATCGCTCACAAATTTATTTTCTCTCCATGAAAAAGAATCATGTCGTCATCCAGAAACGATCAGCCGAGCACCGAAATCCCTATCCTCCATATAGACGTTCTTTTCTACTACTTCACCTTCTTCAAGCTCGACCTTGTAAAACACTTTGTTTTTAGACTGCAACAGCAACCGGAATCAATAACAATACTCCACAAGAACTTGGGTCTCTGATAGAAACTTGTGGTTACACAGGAAGTTGTAGCTCTGATACCATTTGATGCTTATTTGGACCGCTCCGACAGTCCATAACACGACTCAGATTTCCAACACCACAATTGATAATAAATCTAGAGCTTGGAATCAAATTTGCAGCGGAATAACAGCACAAACAAGAAGAAAATAACAAAGACCAAAGAAGAATGAAAAAGTAACCAGATAGTATGAAGATCCAACTATACCTATAGCTTGAAACATCGTTGAAAAAAAATAAAGATCTATTGGTTTGAGTTTGGTGAAAACAAGTTTAAACCTATTAACTTGAGTTCAAGATCAAAATTAGGAAACCCGTCCCGACAAATACCAATTTCAAATTGTACATAACAACTCTATATGAAAAAATGTTCAACTTTATATTTTCGACATAACTTCACTACTTAAAAACTATTACAAATGACCGAAATGGCTATATATAGCCTATAATGGCTTAATGGCTTATTTTAATGTTAATAAAAAAAATAATAAAAGCTGGTAAATTCTTGTCTTGGGAAGTGGAAAAGTAAAGTCCTCGGGAGGTGGAAAAGGCATCGCTTGAACTCCCCAAGTTTCTAATTATGTGTATCGGAACTCAAGCAACCTTTGCATCCAACAACATAGCATGCATCAGTCTGTTCGCATCTGATAGTTGCGAGACTCGCAATCACAACCAGATGAGAATCGCAACTAGCTTCTGAGATTTTGCAGTTCATCGCAATTGATACCACTTTGAGGTTCACATCCAATCTTGTAGGTGACAAAAGTCTATGTTTTGTCCTGATGGTTCGGAGCCATTCTCAACCAATTGCAATTCCATTGCCTTGAATCTCATTCGCAACGAACACTACTAAACAAACCTGATGTAATCCAACATTCGCAATTGTATAATAGTGAATGAAACGCCTTGCAAACATTCACAACCAATTGCACTTGTTCGCATCTAACCACCGGTCACATCTTTTCACATAGAATCACAGTCACATTCCGACTTTCATAACTAATGGCTATTGGAATAGGTCGTAATCCATCGTCTCTAGACTCGCAGTTTCGAGCATCTTCCAAATACATATCAAGATTACATTAAGAAATAGTTAGAACTATTAGGGAATACAGAAGATATTCTTTGAAATTATTTATGTGTAATTGTGGTATAAGAATTCAAAGATGTATGTCTGTGATTGAAAGCACTGATTTTGGTTTCCTTGTGACAGACACACAAAACATATAAAATGTTGGTCGACAAAGGTAATGACACATACACTGTGATGCTTTTGAACTTAACTTTCGGAGGAACTCATGTTTGGACGAGTTTTACAATATTATATAGACTTGTATACTTAAAGATATAAAGAAAGTGTAATTTTTCAAAGAGAGTTACATGACCTTTTGTGTTAACTATATGGATAGAGTTTCCATCTTTCGGTCAACAGACACTACAGAAATGTCAGTATGTGTTGCATAAGATAAAACTAGTATGCGACTTTCCTACAAGATGACACTTGATTTTTTTTAATGTAAAATAAAACGAAGGTTTTTAAAAATAGTTAAAATAACACATATAATCTAAAAAATGCTAGTTCCAAAGTACCAAAGTGGTGAACATGAAGAACAAGTTGAGTTAGCACTAGTAACTTTCTTGTCCAACTGTCCAACATAAGCTGGAAAGAGTGGTTATGTATGATTTTTTTAAAGAATAACAATGTAATTTTAGTTCTTTCCCAAAAATAAAAATAAAATACTTTGAATAGTTTACATATAATAGTATATGTAACCTAAAAACTGTAACTGTGAGAACGATGAAATATGTAAATTTGAACAAAAATTAGGAGGGTACAATCAGATATCAGAAAATCATAATAAGAACATTTAGTTACCAAAAATAGCAATGTATTTCTTCTTTTTACAAAAAATAGCAACATACTCAGTTTTCATCAAAAACTGTAATTAGTTTCAGCATTGAAAAGTCAATGTTGCACTCAATAGACTACATAGTGTTCATAAGAAACTATAATGGAAAAAAATTTGGTTGGCAAGATTGTTGGGTGACAACAAAACAGGTTAAGCTCTTCAGACAAATATTCAAATCTACAAACTTGCGAAAATAAGGCTTCTAAAAATGTAAATCAAGTGAACACAATATTTAACGTGGTTCGGTCACGGCGACCTTCATCCATGGGCGAACGAGGGAGAGAAAGTATTTTATTAACTTCCAAAAAGAATTACAATCACACACAAAGGTTACACCTCACTTGAGATCTCAAAACAAAAGCATATATATTGCTTACTAAATGATCCAAATGTGTGCTCTTAATCTTAAAATGATTACTCTCTTGAAATTTTTTTGTACATATAATCATGGAGATATGAGTCTATTTATTCTTGAGGGATTAGAACTAAAACCCTAATAAGCCAAGACCATTGGCCCATAGGCCCATTAATGGTGACATCCAATCATATTCCGCCATGCAACATCTTCTATAACATTATTATATGTCATATGACGCATGAGCATCAACAACACACATGATGGAGCACCTTGTGCCTTAGTTGAGCATCATGATGTAGAAGTGGTGCATCATGAACACTAATGGCCTAACATCCATCATGGTGGGACAACATGGTGTTATCCTTGAGCAATACCAACTTTTGATCATCCTTGAATGATCTTGAGCATCATAGAGGAATTCATAGCATACTTGGCTCCTTAGGGATACCATGGCTCATCAAGGAACCAAAATCACCCATCTTGCACTATGTTGGCGCAACATGTGCAAGGATGGAAAACATGCTTCAAGTTTTGTGCAAAAACTTCTAGTTTGGAGAAACGTCACCACCTAGTTGCAAAAAGAATGTGCATGGCGCAACAACGTAATCCATGGCACAAGAGGAAACCCCATGGCGTAACAGGGATACCTTGTGGCTCAAGAGGGAGCAACATGGCACAAGAAGGAATGCCTATGGTGCAACAAAATCCTTCTTGGCCCAATCCTTTATCAGGTGGCGTTAAAAGGTCCACTTGTTGCTCCATATCACTCCTACGTGCTCCAAAGCTCTTCCAGGTGCTCCAAACACCCTTTTATATGATTTGTTCCTTTGGCACTTGATTCGTTCCTTTATCAGACGATCTAATCCCTTGTCATATGATCCATTCTTTTGCCACATGCTCCATGAACCCCAAGTGCTCCATTGAGTTCTAAGTGCTCCAAATGAACTTAAAATGCTTCATCCATGTGCTCCACTTGATTCTAAGTGCTCCATGTTGGACAAGACTTCACACCTCAAAAATCTCCCACTTGAAGTCTTGAACAACTTCATCTACCATTCAAAGTCTTCATCATTCTCTTTCAATCTCTATCCCTCTATACGTCAACCCCGATCCTCAAAATCTTGCAATGGTAGTTGTAGCCATGCGTTGCTTGAACTTTTCAGTGGTAAATATCTTAGTACATTCATCTACTGAGTTCTCTAGACTAAGGACTTTCTTCATTTTAGTACCTCCTTGGTTCAATGTCTCGAACTCTTTGGTGAACCACATCTTAAGCTCATTGGTCTTCTACGTTTTGGAACGAGCAATCAACACATCAACATTTAATACAAGGATGATGTATGAGAAGCTTAACTTCTTCAAGTAAGAACCATGATCTACCTCACGTCTTCTGAACCCATTCATATTTTTGAAGTTATCAAGCTTTAAGTACCACTTCTTAGAAGTTTGCTTCATGTCATACATGTTTTCTTTCTTCTTGAACATCAGCTTTTTCTTACCAGTTGTAAGAGCACTTTCTGGCTGTGCCTTCAAGATGTCACCTTCCAGGTTATCATCAAGGAGATCAGATGTATTCAAATCTAGGTGCTCTAGATGGAGATTTTTAGAGTCCACCACATTTAACATAGAAGTGATTGTATTCATCTTCACAACTAGAAAATTGTACTCTCCCTTTTGTTGTATTCCCTTGACCATCAATATTACTTTGCAAGTTATACCGCCATTTATCTCATCCTTAACTTGAAACATCTTAGTGTTCTTCCATCTATCTCATCCTTAACTGGAGAATTGTCCTCTATTCTTAACCCGTTCTCACACATCAACAAGTCATTAGTTGATGGAGAATGGCTGACTGGAGTACTTTGCTTAGTGGTCCTCTTAATAGTAGGTGGTTTAGACTTTGGAACACCTACAACTCTACCGTTATAATTATTATCACCAGAGCTCCTATGCTTTCCAGTTTTATCTGAGCTCCCACTCTTTCGTGGACATTTTCCTATCCTTTGGCAAGAGATAGGGTTTGCATGATTCTGGGATCCACCCACTAAAGAATCTAAAGTTGGACTAGAAACACCAGAATGAATTGACCCGACTTCCCAAACATTAAGCGGATTGCCTATCTTTGCAAAATAGAATTTTTTTATGTCTGCCAATAGAACGTGCCTTAAAAGCATCTGTTACAATCTTCAAATATGACATCCTCCCATTGGATACTGGCTTCCCCATTCCCTGCTCACTCATATAAACAAATATTTTGTGGCCTAAAGTGGATGTTCCAACTCCTTCGACAGTGCTTGCTTCCTCTTCATAAACCTCCGCCATATATAGTGTACCATGTTTCCGACCCTTAGCAATGATCAAGTTTCCCTTTCCCACTTTCCACTTGAGATCAAAAAATGTAACATGATGACCTTCATTATCAAGTTGTCCAACTGATACCAACATCCTCTTTAGATCTGGGATTAACTTGACATTCTTCAAAGTCAAATCCATACCCAAAGTCATATTAAGAACAACATTTCTGAAACCCAAGATATGCAGACACTAGTTATCTACCAGCATGACCTTCCTTTGGTAATGCCTAAAGTTCTACATCACATCTTCGGAATGACTAGTGTGAAATGGCGCACCAAAATCCAAAACCAATGATCCTATTGAGTTTTAAACTGAACAAATGAGTGTGTCACCTTTAAAATCTTTTGCCATATTCATCTGCTTTTTGCCTTTATCTGCCATGAGAACTGGGCAATGAATTTTGACATGACCACTCTCTTTGTAGTTCTAACAAGTCACACCCCACATTTTCTTCTGTCCACCCCTCTTTCTCGACTTTGATCTTCTACTACCCCTACATCCTCTGTTGGACACCTTCCTCTATATTCAGTAATCAGATTGCTATTGGAAGCTTCTCTAGAACTTTGTTTGCATACATCCTCACCAATGATTAAATCGAGAATGCCATTAAATGTCAGCTTAGCGCCCTCAGCCGAGCTGCTAACTGTTGTCACTGTTCTGGACCAACTATCAGGAAAAGATGATAATAGTAGCAATGCAATGACTTCATCTTCAAATTTAATATAAACCAACATCAACCTTGATAGGATTTAATTAAATTCGTTAACATGATCAGTCACTTATCCACCCTCCTTCACCTTCAGAATTACGAATTATCAAATAAAGTTAACCTTGTTCGTTGTTGAAGGTTTTTCATACATGTTAAATAGTGCCTTGATCAACTCATACGTAGTCTTCACATTGACAATGTTGTATGTTACATTATTTGCCAAGGATAATCTCACCACACCAAGTGCCTTCGGGTCTAACAATAACTAATCCTCTTGCTTCATTTCTTTAAGTTAACTTTTGGACAATGGTTCATGTAAATTATTCTGGAAAAGCTAGTCTTCGATTTGCATTTTCCAGAAACTGAAATCATACCCATTAAATTTGTTAATCTAACTCTCCCATCTCCAGCCATAGATTTGATACCAGTTTGTTGGGTGACAAAAAACCAAGTTAAGCACTTCAGACAAATATCAAAGCAAACTTCATTGAACTTATGAAAATAACACTTCTGAAAATGTAAATCAAGTGAGCACAATATTTAAATGGTTCGGTCAAGGTGACCTACATCTACAGGCAAGAAAGAATGAAAGGACTTCATTAACTTTTAATAATAATTACAATCACACACAAAGGTTACACCTTACTTGAGTTCTCAAAACAAAAGAATCTCTCTTGCTTACTAACTGCTCCAAAGGAATGATCTCAAGCTCACAATAATTACTCTCTTGAAGTTTCTACGCACATACAACGATGGAGATATGAGTCTATTTATACTTGACGGATCAATACTAAAACAATAATGGGGCTTGCCCGTTGGCCCATAGGATGATGAATGGTGATAGCCAATCATACTACGACATGCAACATCTTTTAGAACATTCTTCCATGGCATACGACCCATGAGGATCAACAACACACATGATGGAGCACCTTGTGCCATAGTGGAGCATCATAATATACAATTGGCACATCATGAACACTAATGGCGAACATCCACCATGGTATAACAACATGGAGTAATCTTTGTGTAATACCAACTTGTGTGCGTCCTTGAACAATGTTGAGCATCAGAGAGGACTTCATAGCTTACCTTGCTCATCAGCGATACCAAGGCTCATCAAGGAACCAAAATGACCCATATTGCATTATGATAATGCAACATGTGTAAGGATGGTGCTACAGGCTTCAAGTGTGGTGCAAGAACTTCTAGGTTGGAGTAACATCACCACCTTGGCGCAACAACGACATGCATGGCACAAAAAGGCTATGCTTGGTGTAAAAGCATACTCCATGCCTCAATAGCAAACCCAACGAGCCAAAATAAATACCTCGTGGCACAAGAGGGAGCAGCATGGCGCAAGAAGGAATGCATATGGCGTAACAACGTCCTTCTTGGCCCAACCCTTTATCTGATGGCGCAATAAGGTCCCCTTATTGCTCCACATCACTCCCAAGTGCTCTAATGCTCTTCCAGTTGCTCCAAACCCCCTTTTATTTGATCCGTTCCTTGGGCACATGATCTGTTCCTTTGTCAGACGATCCAATCCCTTCTCAGATGATCCATTATTTTGTCACACACTCCATGAATACCAAGTGGACCATTGAGTTCTAAGTGATACAAATGAACTCAAAATGCTTCATCCAAGTGTTCCACTTTATTCTAAGTGCTCCAAATTGAACAAGATGTAACACCTCTAAACCTGAATGGCAGAAACGTTCGGGGGCAGAGGACGTCATGTCAAGTATCATAACAAATGAATAGTAAAGAAAGTACACACCACCATAATATAAATATATTTGAAAATTTTACATGATTGTATGTGTTACATGTTTGCAAAAGAAATCAAATACAATATGGTGATCCAAAATATGTTACTAACGCTAGCACGTTAGTCTTCAAAGTATTTGCTACCTGGTTTAGCGGTTTCCTGAGAATACAAGTTATTTCAAAGAAAAAGTGTCAACAATAAAGTTGGTGAGTTCATAAGTAGTGTTTTGAGAAAATGAATGCCATTCGAAAGTTCATGTATGTTTTCCAGAAAATCCCATATTTTCTATTAAATGTATGAGATGAGTATGAAAGATCGTTGTATAAATTGTATGTATTTGAAACAGGAAAATCCCTTATTTTCCTAAAAGTGAAATGTAGTATCAAATGACCAAGACCGTAAGTTGTAAGCAACTATGACATGCTTAAAGAATGGTGTATAGTCTTATTATAAAACAAAACTATAAGAATATCGTATTTGTAAATGAAAAGGGACCGTAATAGTCACTTTCCTCGTGAAAACATAATACCATAATAATTGTCTATCGAGTGAGTTTTTATAATCGTATATCATAATTTTCCTGTAGTGACGTTCTTTGGGCTTCGAAATGAGATGAAACTTGTCACCCCAGGGACTGTAGCTAGCAGTCAGGGCGCGGGATCATTAGTCCGGTATAGATCTATACACACTTGCCATATTCTCTGGAAGGGAGATTCTAGTTATAAACAGGACTTCTAGTAATACCTTAATAGGTATAATGAAGATGAATGTCTCACAGATTCTCAATTAAGTCCCGTATTAAAATGAATAATGTTGTTTCTGAAATGATTATCCTTTTTCACAATGTTATCAAGGCCATAATGAAAAGTGAATGTTCTTGTATGTATAAAAATAGTATATTGAAAAATAGTTACCCTTAATATGATGCAAATGTATAAATAAGCTTACATTATTTACAATCATGTTTTATTCCCAAAGGTTAAAGTAAGTTCAGATGTTTTGCATTTTAACAGATCCATATGATAGTTATTAAAAACAATCTGAAACGTATCACGAATGATAGATGTTTTCACACAAGCTTAACCATGTGTTTACTTGTATTCTCCCCCGTAATGTGTTAAAATCATTTAAAAAGTATTTAAAAGAGTAGAAATAGAGGCATGAACTCACTTGATTGAAGAGGTGGCTGAAGAAGATAAAGCAAAAAACAAGCAGAACTTCGACAGGAGAAAGCGGATTTCTCGGGATTCTCGAGAATCTCTGGAGCGTAAAACTTCCTTCGGGACTTGGATATGAAACCCGGACTTCGGGATGGCTCTGAGGGTTTAAATGCAGAGCTTCAGCACGAGAAAGAGAAGAAATGAGCAAATAATCCCGGAACCCTTGCACCCTTTTTATAGGGGCTGAAACACCCTCGTACGCGGTGTGTACTCACCCCAGTTATGCTGGGCGTAATGAGTCATCATCGCATGCATAGCTCGGACCTGATGGCCAATGGGAGAGCCTGGTGGTCGATGGGACGAGGCCCTTATCGCCTGGTACATGGGGCGTAACACATTATGTGGGGCTTAATGTGATTCTTCCAACTTCTAAATTGCGTAACCTTTGTGTACGAACTTCATTTTTCGCATTCTTTATATCCACGCTTAGGCGATAATGTACTCTACAACTTTCATTTAGACTCCGTCGGCTAGTTTTGACTTTATTTTTAATTATATATTTTTAATAGGCTGGGTGATGTGTGTAAACTCAACTAGTTTTAATCCTACTTTTAATTATAAAAGTGACATACAAAGGCAGTGGACCTATCAATTGTGGTGTAGCTAAATAAGTAGGGTATCAAACTCAGGGAACGGAAAATTAAAACTAAAAAATAGAATTAACTAAAAACAAGTATTAGAAAATAGGGTTTTCGCTAGTTTTGCAAGACTAGAAACTTAACTAAAACATTACTACTCAACTAAAAGCTGAAAACACGTAAAACCAAACTAAATTCCTTGATCAAAAAGGGTTTCTATTTAGGTTCAACTCATTTACTCCTATGGTTAATTTTTATGATAATATGATAGATTAATTGTTATTGGTTACCGACTCTTGTGATTAGATTCGCATTCGCTATTACTAATCCTTAGAAAACATACCAATTCAAGGAATGGCCAGTTGATTAAACTAATAGATTCCATAGGTTAATTATTCGGGTTAAATAAGACTTGTAGCTAGCTAATTAAATTTGGTGATTCAATTAACCTCTTGTTGATGGTGTATCACACAAGCTCACACATTAATTTACCCATTCTCTAACTATTCCTAGTTTCATGTTCATTATTCCTAGGCATATAATATTGTGTTCACATAAATTATATAAGATAAGCAATTAAGAGATGTTCATGCAGCTTAATCACCTAGCAATTAACAAAAAACAATTATGGTTAATGCATAAGGGTCTTTTACAAGCTTAATTTAACAATATCACCAACTAACAATTAATCAAAAGAGTAAATTAAACGATAGGTGCAAAATTGTTTCCCCCAAGTAGAAACTAACGAAAATCGTTCATGATTTTAGTGTATGAAAGCTTAAAAACGAATTCAAATAATCCTAACATAATTCTATTCAAAGGAAAAGTAGAAAATTAAACATAAAGTGCCTTAATCTCTTAAGAATGAAGGATTAGGGTTCTGCAACGTTTTCCAGAGCTCCAAGACTTCCTTGATCGCCAAGTGTTCCACCAAAAATCCAGAGAGAGTCCACAATTCGGGTTTTTGAAGTGTATTTAAATTTTCTCAAAACAGGGGCTACTCGATAAGTCCCCCTTGAGGAATCCGTATATGGCAAGGACTCCACGTGTTGCTTCACGAATCTTCATGTCTACTCGTTGAGTAGACGACCCTACTTGCCGAGTAGCCTCAGAATTAAGCCTTTTTGTTCTTTCTTTTGTTCCCGAGCTTCCGTTCATATCTCCTGCTTCCTTTTGCTTCCGAGCTTCTTTTTTGGACTAAAAATATAATTTGAACAATATTAAGTATCTTTTGTCCATAATATGCAATTAATTAGACAATAAATGATAAAAATCTAACATAAAAATATAGCTAAATATGAGAATATCAAAATACCCCACACTTGACTTTTGCTTGCCCCCAAGCAAAACTGAAATTAAGCACACTAATATTACATAAACAATCCCAATCCAACCCAACCATTATGTCAAGACCGCAACGCATGCATTTGTGTCTAAATAATTTTCCTAAGGACCCCCCTTAATTCTACATACTTACAATCCTCATAAACACTCGCTCACTTTTTCCAAACAATGCTCATTTTATGCATCCCTCCGAATCCATCCGCAAAAAACCTCCTAGTCTCAAGGTGTTTCTGGTTGAGCAACCCAAGCATACATATTTTAAAAATTACAATTCTTGATACCACTATGGAGCTTTTTGGAATTCTTCACTTTCTTGATAATTTGAACTTTGATTTCTTTGAATTCACCACCTTCTTTGATTTTTGGTATCTTCACTTTTTTTTTTCTGTAGAATTTTGATCTTTTGATCTTTACTTTGATTGCTCCAAAATTCTTACAACTTTGCTTGTAATTCTCTCTCTTTTCTTTTTACATGTACTCACTTTTTTTTTCACTCAATACCTACATGCTTAAACAAGGGCGCCCAACATCAACCTTTATTGATTAAGGATAATAATTTTCCTAGATACATTTCAAGTACACGATGCGAAACTTATTGCATCCCTCAAACTAAGCGAGGTTGTGTTTTTGTCTCATGATTTCACTAGAATAAGGGAGACCACAAATGCATTAAAATGTGTATAAGCTCGACTAAACATTTGGATCTTCATGCAATCATCAAACATAACACTAGCATGAATCCTCACTACTTTTACCATGATTTTCTAAATTAATCCTAGCAACTTTTATGCAATAAGCTTAGAATTTTCAAAATTTAACTAAAATTTTAACTAATGTAACCAACCCCCTACCCCACACTTAATTTATGCAATGTCCACATTGCATGTTATGCATGATAAATATAATAAGAAAATAAAGAGAGAATTGGAACTAACTCCCCTGGGGTAGTAGTGGCGAGGTCGATCTTCTTCATGTTAAAGTTCCATCTTCAATCGACTTTAGACATGGGAACAGATCATCCATGCCTTGGGTGTCATATCTTATGTGGGAAAGTTCCAAAAAATGCAGGAAAAATACTCGAAAATCTTCAGAAATTAAAACTCTAAGGAATATGAGCGAGACCCACAGTGAATATGAGCATAATATAAGCCTTGAGAATGAAAAAGTGGTAAACTCGTCGAGTCTATATGGAAACACGACGAGCAACAGCGTATCAAGTAGAAAAATCGAGAAATTGAACTCGGACTCGTCGAGTAGGTAATGTGCACACGGCGAGTCCATCGCTGAGTGAAAAATATAAATATTCTGCTTTTGGGTTCCATTTCTGATGTGGCTGGGTATGATAACTCAGTGTGTTTTCTTCATTTTTCTTCAACAAATATCACTCTAACACACTCCTTGATAATGGAGTCGACCCTAACTCATGCACATTCTCATCTCGACCCAATCCTCATTCTAGACTTGACAATTGAGACTCTTGCATGCATCCAATCCTTCAATCTGAAAAGAAAACAACCACAAGTAATAAAAGAAAACATATTCCTACTTAAACATCCTACAAGTTCAACACCCAACACAAAGAAAAGTAAATAGACTTCAACATCAAAAACACAATAAAATAAAGTATCAATCTTCCTCCTCGTCTTCTTCTCCTCCGGCTCCACTTCCACTCGCTTGATTTCCTCTCGCTTGCACCCTTTCATCCCAACTGGAGATATACGGGAATCCGGGCTTTGGTGTAAAATGCATTTGCTCAAATAAACAAGCAACACACTCATTGACAAAGTTCACTCCACGCCTGATGTCTTCTTGGTATCTTCGTAGCTCAACATTATACCAATCCATACGTAGCTTGTCATCCACTAGAATAACCGGTGGGTCTTGTGGCACCCGCTCTCTCCTTTGCCTTACCCTCCTTCCCAGTTCTTCTGGCACCAACGGTTCATCATCATTTGGAATGTTAATATGTCCCCCTCCATAATCCTCAAGGATCCTATCCCTCCTAAATAAAGTTGTGCTGAAGTGAGGACTAGGATTCATAGTCAATGTTCATGCCTCTGGTAAGTCCAAAATGCCATAAGTTCTCGCAAGCCTTGTCACAAACATACCACCATTGACTTTAGAAGTCACCCGCTCTTTCACTGCCCCCTCTGCCAAGTATTTTGCCATGCAATATGGCAAATTGCAAAATACATTAGGAGTAATAATACTCCACATGTAGAAGATGTCGAGAGTGGGGACTTTATCGTCATCCTTTCGCACGTTTATAGAGCTCGCGATCAGACGATGTATTAGGCGATGGATCGGGGAACGGATGCTCCCCTCTTGAGTGGATGAAGGTAAGTAAACCCGGTTAGCAATGGTGTCCCACCTGTTGGGTTTTGAGCAATCTAACACTTCCTAAGTGTGCATGCAACCCTAATAAACCTTAGATATATGGTTGTCTAAATACATGCAAAATAATAATTTTCCAAGGTTCATAACCTATCTAACATGGCATGGGGTACTTTTAAACATAAAAGAGTTAGAAGAGATTACATACCTTTTTGATGGGATTGATTCTTTGGAGTTTGAGGGCCAAGAACCAATAGTGTGAGTGCCTCAAATGGAATCAAAAATCACCACAAACTCTTGGAAAACTTTGAGAGAGTACACACACACTTATATTTTCGGCCACACACAAGCATACACCACTAGTTCACTAGTTGCCATTTCATGCATCATAAGCATGCTTATATAGTGTGCATGGTTAGGGTGAAACCCTAATAACCCATGACCTTTCCTTTTCCAAGGATCCATGGGTTAAAAGCTCCATGGATCATCCATGGACTTCCATCCAAGCCTAGCCCATTAACAAATGAGTCTTAGCCCACACCATATAAAACCAATAGCCCATAATCTAATTAGCCTTCCTTTTAATCTCTGAATTAATTCATAATTAATTTAAGACTAAAACTAATTAAATAACATAACTTCATATTAATATATTATAACTTATAATATATTAATAAACATATGTGTATAACTCTCATAAAATTATCCATAAATAGTTCAGATGAAATGCAACCCAAATGGACCATGCCGGGTCGGGTCAAGTATATACCAAATAAGTTATGGACTTAGACACCTTATCCAACACCACCAAGTAGAGGCAACCAAACCCTCGGGAAAATCTTTGTGGCACTGCTCCAAAAATAACTCAAAAGTCTCGGACATGATCTCATTCTGATCATAAATTCCCAGCCTTCATGCCAACTCAACAATGCTACACTAGCGAAACTCTCCTCCAAGGCAGAATGAAATGTTGTTCGGACTATAGTAGTCGTCACCACCCCGGAAAGAGATGGTGGCAAAGAACTCCCAGCAAAGTTCTTGATATACGGGCTGTTGCAGCTTAAACAACCGACTCCACCCGTCTCAGATTATTCTTCCAGCCCAGCTTGCCCCATCCATGACCAGTCCAACTCATTAGGAACATATATTTCCTTTCGCTTCAAAGCCTCCAACTTGCGTTTGGTACATGTGAGTGAAGACTTGTTTGTGATGCTTGGAAAAGTCAACCGTGGGATGTCCCCATAACTGCCTCATCGTGAGCTTTGACCTCTCCTAGACATGGTTCCTACACAGCAAAGAAACAAGAAAACCACAAACAAAATACCTAAAGTATTAAAAATGGCGAAATACTGGGCATCAGCAGCATGGACTCGCCGAGTCGACGAACTACTCGGCAAGTAGGACGAACTACGGGAGTCCAAATCTGTTATGATGAAATTAACCGGCCAAATGCATAAATTATTTCAGGGGTTTGCTTCGGTATGTCCCAGGAGTCTATGAATGTAAAAATATACGTCTAAAACGTCCCAATTTGTCAAAAATCAAAACCCTAAAATCCAAGTCTTCCCAAAAACGGGATTTTCCAGAAATTAAAGTTGTTATTACACCAAAGATCGAAAGACGTAAAGGATAAAGAGCTAAAGTTGTTACCTTGTTGGTTGAATTTTGCAAAAGAAGAGAAGATTCAAGATGGATGCTTGAGAGTGTTTGCACGTCGAGTGTGGGGAGGCGGCTCGTATGAATGGCTGAGTGTTTGCAAATTAGGGTAAAAACCCCCTCTTTTACAGAATGTAATAAAAATAATTTTTTTTGAGGTAAAAATATGTACTCGTCGAGTAGGTGGACCTACTCGTCGAGTAGATGCCTGATTCATCGATTTTTCGGTACTTCTGAAATGGTCTCGCCGAGTAGACTTATAGACTCGTCGAGTTTTTCATTATGTGAAAATTTTGAGGTTGCAAAATAAAATGTATGCCACCCCACAATTGAGCATTGCTTGCCCTCAAGCAATCATTTTAAACACATAAGAAGATTGATAAAAACAAATCCTAAGAAAAAAAACAAAAAAAAAAAGAAAAAGAAAAAGAAAGCAAACGCTAAACGCGGGTTGCCTCTCGAAAGCGCTTCTTTTTGAAGAGTATTTAGCTGGACTTCTTTCCGCTCTACGTTTCCTCGTTTTCCTTCATCGGGAATTCACGCTTAATCTTCTGTTGTTTATACTTTGTCTTATAAGCATGTATCCTTCTCTTATATGCCCGACACAATTCCTCTTTCCTTTTCCTCGTAACATCCTCTTCTATAGCATAACTGATCCGTTTCCCAACCTTCTTCCTCGTTACCCCGTTCTTTGGACCCATCTTTTGTACTCCCTCTTTGTCAATCTTGATTTCCCGTACAATTGACACCTTATCATCACTTGAGATTAAGGATTCCTCCTTACCTTCTAAAGCATCTGATGGTTTAAATGCAAATACATCATAATTAGTAGCAACTCGGGCTCGTGGCTTTGTTCTCTTGATTGTATTTGACTCGATGTCTCGATTAGCTATGAGTGATTCAATGGACGAGCTATTCATATCACCATTCCAAGCCCTTACATTCTCTTTTTCTCCCAAACTTACCCTCTCGTCAAGCTGAATTGCTTCTTCTTTTATCATCATGTCAAGGTAAGCCAATTATGCATGTTGGAAGTTAATGTTTTCAACAATTTCAGCCTCTTCGATTGAACTTTCTAAAGGATCAGGAGAAGTGTGCATGTCATGTTCAAAAAGGGAACTTGTAACAAGCAAGGTAAGGTCTTCATTATATTTAAAATTCTGGATTGGACTCGTCGAGTCAGTCGATGCTACTTAGCGAGTCGGTGAGGTTTCCACAATTTTTATTGCTCCTTTCGAATCAGCTTCCTGTAACAACCTTTCTATCTCCTTTAAATCTTTTTCAGCATCGAAATTCCCTCCAGAAGGTAATAGATATTGATTTGGATTTTTTTTCTTGTAAAAGCACCAGCTCTCCTTCCAACACTGCATCATCAAAATCCATTGAGGAAACTTTTCCGTCTTTTGTCTCCTCATTCTCTTTCTCTTGTTCTGCTTTAAACACTACTGAATCGTTCCCCGCCCTTAGTGTTGGTGTAGATTCGCACATATCAACTAATGCACCAGCAGTATTCGAAAATGATCTCCCAAGAATGATTGGAACTTTAGGGTTTTCTTCTATGTCAAGAACTACAAAGTCCACGGGGAACACAAATTTATCGAATTTGATGAGAAGATCTTCACACACTCCTTTTGGATGTATTATTGTCTTATCGGCTAGATGGATCTTCATATGAATTGGCTTTGGCTCTGACAAATTTAGCTTCTTGAAGAAAAAATATGACATTAGATTAATACTTGCACCCGAGTCGGTTAACGCATGAGTAGAATTTATGTTCCCAAATTGACAAGGTATAAAGATGCTTCCCGGATCACCCCTCTTTTCTGGCAGTTCGTTTAGCAACACTTCAGCAACTTCTTCCATATTTTGTCTTGTAGTGAAGAGGTTCTCAAGCAAAGTTGCATACTTGGGTGTATGAAGTATCGTTTCAACAAATGGAACATTCACTTGGAGGGTGCTCACTTGCTTCATAAATCTTCTATACCGTTGAATATGCTCATCTGGTATGGCTCGGGTTGGAAAGAAAAAAGGGGGCCTGTAGGATTTTAGATGAGAACAATTTTTCTCATCAGCTCTTGGACTCGTTGAGTCCATCACACCGTGTGACATCCCCAAAATCTCGGCCAGAAAAGACCGATTTTCATTTATGCTTTTAAATATTTCAGAGTAAATCCTTTGATTTGAAAGAGTTGTGGAATTTGTTCCCAAAAACAAAACATGATAAAACAATGTTTACCGAAGCATTTCATAAAAGAAATGTATTTTCATTATAATCAAAACTCGGGGTGTCATGTTCCGATACAGACCAATAAGCATAAACGAATACATTACAAGTCATTTAACAAATATAAACATATGCAGACTTGTAAACAAAACAACTTGATGGTTCATCCATCTCATGCCCTTCCGCCACTTCCTGTAATACAATTTAAAACTGAGTGGGTCAGGCTTGGGAGCCTGGTGAGCATATAGAGTTTTCAACCCACAATAAATATCATATTCAATTTTCACCAACCAACAATAACCCAATTACCCATTCCCGTTATTCTCACTTTAATGTCCCTAATACAACTAATCGTAAGGGACCTAGTCTAAGAATATTTCATCGGGGCGACAACACATGCTTCGGGGGTACCTCAACAATATAAGTCAAATAAGGCAACCATGAGGGGGATGGAGTGCAGCGAATGAACACCCAAGTTCATTAACACCTATAGGTGGCGAACCTGCTAATGTTTCTACAAGACTCTCTAGAAAAGTATGTGGTCGTTATCTAAACTCCGCTAGATGACTAAAGCAAACAACAACAAGGCCTCTCATCTATTTATTACACACCAACTATCTACCCATGTTCTACCCAACATATTAGTAGATAAAAATATACATTTGTATACATAGTTAATAACTTGTATAGCATGCTTTAATCAACACATATTTCACATAACAGATGAGGCACACAGACATAACATATAACTCATAGAGAACAAATCATGTCTATGAGTTAGAAGAAAGTGAATACACATTCACACATATAAACAACAAAGTTATACACATAATACGTATTCCGTATGAAATACTTCATAATTATGCGATAGAAGAAAGTAACTACACACTCACTTGATCAGAATATGATCGGACAACACTACAGCTTGTAGAAGTAGTAATCCTCAGCATATCTGGAAGATCTCCTCAAAAATCGAACTTCTCACGGGCAGAGCTTCGACTCGGAAACCGCACTTCTCAGGATCTTCGGGATCTCGGGACTTGCCTCGGGGCTAGAGTATGATACCGGGGCTTCGGGATATTTCTGGCACACAAAACGATGCAAAACGGGAGAGAGAAGAGAGAAAATGAGCAAAAGACTTGGCTGCCTTCGGATCCTATTTATAGGATGCTAGAGCCTCGAAGTACGCAGGGCGTACTGGTCCGAATACGTCACTGCTTACGTATTCAAAGACTCGAGTGTGAGTGTCGACATCCCTCGGAGTACGCTAGGCGTACTCGCTTACGCGGGGAGTAAGTCGGATCGGACCGGTGACTCGGCTTCGGATAATGCTTCCGAATTTCCATTTAAAAATAAATACAAAATATTTAATAAACATCGGAAATTAATATCTTCTTCATACGAACTCCGTTTTCGACGTTCTTTATATCCACGGAAAGGTGAGACTACGCTCTACAACATTCGTTTAGACATTGTCGGCTAAATTTGAGTTTATTTTTATTATTTATTTTTAATAGGCCGCGACAGACAAACTTCGTTATAAATTCATAACTTCTTCTTTTGACGTCCGTTCTCGCCTAACTTTTTATCGCTTCGATACTAACAACGAGATCTTCGATTCTCATTTAGATTGCTTCTGCTAAAAACCCCTCAACCTCAAATCGAGTAAAACAGGCTGCATACTGCTAAGCCGAAACTTCGATAAATCATAACTTCCTCATACGAAGTCAGATTTGGGCGTTCTATATATATTCGGAAACCTCGTTTCAACTACTACAACATTAATCAAAGTTATTAAGTTTATTTTACACTTAAATTTTGACGCTTATTTTTATTTTAATTAATCAAACCACATAATTAAGCAATTAAGCACAAAACACATAATACTCAAATAATACAACCTTATTATTTCAAAACGGGTTACAAAGGTTAACCTAGACTATTACATTGCTAAAACTGGCAAGCCCGGAAACATAGGCGTTACAATTCTCTCCACCTTAGAATGATTCTGTCCCCGGAATCACACATCAACAAACAAATGCGGATAGCGACTCAACATGTCACTCTCCGTCTCCCAGGTGAGATTCCGCCCATTCGTGTGTTTCCATCGGACAAGCACTAACCCAACCATTTTGCGTCGCAACTTCTTAGTCTTTTAGTCAACAATTGCCTCTGGTTCATCAATAAACCTTTTGTTCTCATCAATTCTCAGTTCGGAAATTGGAATTATATCGGGAACTTCTCCCGTGAACTTCCTCAAATAACACACATAAAAAGTGTTGTGAATTCCATTCAGTTCTTCGGGTAATTCGAGCTTGTAATCTTGGTTCCCAACCCTCTGAAGAACTTTAAACGGTCCAATAAACCTTGGACTCAACTTTCCCGTTTTACCAAATCTTATAAGTCCCTTCCACGATGAGACTTTAAGCAAAACCGAATCTCCAACCTCGAAAGTCATCGGTCTTCGCTTTTTGTCAGCATAACTCTTTTGACGATCTTGAGCTGCTAACATTCTTTCCCTAATTATTTTCAACTTTTCAACAGTTTGATGAACCATCTCCGGTCCCATAAAATGTTTTTCCCCAGCCTCAAGCCAACAAGGCGACGTACGACACTTCTGTCCATACAAAGCTTGATAAGGTGCCATGTTAATGCTCGAGTGAAAACTATTATTATAGGAAAATTCTACTAAAGGGAAATGTTCATCCCAATTACCTAGGAATTCCAAGGTACATGCTCTCAGCATATCTTCAAGTGTTTGTATTGTTCTTTCACTCTGACCATCAGTCTGCGTATGGTAAGTTGTGCTTAAACATAACTTGGTACCCATTTCCTCTTGTAGACATTTCCAAAACCTTGAGGTGAAACGGCTATCATGATCCGATACGATCGTTAACGGAACACCGTGAAGCCTCACAAGTTCCTTTACGTAACAATTCGCAAGCTTTTCCATAGACCATTTCTCCCTGGCCGCTATGAAATGCGCACGCTTAGTGAATCGATCAACGACCACCCAAATCATGTCGTGACCATTCTTTGTTCTGGGCAGTTTAGTGACAAAATCCATAACAATGTCTTCCCACTTACCCATAGGCACATGCAATGGTTCTAAACTCCCATAAGGTTTCTGATGTTGTGTCTTGACTCTCGCACAAGTCACACACTCGGCCACATATTTTGCAACATCAAGCTTCATCGTCGGCCACTAGTAGTAGGGTTTCAGGTCCCTATATATTTTAGTGCTACCGGGATGAATTGAGTACATGGTTTTGTGAGCTTCTTCCATCAGAAGATCCCTAATTCCTCCTGACTTAGGTACCCAAATACGATCTTGGAATACCTTCAGTCCATGACCGTTAGTACCAAACACCAACGTTTTACCTAAACGTTCCTCCTTTCGGTCATTTTTCTCAAAAGCTTCCTCTTGAGCTTTCTTTATACTTTCCAAAATGGTCGAGACAACTTCAATTTTCAACGCTCTTGGCCTCCTCCTTTCAAGATTGACTTTCCGACTGAGAGCATCAGCAACAACATTAGCTTTACCGGGGTGGTAAAGTATCTCGCAGTCGTAGTCTTTAAGTAATTCTAGCCAGCGTCGTTGCCTCATATTCAATTCCTTCTGATTAAAGAGATATTGGAGACTCTGACGATCAGTAAAAAGTTTGCACTTCGTGCCATAGAGGTAATGCCTCCATATTTTCAGAGCGGAAACTACCGCTGCCAACTCCAAATCATGAGTCGGGTAATTCTTTTCATGCTCTTTCAGCTGTCGAGACGCATATGCTATCACCTTTTCTCTTTGGGTCGAAACACAACCCAATCCAACACCAGACACATCGTTATAAACAGCGAAGTCTTCAACTCCATCGGGTAGCGAAAGTATCGGTGCCTCGCATAACTTCTTCTTTAAGTTCTCGAATGCTTCTTTATGCTTATCATTCCAAACATAAGTAGCTCCTTTGTGGGTCAAAGCTGTTAATGGAGTAGCAATCGAAGAAAATCCTTGGATAAACCTGCGGTAATATCCGGCTAATCCTAAAAAGCTTCGAATCTCCGTGGGACTTTTCGGTTGTTCCCACTTCATCACAGCTTCGATCTTCGCTGGATCAACCATTATCCCTTCTTGGTTGACCACGTGACCCAAGAAGTGGACTTCACGAATCCAAAAATCACATTTGGAGAACTTTGCATAAAGCTTCTCCTTCTTCAAAACTTCTAACACTTCTCGCAAGTGTCTGCCATGCTCCTCCTAGATTTTCGAGTAAATCAGAATGTCGTCTATGAACACTATCACGGATGGATCAAGGAAAGGATTAGAAACCCTATTCATCAAATCCATGAACGCTGCCGGAGCATTGGTTAGTCGAAACGACATAACCAAGAACTCGTAGCGTCCATATCTAGTTCTGAATGCAGTCTTCTTGATATCTTACTCTCTTACTTTCAGCTGATGATATCCTGACCTAAGATCGATCTTCGAGAAATAGTTCGAACCTTGCAATTGATCAAACAGGTGATGAATCCTCGGCAACAGATATCTATTCTTTATTGTTGCCTTGTTCAGCTCTCTGTAATCGATGCACATTCTCATACTTCCATCTTTCTTCTTCACAAATAACACCGGAGCTCCCCAGGGCGATGAATTAGGTCTAATGAAACCTTTGTCCAATAACTCCTGAAGTTGCATCATCAGCTCCTTCATATCCGTCGGTGCGAATCGATAAGGTGTTTTTTCTATTGGCGTGGTTCCTGGTAACAAGTCTATTCTGAACTCCACTTGTTTATCAGGTGGTAATCCAGGAAGATCCTCGGGGAATACTTCCAGAAAATCACACACCACTGGAATGCTTTGCATCACCTTCTTTTCTTTCTTAGCATCAATCACAAACGCTAAAATGATATACATCCCATGGTCAAACACTTTCTGGCTTTCATTAGAGAAATGATCCCAGAATTCACTCGCCATTTGTCCCCATACACCATAAATGAATATTTTCAAGGCGGGTTTACTTTAACTATCTTTTTCTTGCATAAAATTTCGGCGTCATTAGCGCTAAGCCAATCCATTCCCAAGACGATGTCAAAAACATTAAGTTCAATAGGCAATAACGCCTCGTGAAACTTATTCCCATTAAGGTCGATTAAGATGTCTTTCATACGATGGCTAACAGGTACAAAGTTGCCACTAGCTACTTCGACTAATAAAGCATTATCTAGTCTATCAACAGGCAAAGCTAGCTTTCTACCAAACTCATGTGAAATAAAGGAGTAGTTGGCTCCAGAATCAAACAATATATGAGCAGGTAATTAGTTTACGAGAAAGGTACCTGAAGCGACATCAGCTTCATCTTTCGTAGCCTCAAGTGTCATCTGGAAGGCTCTCGCCTTCGGCTTTGGTGGAATGTTGGGCTTTGCTGTGTCTTTCTTCTTCGGACAGTCTTTCAAAATGTGCCCCTCTTCATTACACCCAAAACACATCCTTTTGTTGTTCGAACATTCATTGGCAAAATGTCCGACCTTTCCACACTTGTAGCAGGTTACATCCTCGCTACATTTCCCAAAGTGCTTTTTCTTACACTTGTCACACCACTTCGCCTCGCCTCCTTTTCCTCCAAACTTTTTCGAATCAGATTTTGAAAATTTTCCTTTCTTACCGGAACCAGATGTTCCCTCAAACTTTCTTTTCTCACCAACATCAACCTTGTCGGTGGTTCTACCCTTGATCATGTTCTAAACAGACTTGGCAGCCCAGATAGTTGCCTCTAGAGTAAGTGCCTGACGTACTGGCACCTCGTACTCCCATGGGAGTCCCTTCGCATACCGGTCTACCTTTGTCAGCTTGTCTGGAACGATACGCAAGGAAAACTCCATCTTATCGGTGAATTTATTGGTGTATTCATCAACTGACATGCTGCCTTTCGTCAATGTCAGAAACTTGTTCTGCAACTCCAACAAATTTTGAGCCGAGCAGAACTTGCGCTTGAACTGCACCAAGAACTCTGCCCATGACAATTGCAGTGGCTCATTAGGGCTTAAAGTCTTCCCTAGAGTGTTCCACCAACGAACGGCTCCACCTCGGAATTGACGCACGGCATAGATAGTCTGCAATTTACCTCTGTAGCCACAACTCATGAAGGCTAGCTCCATTTCGGAGATCCAATCCATAACCCTAATCGGATCCTCCTTTCCATTGAAGGTCGATGGTTTGCAAGTCAAAAAGTCCTTGTACTTGCATCCCATTCCATCATTCCTTCCTTCACGGTTATCTTGCCTAACTATCGGTGGGATGGCTGGACCAACAGACCCACTGAAGTTTCCACCTTCTGAGTGCCCTTCATTTAATTCAGGCTCTTCCACACGAATTGACAGTTCTTCACGATTCTGTTGAAGCAACCGTCTAGTTTCATCCATATGACGATCCAACATCGCCTGAATCATCAATTGCACACCAACCATGGTTATTGGCTCAGGTGCTGCTGCTACGACAGGTATTGGCTCAATCACTAGTGGTTGATTCCTGTTTTCGTCAGCATTTCCAACTCCACTTCTTGTTCTCACCATTTTGATTTACACACCGAATAAGATGAAATTAGATCCTCAATCATGATAGATAATCAAATCATCCTTATCACTTCGAAACGTTTACATGCTAGATCTAATATCGTAGACGCATGCTTAGAATCCTACACACATAAGGTTTCTAGATCCGGTCGGCAACAAACCATAGATCCGAACAAATAATATCATATATGGAAACATATAACATTTAGCACATAAAGCATTTTAGGCAACTTTCCTAAAATAAACTAGTGTTCGTGTCTAAATCACAACAGACACACATCTCAAAATTCGACTTAGCATTCTAAGTTAAAGTCTATAAATCCTACAAATTCCTAGTTCGCTTAAACTGATGCTCTGATACCAACTATGACATCCCCAAAATCTCGGCCAAAAAAGACCGATTTTCATTTATACTTTTAAATATTTTCAGAGTAAATCCTTTGATTTGAAAGAGTTGCGGAATTTGTTCCCAAAAACAAAACATGATAAAAAAATGTTTACCGAAGCATTTCATAAAAGAAATGTATTTTCAATATAATCAAAACTCGGGGTGTCATGTTCCGATACAGACCAATAAGCATAAACGAATACATTACAAGTCATTTAACAAATATAAACATATGCAGACTTGTAAACAAAACAACTTGATGGTTCATCCATCTCATGCCCTTCCGCCACTTCCTGTAATACAATTTAAAACTGAGTGGGTCAGGCTTGGGAGCCTGGTGAGCATATAGGGTTTTAAACCCACAATAAATATCAAATTTAATTTTCACTAACCAACAATAACCCAATTACCCATTCCCGTTATTCTCACTTTAATGTCCCTAATACAACTAATCATAAGGGACCTAGTCTTAGAATATTTCACCGAGGCGACAACACATGCTTCGGGGGTACCTTAGCAATATAAGTCAAATAAGGCAACCATGAGGGGGATGGAGTGCAGCGAATGAACACCCAAGTTCATTAACACCTATAGGTGGCGAACCTGCTAATGTTTCCACAAGACTATCTAGAAAAGTATGTGGTCGTCATCTAAACTCCGCTAGATGACTAAATCAAACAACAACGAGGCCTCTCATCTGTTTATTACACACCAACTATCTACCCATGTTCTACCCAACATATTAGTAGATAAAAATATACATTTGTATACATAGTTAATAACCTGTATAGCATGCTTTAATCAACACATATTTCACATAACAGACGAGGCACACACACACATAACACATATCTCATGGAGAACAAATCATGTCTATGAGTTAGAAGAAAGTGAATACACATTCACACATATAAACAACAAAATTATACACATAATACGTATTCCATATGAAATACTTCATAATTATGCGATAGAAGAAAGTAACTACACACTCACTTGACCAGAAGATGATCAGACAGCACTACGGCTTGTAGAAGTAGTAATCCTCAGCAGATCTGGAAGATCTCCTCAAAAATCGAACTTCTCGCCGGCAGAGCTTCGACTCGGAAACCCCACTTCTCGGGATCTTTGGGATCTCGAGACTTGCCTCGGGACTAGAGTATGATACCGGGGCTTCGGGATATTTCTGGCACGCAAAATGATGCAAAATGGGAGAGAGAAGAGAGAAAATGAGCAAAAGACTTGGCTGCCTTCGGATCCTATTTATAGGAGGCTGGAGCCTCGGAGTACGCGGGGCGTACGCCAGTACGCAGGGTGTACTGGTCCGAATACGTCACTGCTTACGTATCTGAAGACTCGAGTGCGAGTGTCGACATCCCTTGGAGTACGCGGGGCGTAAGTCGGATCGGACCAGTGACTCGGCTTCGGATAATGCTTCCGAATTTCCATTTAAAAATAAATACAAAATATTTAATAACCTTCGGAAATTCATATCTTCTTCATACAAACTCTGCTTTCGACGTTCTTTATATCCAAGGAAAGTTGAGACTACGCTCTACAATTTTCGTTTAGACTTCGTCGGCTAATTTTGACTTTATTTTTATTATTTATTTTTAATAGGCCGCGACAGACAAACTTCGTTATAAATTCATAACTTCTTTGTTTGACGTCCGTTCTCGCCTAACTTTTTATCGCTTCGATACTAACTATGAGATCTTCGATTCTCATTTAGATTGCTTCGATTAAAAACCCCTCGATCTCAAATCGAGTAAAACAGGCTGCATACTGCTAAGCCGAAACTTCGATAAATCATAACTTCCTCATACGAAGTCAGATTTGGGCGTTCTATATATATTCGGAAACCTCGTTTCAACTACTACAAAATTAATCAAAGTTATTAAGTTTATTTTACACTTAAATTTTGACGCTTATTTTTATTCTTAATTAATCAAACCACATAATTAAGCAATTAAGCACAAAACACATAATACTCAAATAATACAACCTTATTATTTCAAAACAGGTTACAAAGGTTAACCTAGACTATTACATTGCTAAAAGTGGCAAGCCCGGAAAGACAGGCGTTACACACCGACTCAGCGAGTTGAGTCGGGTTTGCTCGAATTCCCTTCTAATTCCTCTTTTGTTTACACCTGAATGGGTCTCTTCTGAATATAGGTCAAAGGAGTGAGATTTTGTCTGAATTAGTGGTTATCACATTTAGATGCGCCATTTTTGGATTTTGGTTGGTATTGCTCGGAAGTTCAGCAAGTGTTCTTTGATTTATTTGTTGTGCAAGCTGTCCTATCTGCTTTTCAATGTTATGAATGGATGCCTACTGATTCCTAAGAAAATTTTGTTGATCTTTCATCATAGCTTGATGATCTTTAAGCATTACTCGTTGCTCCTTCAATTCATTGTCGGTATCATCGTGTCTCTTTGCGGACAGAACTACAAACCTTGTGAACATCTCTTCCGAATCCGCTCTCTTTTCCATAACCGATTCCTCCTTTTGATAGAAACCCGATTCTTTTTGCTTGAATTTTTCCTCCTTTGCTTTTTTATACTTTTCATATGGGAGCCATTCATTTTTTAGTTTTCGCAGGTTATCATCAAATCTCTCGCTACTTGAATAGAATACTTGAGCCTTATTGTTTCCATTCTTATCCAAGTCGCAATCCTTAGTGAGGTGAGGTCCTCTATAATTCTCACATCCTACCCGAATAGCATGGATTGTTTGATCCATCTTAGTCATCCTCCTATCTACTTTAGCCATCATTTCCGCCATGCTATCGTTAACAGTGTTCACTACCCCATACTTACTTCATTTTGTGGATTGTGATATTCTCTAGAATGTTTAGAGAACTCCTCAATTAATTCTTTGATCACCGGGGGTGCCTTCTTTGTAAGGGGTCCTTGCGAGTCAAGGAGCTGCCTGCACTACATGAAAAACAACTTTTACGACGCTCATTGCGCGTCGTAAAACGCTCAGACGACGCGCAAATGCGCGTCAAGGAAGACCCTATCATAAAGAGAGACGATGCGCATTTACAACGTTCATTTACGACACACATTTACGATGCACATTTATGATACACAATGTGTATGAAGGAAGGCCCTGTCATAAAGGAAGACGACGCGCATTTCCGTGTCGTAACCTTACGACGCGCGTGCTTATGACACGCAATGCGTATCAAGGAAGCCCCTGTCATAAATGAAGATGACACGCATAATACAAAACTATGGAAAAAATATATACCAAAACAATCAATTTCATTCAATAACATCATGTCAAAAAATTGTAATACATTAATATTAAGGGGATCAGATTGTATATTGTTATTAAGAGGTTTTCTCTAACAATATAACCTAATACTACATTGCTATTTAGGGGCACCTTCTTGTTTCAGATATCATGTCAAAAAAATCTTCTATATTATTGGTTTACCACCTGGTATACTGGGTTGCTGTCCACCGGGCATGGATGGCAAGTAATGACTTGAACATTAGCTGAAACAAAAAAGTGCTTTTATTAATCACATAATAAAATTTAGTTAACTGAAAAAGTTGTTATATAAATATGTTATTAACTAATATTATCAGATCAACATTACAAATAGTAGATACAAGATATAGCGCCTTAGTTATGGTTAGGATTTAACATAAAAAATGATATTTTTAAATATTTAGTGCTAAAATTAAAAATTATCACATGTTGTGTTCCATTCCATGTTCTTTAACTTCCCATTTAGTGCTAAAATTAAAAATAATTACCTGAGCCAATATGCTTTTGCATCATTAAAATTACATCATCATCACCATCAACCTGCAGGCAGCACAACAAATGCAACAATTATCGATTGCATAAAATTAAGCATCTGCTTATGATGATAGTAGATACCATTTTCACAAAAGAGGTAATAGCAAGAACATTAAGGTAATAAATTTGTTGCATAAATAAACATATAATTAGCCCTTAAGAACATGAAGCCGCAATAACTTTAATCTATAATTCAATACTCACTATGAATTCGGCTATGAAAAATCAGTTAGTCACAGCTAATCTTTGGGGACAACTGTGCAATTGGCTATTAAAAATCCAATTGAATCATGTGGGCCCGAAGGATCAAACCTCTAGACAAGATCTTCCTCACCAGCTCTCAACCATTCCCTTAAAAAATTTACAAAAAACTAAAACATTACAACTGAAAATCACTACAAACTAAATTATTAATTTTACATGAAACAAATTAATTAGTTCCCAAATAAGAAAGCATGATATAACAAAACTTACCCAAAATATCCATTTGATAATTCACAATGACCAACCAAACCAGGTCCACCAATTCTTGGATCCTACAATCTCATAAAAAGTATATGTTAATAAGAAAAAAAATAAAGTAGAATGTTGTAATAAAAAGAAATAACCAACTGACCTGTTGTGCTAATCAAAGAAACTTGTATGTGTCCAAAGCATAACGAACCAATGCCTCACTTTCCCTTGGATTTATCGTGCATCTGGAATTTTTTTATATTATTAATTTTTATCCAATAAAAAAAATTAAATTCATTTATTTTTTTTCTTACGTGGAATATACAAGAACTCCACCCGGGCGAACCAGCTGAACAGCCTGATCAAATAACCGTTTCTGATACTTCCCATGTCTTCTCAATGATTCCACCGTGTCCTTAAATAAATCAAATTTTAAAATAAAAAATAAAAATAAAGATATTTTTTTAAGAAAAAAAATACCTCTCCAGCAAACAAGCGGGGTCTTAATCCAAGAGCAGAACAAGCGACATATAACTTATATGCTTTTATGCTAGTCAACCCCAGTTCTGCAGCTAGATTGTGAATTTCAAGCACCTGGATAAATTATTTTTTTAAAAAAAGAAATAAATATGGATATATGAAAAGATATATAATGTAGTAACAGGATTTTAACTTGTCGTGAGACCTATCAACTGCAATCACCTCTCCTTTCTCCTTCTTATGGATCTTTAAATATATGAATTGCCAGAACTACCCCTCGTTGACAATCAGAAAGAAGAAAACAAAGATGTATATATGTAGACATACCTAAGACATGTGCAGTGATGATGCTTGGTAGGTTTTGAAGAAATATGTCCCCCTTCATCACATCTGTATGTAGTAATTTTTTATTAATGAATTTCAAAATAATTTAGGGTAAAACCGTAAAAGAAAAATAAAAAGTGTATACCATTAAAGGATATAAATCTAAAAACTCTATCAGTCAAATCCACACCAAGACCTGATAATCCACGAAAAATTCCTGCCCTTGACATGGTTGTGGTTCCTTGACCAATGTATAATCCATCTCTTTCAAGATATTGAGGATCTACGACAGATATATAACAAGTGTTATAATTTATTTGTAGAGAAGAAGTAAGTAAGTTGAATGAAGAGAGAGAGAGAGAGAGAGAGAGAGAGACCTGTTTTAAGTCCTTGTAGGACAATGCCATGTGTGATTCCAATAGCCCATCCATTGTTACGACTAGGTTGTTCAACAACAACTGAAACTGCAACTAAATCCCCTTTCTCAACATGAGCACTGCATGCTAATATACATGGAATATATACCTACACAAATATCACAATCAAACATCAAAATCTGAACACTTTCTAGTGTACCTGATCAATCATGTTGCACATTAATAATAAAACTAATAGTATTTCTCATAGTCATAACATACTCCTTTAACTATTTAGTCACTAAAGACCAATAAACCCACAAACGAGAATAGGAGAAAGATGACAAGAAAAAGGAAAAGAGAACGCAGCTGAAAGAAGAATGAAAATGAGAAATTAGGTACCAAGTCAATGTTAACCATTCATAAAAGAAGAAACATAATACAAGATTACAAGCCAGAATGAAAAACAAACATGATTGATAGAATGTGTGATCATTTGAATGAGGATGATGATGATGATGTTGATGATGACAAAATGATTAATATAACAATTTCAACTGTTGCTTACCTGAGCACCTCAAAGAACTGCCTCTGCACACTTACAGCTAACAATTATCTCCTTAGGAGGTCTGTCTTGCTGATAATCATACTGAATATCATGTGGGCCTGAACCCTTCACTAATACAACATAGTCTAGCCTAAGTATTTGACACTTTAAAACACTTACAGATTATATATCACCATTCTTTACAGTATCTTGCAGCCTCTTATTGCATTGAATTTCTAGAATCTTCTCAATGACAGCTTCAGTTGTTATGTTCTGTGTGTTTACACGTATACAAATCATGAGAAAGCCAACAAGAAAAGAAAACAGATGTCCAGTGTTGGCATCGATAAAAGATATAATATGATCAACTTTATATCATCAGAAGTAGTTTTTAAAATAGTCTTCTTTCCATTACAGGCATCTTTAGCAGCTGCGCAACAATATCTATGGCTAAAAATTGGGTACCCTGCAACACATCCTGTTCATAGAAGCATAATATGATGAGTCACCGAGGGTAATATTGTCATTTGAGTGAGGAGGAAAGGAGTTAATGAGTTATTATTATTATTATTATTATTATTATTATTATTATTATTATTATTATTATTATTATTATTATTATTATTACTGTGGTGCTTCCTTTCAACTTTTTTATGGACCTTCCGATTATATTCTCTTTCTCCTGTGCTTTCACTAGTTGAACCGCTTTAACATCTTTAGGATAATTAGTCATTTTAAGTGCAAAAAAAACTTTTGAGGCTCATGCAAAGGTATTCAATGTTTCTTGTTTCTTGCCTTGAATTTTATTTTTTTCTGAGAATAATATAATATTGACACTAGAATTGCAATTGGTTTCATGATCAGATGGTAGGTACTCAATTTAGACCATCTTATTATAACCTGTGGTCAACTACCCAATTTCCAAGTCTTCAGAATCTTGACTTAATAAGCAGTCAATGGATCTTCATTGAGCCAATAAGTCAAGAATTTTCTTTAGGTGAACCAGATGTTAAACCGAAATAATGTCGTGTATGCAATAGACCAAAAGTCAAATAGTTGACTAAAGAGTTAAGTCAAGTTGAAGATAACTCATTGTATTTGACATTAACTGTATGAACATTCACAAGTTACATTGTAGTTCAAATTTTCTCTGTTTCATACCTGTCCTGCGATTTTACTATGAAAGGCAACGAAAGAAACATGACATCAGATGCTGATATGGAAACAATATCCTACAAATTTAGCAAATAAAAAAATTAAAAACTCCTGAAAATAAAACTGCACAATAAGATAGCGTCCAGTAAAATTACTAACATTTCCATTTCTTTATTGATTTGTTTCCATAGTCAAGAATCTTGTTGGCAGAGGTCATGATGATGAAATTCGTCTAAACCTCAAGTCAGATTCTACTTGACATCATGTCTTGGTGCACCATTCAGTCTGATCCTGGTATGTTGTTCTTTTGGATTGTTGTTCTCCATATAAACAAGGCATGTGCCTTTTAAGATTAATGCAGGCTGTTTAATAGAATTGTTGTCACTAATCCTTGAAAACCTAGAGACATATTTGAACCATATTAATCTATACATTTTTCAAATAATGGACTGAACTTATTTCATACTCAAAATTACGTCTCTGTTCCATTAATTTATGCTTTGAAATTTAGTTAATTATAATCGAAACCATCTTCTTTTAAAGGTGTTTTTACCGAACTTATACAACGAATGCAAGTAAAAGGCGTGCAGGTAATATTTGCAATTATAAATGTCTATAAATAAAAAAACACAAACCAAATTAAATGGATTGTGTATGCAGGTTGAAGAGTTATATTCCTTAGATCTTGATTCTCTAAACAGTCTTAGGTATATATATTGAAACTAATCTAACTCCTCTGTTAAGTTACTGCATAGTTGAAGAAGAGAAACTCCTGGTTTACAAATACATGTCCAATGGAACTTTATCATCAGCTCTGCATAAAAGCGGGAGCTTGTTAGATTGGCCTACAAGGTTTAGAATTGCTTCAAGTGTAGCAAGAGGTCTGAAGAAGGGTATAAAGGTAATTTAGTCGATTGGGTGAACAAACACTTGAGCTCAAGACTAATCAAGGACACCATAGACAAATTAAGTGTGTGATATATCAACCATTAGTTCCGATATTACATAAGAAAATGATGAAGTAAGAGAAATAAACCTAGGGTTCATACATGGAGAAGAAGAGAATGTTATTCAAACATGGTGCCTCTTCCATTTTTGTCTCCTAATTTCCGATGCTTCCAATCTGACCATGAACCACCGAATTCTAAACCCAAATCTGACCTTCAACCTTCGATTTCTGATCTTCAACCTCTAACTTGAGCCTTATAGTTGCGAAAGAAGTTTATCAGAGAAAAATCTTGAACGAGTCAGTACCAGACAAAAGAAGAATCAGAATCTAAGGAAGAAGAAGAAGAAGAAGCTAGGTCGTCGGAGCCAGAGAAGAACGAAAAGAAACTGAGTTAGGATGATGTGTTGAACTTGGGAAACAGTGGTCAGACGGTGGAAGAGTACGTTGATAAAGTCGGATTAGCTTTCGATGATGGTGGTCCGGCGAACCACCAGCCATCTATACTCGACGCTTTCAGTCCAGAGGTTCTCGATGATATGTACCAACAAGCAAGGCAAAACTCCGGGAACATAGATGTCAGAAGTTCCAGTAGTGTTGTCGGATAGATGTTACTGGAGGAGCAGATGATGTGGCAACAATATCAAAAAAGATGGATTGAAAGATCATAAGTAAACACACTCACCTTTTTAAGCGCCTAAAACACAACTGTTGATATCTGGCAATGAAAGCTCGGTGCGTTTCATTATGGAAACCCCAAATTGCATTCCAACTATAACTAGGGTTTCCAAATATCTTGCACTATCGGGGACAAAAAACCTTAAAATCATGGGCGTTTTGAGTGTGAGGAGTTGTTGACCCCCAATAGACCGACTCCATGAGTTCAGCTCCCTGATTGCAGAATACATATGAGTCAATGAGTAAAGAAAATACGTAACATCTGTCCCTATAATGGCTTACAACACTGATATAAAGATTGGAAACATCAAAAAAATCATCGTCGCGAGGCATTTGATCAAGAAGGGAAAGCAATTCTGTTATGATGATGAAGGCCCTAGAGCTTTTTCTTTCTGATTGGAAGAGGCGGCGAGTTTAATTTTTAGGATCTAATAGGCAGGTGAATTAAAACGCGTGTTTCATTAAAAAATTATAAAGCGACACATTTAGATGACACCCATTTTATGAAAGCCACCCTCCGCATTTCCATTTTTTTTCTTTTCTGACACTAATTATTGGGCACTTACAAATGCGACTTACAAATGCGTGTCCTTTATCCTTCATATTTTGCAAAACTGACATTATTTTTTAGGGCACGCACAAATGCGTGTCTTCTATCAGCGCGTGTCATTGTTTGCGCGTCATTAAAGGGTATTTTCTAGTAGTGCTGGTTGTTACATTGACTCCATCATAGAAGATGTAGACTTCTTGTTGGCTATTAATATCATGATGTGGGCAATTCCTTAGTAGACTTTTGTATCTTTCCCATGCCTCATAAAGGGACTCTCCGGGTTGTTCAAAGTTGGCTATAGCTTTCTTCAACTTGGCTATTTTTGATGGTGGGCAAAATTGGTCAATGAATTCTTCTTTCATCTTAGCCCATGTAGTGATGGATCCGGGAGGGAGTGACTTGAGCCAATCCTTTGCAGCACCTTTGAATGTAACTGGAAGCATACGAAGTAGCTGGGTTTTGCGAGGCACATTTGGATCATTAAAATAATCAGCTACATCATTGACTTCATCCAAGTGTTTATAGCCATCTTCGTGGTCTTTTCCGTAGAAGGGGATCTCCTTGAGTTGAGCAAGTATGTGACCCTTGAGCTCAAAAGTGGCAGTCACGGGAATTGTGGGTTGCATAACTCTCAGGCCGGTGTCATCTCGTATCCTCTTCTTCCATTCGTCCATGGGAACTTCATCGATGTTCGCCATGGTGTTGTCAAAGTCACCTTCTAGATCGCTACCTTCTCCAAATTCGCTTCCTTCCCTTTCGGACTCGTTCACAGTGTCTTCCTTGATTGGGTCTTCGTTTTCCAAGGAAGAGGTGATGGATGCTCCTGATTTGCTGCTCCTTTTCTTGCTAAAAATGGACATTAACTTCTTCAAAGGCGAGTTCTTTGAAGAAGCGGATTCTCTAACGGCTTTTCCTTTGTTCTTCTTTAGAGCGGACTCTGGGTCTTCAAGTGGAGGAACCAAAGGCGTATTGGATCCTCGGGTCATGTAACAACTACAACCAAAGTAAAAAACACGTGTAAAACGAACAAAAGGAAAAATAAAAATAAAAAGTGTGAAACTGCGATGGACTCGCCGAGTAGCTTCGACTGCACTCGGCGAGTCCAAGGCAGAAACAGAAAAAAATTCTAATTATATTTCTAAACCAGAAAACTATCAAAACTAATCCTAATAACTAAATTACCTATAAATAACTTTGTGCAAGATAAATCTCAAACAAATGATCGATAAAACTAGAAATTAGTGCTAATTTTTGAACCGTTCCCCGACAACGGCGCCAAAAACTTGATGTGTGTAAACTCAACTAGTTTTAATCCTACTTTTAATTATAAAATTAACACACAAAGGCAGTGGACCTATCTATTGTGGTGTAGCTAAATAAGTAGGGTATCGAACTCAGGGAACGAAAAATTAAAACTAAAAACTAGAATTAACTAAAAACAAGTAATAGAAAATAGGGGTTTCTCTAGTTTTGCATGACTTGAAACTTAACTACTCAACTAAAAGCTGAAAACACGTAAAAACAAACTAAATTCAATGATCAAAAAGGGTTTCTATTTAGGTTCAACTCATTTACTCCTACGGTTAGTTTTTATGATAATATGATAGATTAATTGTTATTGGTTAGCGACTCTGGTGATTAGATTTGCATTCGCTATTACAAATCCTTAGAAAACATATCAATTCTAGCAATGGCCAGTTGATTAAACTAATAGATTCCCTAGGTTAATTATTTGGGTTAAATAAGACTTCTAGCTAGCTAATTAAATTTGGTGATTCAGTTAACCTCTTGTTGATGGTGTATCACACAAGCTCACACATTAATATACCCATTCTCTAATTAATCCTAGTTTCATGTTCATTATTCTTAGGCATATAGTATTGTGTTCACATAAATTATATGAGATAAGCAATTAAGAGATGTTCATGCAGTTTAATCACTTAGCAATTAACAGAAAACGGTTATGGTTAATGCATAAGGGTCTTTAACAAGCTTAATTTAACAATATCACCAACTAACAATTAATCATAAGAGTAAATTAAACCATAGGAGCAAAATTGTTTCCCCCAAACAGAAACTAACGAAATTAGTTCATGATTTCAGTGTATGAAAGCTTAAAAACGAATTCAAATAATCCCAACATAATTCTATTCAAAGGAAAAGTGGAAAATTAAACCTAAAGTGCCTTAATCTCTTAAGAATCAAGGATTAGGGTTCTTTAACGTTTTCCAGAGCTCCAAGACTTCCTTGATCGCCATGTGTTCCACCAAAAATCCAGAGAGAGTCCTTAATTCGGGTTTTTGTAGTCTTTATAATTTTCTAAAAACAGGGGCTACGCGTCGAGTAGCCAACTAAGTCGTCGAATCCCCCTTGAGGAATCCGTATACAGCAAATACTTAACGTGTTACATCGCGAATCTTCGTGTCTACTCATCGAGTAGACGACCCTACTCGCCGAGTAGCTTCAGAATCAAGCCTTTTTCTTCTTTCTTTTGTTCCCGAGCTTCCATTCGTATCTCCTGCTTCTTTTTGCTTCCGAGCTTCTTTTTTGGACTGAAAATATAAATTGAACAATATTAAGTATCTTTTGTCCATAATATGCAATTAATTAGCCAATAAATGATAAAAGTTTAACATAAAAATATAGCTAAATTTGCAAATATCACTGGGACACGAAAAGTCCGTTAAACTCCATAACTTCTTCATCCGACGTCCGTTTTAGTCTATCTTTTTACCGTTGTATTGCTATTATCGGGACCTTCAACTTTCATTTAGGTTGCTTTGGCTAAAAATCGCTCGATCTCTATTTCGAGGTTTTAGCTGTCTATCGCTATCCTGAAACTTCGAAAAATCATAACTTCCTCATACGAAGTCAGATTTGGGCGTTCTTTTTATGTATTTTCACTGTTAAATGATATCTACGAATTTTATTTAGATACCTAAGGCTAATAAGTAATTTAATGAAACTTCTCATTTTAGGCTTAACAATGTCTTACCGGTATAGTTACGGATCTTCAAATATTCATAACTTATTCGTTATAACTCGAACTTTTATGTCCTTTATATTTTTGTTAACCTTGTTACGATATCTAGCACATAGTATACTCAAATTGAGCTTTTTGAACATTTCGTTTTTGACGCTATTCTATTATTTAACAAAGAGATTACAAAAATTGACTTTTAGTCATTACAAGGATCTGAAATAAACGGGTTGTTACATCATCCCCCCGTTAGAGGGAATTTCATCCCGAAATTCATCACAAAGCAAAAGTTTATGAACTAGGGAAAAGATGCGGGTACTTTTGTTGCATCTGATATTCTCGCTCCCAAGTGAATTCGGGTCCCAGCTTAGAATTCCAGCGAATATCGGTATGCGACTCTGCTTAGTTCGTTTGATTTCCCTATCCATGATTTCGACGGTTTCTTCCACAAAGTTAAGATTTTCATTTAGCTCGATTTCCTCGAGTGGAATTACAAGAGTTTCGTCGAATAGACACCTCTTAAAGTTAGACACATGAAATACCGGATGTACTTTGTTATGTTCTATTGGAAGTTGAAATCTATATTCTATTGGACCAATCCTTGCAGTAATTTCAAATTGTCCAATGTACCTTGGGTTTAGCTTTCCATGTTTCCCGAAGCATATCATGCCCTTCCAGGGTGAGACCTTGTCACACCCCCGAACCAGACGGCGGAAACGTCCGAGGGCTCTTGTGACTTAAATTGAATACCATCACAATGAATATACATTAATCATAACATAATTCATCACCATGCATTGAAATATTACAACTGATATTGTTTACATTCAGTACATTGTTTTAGACATTACAAATCCATAACATAAACTGTTCGATAGATAATCTAAGGAAAACACCATGACATGACTTGGTGCTTATTCTTCGGTTTACCTGTTACCTTAGAATACAAGTTATTTTGAAAAATGTCAACATATGAAATGTTGGTGAGTTCATAAGTAATATTATGGTAAAATGATTTGGTGAAGTTTGTAAAACCCAAAAAATCCGATATTTTCTGAAAAGAGTATTTGTTTATAAAAACTGTGAAGATCTGTGAATATATGCTTGTTGATTTTTTTTTAAAACGTGTATAATTGTTGAACTTTTGTATGAATCACGCAAGTGAAATTGTTGAACTTCCCAGGAAAACCCGATGTTTTCCCAATACGTAAAATACATGACTTGTTTATTGTTATACTGTTTCGTCGAATGGTTTTGATTACCCGGGTGACATTGGATTAATTAGGGTTTGTGAGTTGTTATAATGACGCATAAAAGAAAATGACTAGTTTATAACTACAGGTTACGAACGATCCTTAAAGGCGTCGGCCGTTACTACTCACTTAATCCACCCACCCTGATTACTAATGTTTATCGTCCTGAATCTGTTTACTTTGATTTCTCATAAGCCCAACAACCGAGGAGAAAGGAGGGTACGAAGCCCCCTTTATTTCCATGAGTTATTCAAGGCTATCGGGAATGTGAAAGACACTTGGCCAAACTTGCATTTGACTTCTCGACCTCACTAGTAGTACTAAGGGGCCAGTAGGGCCCAATAGCACGTTAGAGCTATTGAAAGCCCTTTTACATGGAATTGGGTCATAGAAGGCCCATTAACACGTAAGCGTATTCACTTCGGGGCCAAAGATCATGTTATTGTGCTAGCAAGGCCCAACAAGCATAATTTGAAACTTCCAAGCCCAAAGTTTGTAAGTTAAGTCATCTTAATTATCGCGTGTTTATTGAAATGCTTTGGTTTTATGATTTTGTTTTGTTATTGATTCGAGACCGAATCAATTCGCTTTTTAACGATATTTGTTGTTGAGAATGTATTTGTTTTACCGTTTCGTCGGTAGTCGCGGATCTTGTAATTTGTATTAATGACTTAATTTGTTTAAAAATGGAGTTTAATCATTTTCATTACCCTCCTTTTATAGAAAGTAACACTTTTGGTCCTTTTAAATAAAAGAGCTTAATTTTTAGTCCTTAAAATGCTTTTCTTAACACTTTTGTATAATTTATTTGATGAAAACATGATTTTTAACCCAAAATTTACTTAGTTGACAGATTCAGCCCCTCTAGAATAGTGATACTCAGTTAAGGACTCATTTTTTCACAACTTTTATAGTTTTAGCCCAAAATCTAAAAGGTTTGCATTTTTGGTCCTTTGTGATAATGAAAAGCATTTTTGACCCTTATAAACATTTTGTTATGCTAAATACCCCATGTTTTACAGAAAGTTACATTTCCAGCCCCTCAACTTGTAAAATTTCGCATTTGGAGGCTTATTGGGCCGAGAAGCCCATAATTAGCCCATAGGTTAAAAATTTACATTTTAAGTCCTTAGAAGTTTCTAAAAATCAGAAAAATATTTAGGGAAACTGTTTTGGCCCCTTTTAACCTTCAAGAAACCGTGACTTGTTGATTTTTACCCCAAGTTTATATTTTTGACAATTTAAGCCCAAAAATGGGCTTTATGTTCAAGTATGTTCATTCTAACCTTATAAACTATTTTTCTAGACTTGATTAGTGTAAAGTAGCTTAAGTTATGTTTATTTCCTTTCTCATGACTTTGATCTCGGTTGTACACACTTTTTGATAACATATTCATCACAAAACACATGATATCACACACATACATGCATCAAATCACACATAGCATACATATACACATAGATGTACATATTTTCTTGTATTCTCCCCCATAAAAGTCATGAAAACCGAAAAGAAAGGAGTATGAAACTCACCTTGAGTTGTGTTTTGGATTTTGAACAAGATTTGGAGAAGTTTGGTGCTATTTTCGGCCCTATCAAATTCCTTGGATGGATCTCGAACTTGGTGGGTTCTAAGATGCAAGATCATGAACTTGAATGGATTAAGAGATGATTTTTGATGAAAGGAAGTGAGTTAGATCATAGATTTAAGCACCAACTTACCTTGAATGATGATTTACTTGATGAAAATCCTTAGACTTAAAGCCAAATTTTTGAGATTTTGGATGAAGAAGAGTGGATGATTCTTGAGTGATTTAGAGAGAGTTTTGTGAGGTGTGTGTGTGTGTTTATTCTCTTGCTCTTGGGTGAAGGAAAAAGAGAGAGGGGAGACAGTGCATGGAAACATGAATAAGGGCTTGGATGTATGATGAATAATGTGTGACATCCACCATAACTCAGGTCAATACTCATCTAGAACCTTGTCATTTCCTTGTGTGCACTTAACTTGGCTCTATAGTTACAAGTTGAACTAGGTTTGTGATTTAATAGATCCCTCGGAGCAAGTAGTGTACCTTAGTTGTATTGAACGATCACAGTGATATGTAAAGGAACCAACTGAGTGGTAAAGTGCCAAAGCTGAACCTTAAGTCTAAACATAAAACTATGTTCGATAGATTACAACTCAAGGATGGGTTATTAACCCTAAAAATTTCATATTGGAACAAATTGATTCTTAACAAGGTTAAGTAGCACAAGCTAATATGAACAAAAATTAGATCATAATATGAACCAACTATAAAGTTGATGACAAATTCATACTGTTAAGTTATAAATCTAACTTGAAGATCGTTTGGATCTTTATAACAGGTAAAATGATGAATACGAAAACTGCAAATAACACAAGTATGGATCAAAGTGTGTCGAATGATTAGATCAACAATCCTCAGCAGAGCTCGATAAAGAACATCCACTGTAGAGGATTTAGGGTTACAAGAACGATAAAGAAATAATGATCTGATCTATCGTAATAATCGTTTTCTATCGTTTTTCTAATATGCATGCAAGCATATATATATATATATATATATATATATATATATATATATATATATATATATATATATATATATATATATATATATATATATATATATATACTAAACCCTATCAAACTCTCGGTTGGACAGGCCCAAACCGGAGTTACAAACTGGACTAATAAGCGAGCCCAATAGACGCAATACATAACAAAACGCTACCCAACAATCTCCCCCTTTGCGTCAAATTGGAGCGAGACTACTTCTTCTTCTTGCTTGGGCCAACAGCGGGAACTTTCTTCTTTACAGTTTCAAACAGACGTGAGATAAGCGCAAGGATCGTCTGTCTGAACCGAATGTACCATTGTATCATTTCGTCAAAATACTTGATATCATCTGTTGTATTTTCCTTGCATCTGTGGATGATCCCCAACACATGTTCTAGGCAAGCAGTGGTGTACAGATGTTTATTAGCTAAGGCAAAAAGACATTTTTGTCTTTCATTCCTAGTGAACATGACTGAGTTTCGCCTCGAGTCAATTTTGCCCATCTGCATTTGATTTAGATCACTGGGCGAGCCAGCATGACATATTGTTGGTTTCTTCTTGAAGACGCTTGCTATCTCCTGATCCATCAGTGCAACTTCCATGATGTAGCACACCAGCATCCTCTTGAGATGGTCGATGATCGGACCATATTCAGCTTCGTTGGTCAGAAGGATGTTGTGCAGGATAATCCAATCATGGGGATTGAGGTTCGGAATATCTGCTAAAGAAATGGCATGTTGGGTTTTGGCAGATCCCCTAAGCACCTTGAACCGAACGTTAATGAACTTCCCTTCAGTGTACGGTTTCAAGACCCGAACGTTGATAATCTTATGAGCGCTCCAAGTTTGATATTGAGGTTGAGCAGCCTTTAGATAGAAATCAATCAAGTCCCGATCAACCTGTGGATGAGGATGAGGGAAATCTGCAATGTTGGAGAAGGCGTGAAAGATGAACGCCTTTCGTGTCAGTGGCATGTCGAACTGAGAGTCGACAGTATTGAAACAGTCAAAAGAAATAACTGGTTCCAGCCACAAGATGCTCGGAGTGTCGATTGCTTCCTTTATCATCCTCTCGAGAGTCCAAGCAAGAAAAAGAGTTTCCTACTCTCGAGAAGGTCGTGGGCTTCCTTCTATTTTCGTTCAGCTTCTTCAGCTTCTTTTGCCACACGAGCACTATCATCAGCCTCATTGCGTCGACTTTTACGTTTTAACAAGTCGGCAATGGTTTCTTTGTCTTCTTCCTCTTCTTCCTCAGCAAGCTTCTTGGCTTTATCCTTCACACCCGAACCGGAGGCTTGGCCTACATGAGGAGGTTCGGTTGTGTGAATTGCCTTTGAGGAATGAGGTGGTTGAGATACAAACTCCTTTTCTCCCCCTTGTTTCGAAATGGACACGAAATCGGGTAGCCCTTCAATTTTTACTTAACAGGTCTAGGGCAGGAGCGAGCTTCTCTGCAAGGGTACGCCTCACAGAATGGTTAAGAATAGGATCATGTGCATCAAGGATGTTGGAGATGGCTGAGTGGACATCCGAAACACACGTCTTAATGACCTCCTGTTCGGACCGAAGAGTGTCAATCTGCTGTTGAGAATGGGAGAGTTGAGCACTCTTGACCTTCAGGGCAGTGGTCTTCTTTGCGAAAACATCCATCAACGAGTTCTCAGCAGCCAAATCTTCTTGGAGCTTTGAGAGACGCTCGTTAATAGTGGTACGAAAGGCTGAGTTGTCGTCTGTGAGCGATTGACGAAGTGAAGCAAAGGACTTCAACTCAGTAGAGACAGACGTGGCCAACTGTTGAACAATTGGTTCCAACGTAGTCTTGGTGGCATTAGCACTCTCCTGTAAAGACTTTAACAGGGCAGAGGCATCAGAAAATAGTTTATCGACTTTTTTGGTCGCAGCCTGACAGGCTTTCGTTGAGGCATCGATGGCGGAGGTTGCAGAAGCGATAGAATCTTGCTGAGCCCTTGAGAAAGCATCAACAATCTTCTGAATAGCAGCTTCAGAGAGTGATGATTGAGACGTGGAAGAATAGGCAATGAGCAAGTCGACCTTGTCATGGAGCTCCTTAAGATGTTTCTTTGTGACCGGAGCGTCATCATCATCATCGCTCTGAACTGGAAACGGACTGTAGTAGACTGAATCAAACGTCATGTTTTCCCTGCCAAGGAAAGTGTCGTCTCCGTCAGAGGCGTGACCGGGAGATGGTAGTGGTGGTGAGGCTGGTGGTACAGTCGTATGGGTAGGTTCGGGTTGGGTTGTTTCGGGTGTAGGTGTAGGGGTAGGTTCGGGTGCTTTTTCGGTTTCGGTTGTGTTTATGGTTTCGGGTGCTGGTGGAGGTTCGGTTGCATCAGTATGAACCCCCGTATCAGATACGTTGGCTCTACCATCTGCAGTGGATGTTGTGGTTGCGTCGGTGAATATTGGTGGTGGCATTGGGATTGAAGTGTTTGGAATGTGGGTAAAGGGGTTTATGGTGGGAATGGAAGTAGGAATAGTTTTAGGAGGAGAGGGAATTGGAGAAAGAGGGATTTGAATCTCAGGGGTAGGAGATCTGGGTGGTGTGTTGCTTCGTGGAGAGTCGTCAGAATCCGAACTCTCACCCTCTGACTCACTGGAGGAGGAAGCGATAATCAGCTTTCTACTGGGTTGTGTTTTTCGTCTCTTATGTTGCGGAGACTGAGCAGCTTTTGTGGGTTTCCTCTTCTTAGGAGAAGGGCCTTTAGCCCCTTTCGCCACCTGTTTCCCTTTGTTAGCCTTCTTGCCTCTTGGAGCAGGCTTGTCGGCTTCATGAATCGACTTCAACATCTCCGATGTGAGATCCCTCGGACCAGAACGCTTGAATTCTTTGTAGGTCCTGATAATCCGGCTGTCAGCTGGAACGTCAGCATACATAGATTCCGGAATGGAACCATTGAAGGGAAATTTGGAAGCATCTAAGACGATGATCTTCGTTGTATGAAATGTACCAATCGAAGACATCGGAGCACCGGCAACAATGGGGACGTTGTACTTGTCCATCACCCACTTCGTAGCCAAAGTCCAGAACCTGGCGTATGAAATTTCAGAATGCCTAGATGTAGAGGAGAGACTCTGGATGAGTTGTTGCCACAGAACAGACCCATAATCCATGTTGATGCCATTGTAGACACCATACATTATCGACAAGAAAAGGCGACTGGCCCCGTCATATCCAGAGCTTCTTTCAGATAACCCTTTGAATAGCACAGTGAACATCCCGTTCCACTGTGGCGGCAAGCATGACTTCTTAAACTTCGCGACGGAAGAAAGCACCTCCGTATAACCCATGTTGTAGAACATGTTAAATAAATGCCCCATTGGAATTGTTTCTGGGTTAACCCTCGAGGAATCAGGTTCAAACCCTAACAACGAGCAAAATCTTTGCTTTGAGATCGAGGCCTTGTGCTGAAGAATATCAAAGAATAATTTGTCAACGACTTTGTCGTAGTGAGCAGTCGCAAAGATCTGCGACAAGAACTCCATTGGAACGGATTCAGATCTTGAAAGTGCAGGAGCAATCGGAGAAAACTTCAAACACTTGACAATGGGGAACATTAAGGAATCATACGCATTAGGTGTTAGATCGATGATGAGGCATTGTTGTGGGTGAATAGGCAGTATGTGAGAAGTGGCGTGAACAGAGGATGAATCTGCCATTGCTTGAAGAAAGTGAAGAAGATGATGAACAGTTAAGGTTCAGGGATTTCTTGCGCTATAGGAATTTTACTTGCAGTAAAGAGGTAAAGGGTAGAGGATGTTGCCTTTTATACTGGGGTTTAAGGAGAGAGAAAGATCTTCCCAAATCTTCGATTGAGAATGGAAGGGTTTTTCGGAGTTGACTGATGCGTGACAGTTGGGGTTGCCGATGATCACGCATGAGAAAGAATGTCAGACCCTTAAGAACACGCCTCCCATCAAGTGCCGTTTAGATATGAAGCGTTTCAGATTCACATGCATCTCTTCTGCGCCATTTGGAGATGAACCGTTCCAAATTCACACACGCGTCTGCGACGTCATATAGAGATTAGACGTTTCCAATTCGCACGCTTTCTCTTTTAGCGCCGTTTGAAATCAAATCGATTAGACTCCCGCCTGAGTCAGCAACTCTTCATCTTATCCCTTTAAGGTGTAACGGTATCTTTTGAACAATGCTCCCACGTGGATGAAAATTGACCACAACTTATAATTAACCACCAATCCAATGAAAAAGCCTGTAATTATTAGAACCAGAGTTTTGGAAAATCAAAGATATTCGTGCTAAGGGTGTAAAAGAAAAAAAATAAAGCAATCCTTTTTAGGAAAAATTGTGATGTCAATAAAGACATGAAACAAATGATCCCGGGCACGAATCTCTTTCTTCAAGGTCAAGAGAGACCTTAAAGTGTTAGTGTGGTTTCCCGTTGAATAACTATCAAACACTTATTAAGAAGTGTTGAAAGGCTTCTTTTAACTAAGCTTTTTAGGGTGGCTTTTGCTTTGATTCAACAGTCCTAATCTTGAAATAAGATAGAAAGTGAACAAAGTACTTGTGAGACCGGTGTAGTCTGTTGAACAAATAGGTTGGTAATAATTTTAAATTAGCTGGGAAATATAAAATTTCAACAAAAATTAAAAACTGGATCCCAAGCGAAGAAATGTTATGGTTTTAAACAATTTCATAGGAATTACACAAAAGAAAAATTTGAGACTTCATGAAGATATGTCCGTCAATTCATTAGTGAAAACTAGAGCAATTTAATTGTTCACCGTCAATTCAGATTGGGTATTGAATTTTGGGTTTCACTCAGCTCGTAGTGACACGAAACTAAGATCATGAACGCAGTTATTGGGTAACCATAAATCTCAGTGGTAATTGCTGAGAGTCTCAAGGGTTACGTATGTGAACTGAGAGGAATGGAGAAGTGTAATGTAGATGGTGTAAGAAAGCAAAGTACCTCTGCAGTGAAAGATAGGACTAAGCAGAAAACTCTTATCTCTTGTGAGAAGAAAGTTAGGTAGCTCTCGATTAGAATAAATGATATAGCCTAATTGGGAAGACAAGGTTTGTGTATACCGAGTCATTAAGGCTATTATTTAGAATCAAATGAGGCTTTGGACACATACAGCAGCATGCTTCTAGGGATACTTAACTAATTCAACAATTTCCCCATAAACAAACACACAAATAAACTTAACGACAAAAGGAAAGAAGGAACAAAATATTTTTGGAGTTTTTGAAATTATATATTAAGAAAAATATTTTTGGAATTTTTGAAAAATAATAGTGAAAAAAAAATAAAAATAAAAATAAAAATAAAATAAAAAAAATAAGACTGAGAAAGAAAATAAAAGATTAAAAAAAAAAAACTTTGTAACCGAACCCGAGCGTTCGGTCTATTTCGGTTGTGAGAATTTGAAAAACCGAACCCGAGCGTTCGGTCTATTTCGGATGGGAAAAAAAAAACTTGAGAAACCGAACCCGAGCGTTCGGTCTATTTCAGATGGGAAAAACTTTGGAAAACCAAACCCGAGCGTTCGGTTAATTTCAGTTTAGAAAAACTTTGGAACCGAACCCGAGCGTTCGGTTTATTTCGGGTGAGAAAAATTAAGAAACCAAACCCGAACGTTCGGTTTATTTTGGTTACCAAAGAAAATGGTTTTTCAAAGAGAGAATACTTTTAATAATAAAAGAAATGTAATAGGAACAATTCTACATGAAATTTACAACCAAGAAAACCACCTTTGATTGATGAGTGAAATGTAGATTATCCAACCGAACCCGAGTGTTCGGTTCATTTCGGTACATGAGTACAAAAACCGAACCCGAACGTTCGGTCTATTTCGCTTCTTACTTTTGAGTTTGAGAGGTGATTTGTGGTACTGACTATGATTCCATCATGCCTAGCCCTTGTAGAATTTTGTTAAATGATGCTTTAGGAAGGGCTTTGGTGAAGACGTCAGCCAGTTGATCAGTGGTTCTAACGAAATGAATTTCAACGTTTCCATTTTCCACATGATCTTTAATGAAGTGATACCTCAGTGCTATGTGCTTAGTCTTTGAGTGTTGCACTGGGTTATGACAGATCCTAATTGCACTTTCAAAGTCACAATATAGTGGGATATTTTTCATATTGAGTCCATAGTCTCGGAGTTGACTTTGGATCCAAATCACTTGAGAAGTACAGGATGCAACTGCAATGTATTCTGCTTCAGCTGTAGACAAAGACACACATGTTTGTTTCTTTGATTGCCAGCCAACCAACTTCCCGTCAAGGAATTGGCAGCCGCCAGTGGTGCTTTTCCTGTCTAGTCCACAACCTCCAAGGTCTGCATCTGAGTAGGCCTAAACGAAGAAGCCCGAGTTGGATGGATACCATAGACCTAAAGAGGTAGTTCGCTTGAGATAACGAAGAATGTTCTTGACTGCAAGCATGTGAGGTTCACGTGGATTCGCTTGAAATCTAGCACAATAACAAACAAGGAACATGATATCAGGCGTGCTAGCAGTAAGACACATCAGTGAGCCGATCATCTGGCGATATAGCGTAATATCTACTGCTGGCTTATCCAAGGATGGAGTGAGCTTTGTGCCAAACGCCATGGGAACTTTGACTTTTGAATCTCCCATCATGCCAAATTTTGCAAGGAGAGTCTTCGTGTAAGCTTCCTGATTAATAAAGATGCCTTCGGGTCCCCGTCTAATTTTAAACCAAGGAAAAATTTATTTGGACCCATTGAGCTCATTTCAAATTTAGTCTCCATCAGCTTTCTGAATTCAGCCGTTAAGCTGGGATTTGTAGAGCCAAAGATGATATCATCGACGTAAATTTGAACAATCATAAGGTGGTTACCTTCCTTCTTACGAAAGAAGGTTGGGTCAACCGAACCTTGTTTGAATTTGGATATCTTTAAAAACTTTGTCAGCGTTTCATACCAGGCTCTCGGAGCTTGTTTCAGTCCATACACGGCTTTGTCCAAAATATAATAATGATTAGGATACCTTTCATTTACGAATCCAGGAGGTTGCTCCACGTACATTGTTTCTTCAAGTTCTCCATTGAGAAATGCACACTTGACGTCCATTTGGTAGACTTCAAAGTTTTTGTGTGCAGCATAGGCGAGAAATATTCTAACGGATTCCAGCCTAGCTACAGGAGCGAAAGTCTCTTCATAGTCAATTCCTTCCTCCTGACAGTATCCTTTCACTACCAGACGTGCTTTGTTTCGTATCACGTTCCCTTCCTTGTCCATTTTGTTCCTGAAGACCCATTTGAGACCAACAACTGAGGCATCTGGAGGAGTTGGAATGAGTCGCCAAACTTTGTTCCTTTCGAATTCATTCAGTTCGTCTTGCATAGCTTGAACCCAATCGGAGTGATCAAGAGCAGTGTTAACTGTCTTTGGTTCAACTTTTGAGACGAAGGAGTTAAACATACATAATTCGACTTTTGAAAACAAGGAAGTTTGTTTTGCCTTGAGTTGTGATCGGGTCAGAACCTTTTCAGATACATTACCAACAACCTAGGAGACAGGACGATCTCTGGTCCATTTGACGAGAGGAGGGTAGTTTGGATCAAAGGTTGGATCCAATTCAGCATTTACCATCTCTTCTGGTTCGGATTGACTTTCATAGTCGTAAGACATAACTACATTCTCACCCTCGACAGACAAGCTTTCAGGTATTTCTTGAGTATCTTGAGCTACAGAGGTTTCTGGTGATGCTGAGCTTTTGGGTGTTGATGCACCTTCGGGTGATGAACCATTTTCGGTTGGCGAAGTGCGTTCGGGAGCAGCTTGAGAACTTATCTCCCCCTCAACATGTAAGCTCGGCTGTGATGACGAAGATGGATCCTCCCCCTCAACTGAAGCATTGTGTTGTGGAGGGTCGTCAGAACTTGATCCTCCTTCATTCATTCTCTTTGCAACATCTTCGACAAGTTGCTTCAAATGATCTACCCTGTTGTCAGCTGCGCTGGCTTCTGAGAGAGTGGCCTTCTCTGGTTCATCAAATAACTCAACAAACTTCTCAAATAGGTTTGCGATTGAGGCTGTGACTTGGCCAGTTTGAGGAAAGATTTCTCCAGCTGTGTCTTCGTTGGACTTTAGCTTTTTGACATAACTATCGTCAAAAGTCACGTAATAAGTTTCTTCTATTTTCCTCGAACGCTTGTTTAATACCCTGTACGCTTTAGAAGTAAGAGAATAGCCCAGAAATATCCCTTCGTCGGCTTTGAAATCAAACTTGTTGCGGTGTTCTTTAGAATTGAAGATGAAACACCGTGAACCGAACACATGGAAAAACTTGACATTTGGCTTCCTGTTGTTGATGATCTCATAAGGAGTGAGAGTGAAGCGCTTATTGAGATATGACCTGTTCTGTGTAAAATAAGCAGCAGAAATAGCATCAGCCCAAAAATATAAAGGTAAGGAAGCGAAACTTAGCATGGTTCGGGCCGCTTCACACAAAGATCGGTTTCGTCTTTCGACAATTCCGTTTTGTTGAGGTGTGTAGGGAGTTGAGAAGTTGTGACTAATTCCTTTTTCTGCCAGGAATTCTTCGAATTCTTTATTTTTGAACTCCAGTCCATTGTCGCTCCTGATGTTGCGAACGACTTTCTTCAGCTGTACTTCAACCTGCTTGATGAACACCTTTAGCTTGTAAGTCGCTTCAGATTTAAGCTTCAGAAAGAACACCCATGTAAAACGCGAAAGGTCATCAACAATAACAAGAATGTACTTGCTACCACCGATACTTTCGATAGATGATGGACCACACAAATCAATATGAAGTAACTCTAGTGGTTCAAAAACTTTAGTGTTTATTATAGATGGATGACTTTGACGACTCTGCTTCCCCATTTCACATGCAGCACACAAATGTTCTCTATCGTACTTGAGCAATGGAAGACCTCGAACATGACTTCCAGTGACAAGTTTGTTGATATCCTTAAAGTTGAGATGAGAGAGCCTTCGGTGCCACAACCAGCTTTCGTCAGATTGTGCTTTGGATAACAGGCAGATAGCTGGGTTCCCTTTGATAGGTTTGAGGTTTAGGGGAAACATTTCACCTTTACGCTCCGATTTGAGAATAACTCTTTTCGTCTTCTTCTCAATTATTTCAGAACCCTCATCGTCGAATAAAACCTTGAGACTGGTACCTCCAACAAGTTGAGATACACTGATGAGGTTATGTTGTAGTCCTTCCACATATGCAACCTTCCTAATCGTGAAATCACCATTTGTAATCATTCCATAGCCTTTTATTGTGCCAAAGGAGTTGTTCCCGAACTTGACATTTCCACCGTTTGAAAGAGACCTGTATTCCCTTAGCTCTTCCTTCCTTCCTGTCATGTGACGCGAGCAGCCACTGTCAATGTACCATTCTTCGTCAAACTGCTCGTCACTGATAACCTACAAAAATTAAGCAGATTTAGGAACCCAAAGTTTCTTGGCTCCTCGTGAGCCTTTCATAGGAACAGGAATAGTAAGAGAGATGTCAAGAAGATATGTTCTTTTTATTAGTGTTGTTTCATCTTTCTTTTTGATGGTGAAAACCTTAATTTTATTGGGATTCGTTGCTTTTGGTTTGGACTCTAGTTTAACTGATGAAACCTTCAGTTTTCCTTTTAGTTCAGTTGATGATTGAGGTTTTTGAGAGTAAACAGAATGGAATTTAGAATGGGGTTGAGAGGAATTAGAAGAATTTGAAGAATTAGAAGAGTTAGAATGAGAGAACTTAGACTGAGATGATTTCTTGACTTGAGATTCTAGGTGACCCTTTTGCTTTTGATCATTAGTGGGACCGAACCTAGAATTTTTATCTCTTTTGTTCTCTGAACCGAACCTTTGCTTTCGGTTGATGTTGTTCTCTGAACCGAACCTCTGCTTTCGATTGATGTTATTTTCTGAACTGAACCTCTGCTTTCGGTTGTTATTGCTCTCTTGTGATTTAACAGGACTTTTCTCTTACTTTAAGTTCCTGTCATGATATAAGAAATAGGCATTTTGAGATTGCCAAAACTGTTTTCTTTCAGAGAGATTCTTCTTGTATCTCTGATTCCTTTGCTGTTTTTGATTTCTCATCTACTTCGGTTGATGAAGGATATTGGCTTTTGGTTTCTATTTTCCTTTAGCTGGTTCACTCTGAACTGATGATGTTTCGCTTAAAGGAGTGACTTCTTTTGCAGGAATTCCTTTTTCTTGAGGAACATCTTTTGTACCACTAGTACTTGGCACATCGAAGCTATCAGGCTTATTCAAAGGTTCTGACACATATCTGCCTTTGCTTTTCCATGAAGTCATTTCAGAAAGACCTATCGTTTCATCAGCATTGTCGATGGGAGCTGACCAGAAGAACTCGTCGTAGCCATCAACATTGTCTTCGTTTACAATGGCTGTGAGTTCAGCGGTCTGATGTTCGGTTATGCCTGTGACCTTTTGGTATACTACAACCTTTTCTGCAAGAATCGGGGACTTTTGTTGGGACAAACGAGCAAACTCCACTAAATTTTCTGAAATGAGATTCTTGCGGTTTTCGGGTTCGCTCTTGACAAATTCTGAACAATCAACTGTGTCCTCTACATAAATTTCACTCATATTGTCGTCCTCATTTAGCTCAGATGCATTTTCAACATCAATTTTATTTTCTGAGCTCAAGTTGGCATTCATTGAGTCAAATTTTTGTATGGTTTCGGTCCTCAGTTTCAGTTTATCATTTTCATCCAAAAGGTTTTTAAGCATGTCCTTATGGTCCTTGGACTTTATGAAAGATTAGATTTTGTCTAGTCCATACATATATGTCGGATTAACATATTCAGACGAAATAACACTTTCACAATTATACGCTTCAGCATCAATTTCATCCTCCTTAAACTCAAGGAAGGGTAAAATCATGCGATGAATCTTTTGTCCTATTTCACAGTCCAAATGAAGTTGAGTGATATTAGTATAAAGATGTTTAGCAATCAAACAAAAAACATTTCTCTGTTTTAAAAGCTTTAAATTGTCTCTTTGCAAATAGATGTTTTCATCTTTGGTTTTCATTAACTCCGACTCCTTCAGTTCGATCCACATCCTCCGTTCCTCACTCTTTGAAGATACCCTGCTTATTTGGTCAGTTAGGTTAGAATTAATGACTCGCGTTTGAGTTAAACTGCTGTCTAGATGAGAGATTCTTGAATCAACAATTTTTAATTCTTTTTCATATGAGCTTTGTGGTACTTTGAATGCAATAAAAACGGATTGTACCTTCTTGATTAATTCATCAAGTTCGTTGAACTATACGCTAAGCGGTTTAGCTGTGAAGCACAAGTCCTCTCGCTCCTTTGCGTCTTCATTCCCACCATCTGTGTTGTATCCCCTCATCTGAGATACATCGGACACCATCAAGCATTTTCCACCACTACTCTCTTCTTTTTCCACATATGCCTTTCCATGAGAAGGCTTCCTTACTTCATCATCTTCAGACTCGGTTGACTAGACCTCCACGCCACCGAACTCATCGTCCGCTACCGAACCCTACACAATTAAAGCATTCATAGAAGGGTTAGCAGTAGATTTCTTCTTCCTGATCTCATCCAGCTTTTTCAACAACAAAGCTTCTTCATATTTTTCATCTTCCTTTTCTGTTATTTTCTTGAGGACACAATCTTTTCCATAATGGTTCTTTCCTCCACAATAATAGCAGTTCACTCCCGAATCTCCTTTAGCTTTCGGTTCCTTCTTTCGTTCTTCCGTCTTCGGGTCTTCCCTGACCTTTTCGGAACTATAACTTCCCTGCCAATTTCGATTCTTGTTGGTGGGGAATCTTTTCTTGATGAACCTTTTTGGGTTTGACAACATCATTGCATAGTCTTCAGAAGTAAGGTCATAATCCTCTAGGTTGAGGTCTTCATCTTCCGTCACAGCTTTGCTTTTGGACAGAAGGGCTAATGAACCCAAGCTTGAAACCACATTTTTCTCCTGTAACACGATCTTTTCTTGAGACTTCAGAATGCCTACCAGTTTCACCAGAGAATAAGATTTGAATTGCTCATGCGCTTTAACTGTGGACACTACATCTCTCCACTCAGATCTAGGGCCGTTTAAAAACGTGACCTTTTGTTCAATCAGCTTCCTTTCAATGTCATGTTTAATCATCTTGCTAATAAGATGATTGAAGCGATCGAATGTTTGAGTTACAGTTTCTTCTGAACCCTGCTTAAATTCACCAAACTCGGACAGGAGTAAGGTTTGAATGGAATGCTCGAGATCTTCGTCCGTTGAATATAACTCTCGCAGCCTATCCCATATTTCTTTAGCAGTTGTGCATGAACTCACCAGCCTGAAAGTGTCAGATTGAAGAGCGAATATGATTAATCTCAATGCTTTAATATTGCACTGAAATTTATCTTTTTCGTCTTGAGAAATATCTTTAACATCTTTCAAAAGATCATTATATTCCTTCTGAGTCTTAATAATTCTTGAAGTTGCTGAATGAGCGAATGGTCCAGATACTATTGCTTCCCAGATGAGGTATCCATTGTCCTCAGATCCTATAACATAGTCTTCAAAGTGATGAGCCCAGACTTCATAATCCTGGGTGTAAAGGATGGGAATCTTCGTCGTTGATCCGATGTTGTTCAAGATATTAATTGGATTTGATTGTGACTCATCCATGCTTGATCAAATAAGCTGTTTTAAAAGATCAGACTTGTCATGAATTAAATTAGGGCAAAACAAATCAATACCGAGTTATGTCAATTATGGGATGACGGCTCAATAAATATCAGTAAATGTGGAATAACCCTAATCGCAACCTTTTTCACAGAAAAGAAGTGTATGAATTACACAACCTCCTGCTCTGATAACAATTGTTAAGTTATAAATCGAACTTGAAGATCATTTGGATCTTTATAACAGGTAAAATGATGAATACGAAAACTGCAAATAACACAAGTATGGATCAAAGTGTGTCGAATGATTAGATCAACAATCCTCAGCAGAGCTCGATAAAGAACTTCGGCTGTAGAGGATTTAGGGTTACAAGAACAATAAAGAAATAATGCTCTGATCTATCGTAATAATCATTTTCTATCGTTTTTCTAATATGCATGCAAGCATATATATTTATACTAAACCCTATCAAGCTCTCGGTTGGACAGTCCAAAACCGGAGTTACAAAACTAGATTAATAAGCGAGCCCAATAGACGCAATACATAACAAAACGCTACCCAACACATACACTTCATGATTCGAAATGTGCACCAAAAGTAATATCCAAGAATATCAAATTCTTACAAGCACATATTATGAATCCTTGTTAAAATTGTTGAAATATGATAAATTGATTTTTTTTTTATAAAAAAATTAAATAATAGGTGATCATTATATAAATTAATTCAACAAATATAATTTTTGGAAGTCATTACCAAGTGTAAATACCTCAACAAAGCCCAATAATTAAAATCTTAGGAGATTATGAAAATGTTTGAGTTTTATAAAATTTAAAATCTAGATTTATAAAAATTCAAGGGAGGCTATTATTATTTGATCAAATACCAATAAAAATACCATATCCCTCTTAAATTTTCGTCCATTAGGCTTTTCCCTCTCCCCCATGCCTTAAAACCCATCATTACACCTCATTTGAACCACCTACACACTCCATCTCACACTCCTCCAAGAAAACTCTCCCACTTCCAAGACCACTCCTACACATCAAAAAATCCTCCATTCTCTGCCATAATGTCGAAATTGAGAAGGTCTTGAAGTGTTCTTGCTCCTCGCAAGATCAAAACCAAGGTAAGCAACACAATCCTCCCTCATAGTTTCATGATTTTACTTCCTCTTCTTCATGGTTCTTCTCTACTCTTTAGATTCTATGCCCTTCTATGGCTAGAAATCCTTACTTTTTCCCTTGTGGTTTTTAGATTCTCACCATAACACATTGCATATGTTTGAGATGGTGAAAATCTGGGATCAAACCCATGCAAGGAGTGAAAAAGATGCACATGTGTTCATGTGACTTCAAAACCGAGTATTACATCTTCTTCTCCATTTCTTTTGTGTTCTTGCATGACCAAAAGCATTTAAACCATTCCTAGTACATCATGGATGCTCATTCACTCCATGCATGTGCTAGAAATCGGACCTTATCAGAAGCATGCATGTTGTTCTTGTCAAAGTGCCCTAAGAATGCACTCAAAGCAACTAGGGAAGACATGCAATCTGTCAGACTACTTTGTTCAGCTTTGAACGGCCATAACTAGGGAAGACATGATATTGTTTTTGTATTGGATAGTTCCACGAGTTAACTTTCAAACCCAACTGGTCTCATGTAAAATATTAAATATCGGATTTTTGGCAATTTTTACAAAATGGTTGCGCGAACAACTCTCTTTCTATGATCACCATTTTTTCCTTACGTGATCAGTGGCCTTAAACCCAACCATAAATCTGGGGAAAAATAATTTAGAAACTTAACATATCCAGTGAATGATGGCTGAAATTTTGTGGCTTAAAACCACAGAAAATGTGCTATACAAATTCAGGAACGTCAACCACATTTACATCTCATGCACTATAATGTGCAACATTTCTTGAATTGTTTGCGTTCAATACCCCTATTTTCCCTTATGAATAAATTTTGAACATTCTTCCTTTTGAAATCCCTCACATGCATGTGATAATCTGTAAAATACCAAGGGCTAGAACCAATTCCTTATTTATTTATAAAAAATACTTATCTAATGGCTTTAAATTCCAAATAATCATTTTCGGAAGGTATAAAAATCTGAAATATTTTACTATGAATATAATCACAGAATAAGAAAGACATGTAAATTTTCAAACATTTTGGAGAGTGTTTGATATTTATTCCATATTTTTCATTAAATTGGAGCATGAAATTATAATCTCCGGTTATTGGTCTCAAAGTTCCTAACCAATATTTTTCTCAACCTTAGGAACAATATAAGAACCTGTAAAAATTAAATTGGGAATTTTAGAAATTGTTTACCAATTTATTAGGATTTTCTATATTATTTGATCCTAAATTACAAATAAATATAAAACGACCATCAAAAATGTATATAAAATTTCTGGACACTAATACCCTCATGTAGAAATACAATATAATGTTTTACAATTTGGGCACTTAATGACACCACTAGTAGGACAAGTAGACTTAGATAATGGTTTAGGGAATTATATCTCACTAGATACTATTTGTTCCGTAGGACACTATTAGGATTCGCACTCACCAACATCAACCCGCAAAGCCCTAGCCGCAAACTTTCCAGGGTGAGTATTCATGCACTCTCCTATTCTTACTGTTTTCATGTTTTGGGCTAGAAAGCATGCTACAATATCTATGAAAATTATTTTGTGAACTTAATGAACTTGGAACGATATTGTTTTGTGAACTTGTTGAACTTTGTTTTATGAACTTGATAAGTCTTGCTTTATGAACTTGTTGAACTTGGAAAGATATTGTTTTATGAGCTTAACGAACTTGTAACAATATTGTTTTATGAACTTGACGAACTTGGAACTATACTCTTTGATGAAATTTCTGTTATGAACTTCATGCTATTAACTTTTTATATGAACTTTGTGATATGAACTTGTATTATGAACTTGGTGTTATGAACTTGTATGATTAAGTCCCCGGAGAACCGATACAACCTATTAACTCATATTGGAGCCGATGGTCTTATGGATAGCGCTATTTGGGGTCGACAGCCCCCACTCGCCCGGAACCGCAAGTGCATATTTCCATGAACTGACATCATGGGAACCATGGACATCAAGGAATGGGGCAGGAACGGTCGTTAGGCTTGGTTGTGAACGGAGTGCTTTGGCATTGAACACTCATATGGAGTTGGAACTTTTGAACAAACCTATATTTTCTCACTGAAATGATGTACTTTTATAAACCTGTGAAACTCACCAACTATTTTATAGTTGACCTTCATTTTTGCATGCTTTTCAGGGAATGGTCAGTGATCTAAATTAGACATCAACAAGAATTTGCACTTGATGTTTATTTTGTTATGTATTAGACTTTGTAGTAGGGAATTAAAATGTAATTTTTATTCAAATATGATGTAAACTTAAAATGCTGAATGATTATGGTTGGTACTCCTATTTACCTTGTGTTATGAGACCTTAGCTTGTCACCCTTCGTGTTTCCGCTTTAACGGGGTGTGACATAATGACCTAGTTACCCACAAAAAAAAAATGAGGTGGCTAGCAAAAGTCAACCCTTCTTCTTGGGCTTGGCTTGGGCCGAGAATGGAGAGGGAAAAGAGAATGTTTGGCCTCAAATGCTTAAGCCTGATTTCATGGTTATGTTGAGTGATTTTTGGTCCAAATAAATATAAATGTGATTTTTATGACCTATTAGGGCTAAATTAGGTTAGTTATGGCCCAATAAGGTTCATTTAAATATTTTGTTTCATTCTAGGCCCAATATGGCTCAAAATATTAAAATAAATGAAAGTGGGTCCAATTAGAGCCCATTCAAGAGTTCTAAGCCCAAGATAGTCCAATTGGAAGCTTATGGGTCCATTAGGCCCAATAAGGAAATCCTAGTCCAAAATGGACTCAAACAAGGATTTCTAGGGTTTCACCAGTTGTTTGTTGGCTATTTGCAATGCATGTATGAAGTGTATGATTGAAATTTTGTTGTTATTGAATAAGCATCTTACATGCTTTCACATTGTTGGTTCACATTTTTTATCATTGTTCAATGTTTACAAGGCTTCAAATTCCTAGTTGTGACATCATCCCCCCGTTAGAGGGAGTTTCGTCCCGAAATTCTTTTGAAAGCCCGATTTGAGAATGTTAGAATAGATGAGGGTACTTTTGCTTCATTTGATCTTCCTGTTCCCACGTGAATTCTAGTCCACGCTTTGCGTTCCACCATACCTTCACAATCAGGATGCGACTTTGCTTGGTACGCATCACCTCCCTGTCCATGATTTCGATTGGTTCTTCAATGAACATGAGATCCTCGTTGATTTCAATGTCATTAAGGGGAATGACGAGAGTTTCATCGGATAAACACTTCTTTAGGTTTGAAACATGGAACACGGGGTGTACATTGTTGAGCTTAGCGGGTAGCTGCAGTCTGTACGCTACTGGACCAATTCGGGAAAGGATCTCGAAAGGTCCAATGTATCGTGAATTCAATTTTCCCCATTTTCCAAAACGAATGCCCCCTTCCAAGGGAGAAACTTTCAACAACACTAGATCCCCGACTTGAAACTTTAAGGGCTTTCGCCGTTTAGCAGCGTAGCTCTTTTGTCGGTCACGCGATGCTTGTAGTCGATCTCTGATTTGAACTATCTTTTCCGAGGTTTCACGTATGATCTCCGGTCCTGTTATCGTCTTGTCTGATGCTAGTTCCCTCGCTAGCTGCGTGTCACCCACCTCAGCCCAACACAACGGTGATCTACACTTACATCCATATAGCGCCTCGAAAGGAGCAACTTTGATGCTCGAATGGTAACTGTTGTTGTATGAGAATTCAACTAAGGGTAAGTGGGTATCCCAGGACTTCCCAAAGTCTATCACACATGCGCGAAGCATGTCTTCGAGCGTCTGAATGGTTCATTCGCTTTGGCCATCCGTTTGTGGGTGATAAGCAGTGCCCATGTCGAGATGTGTTCCTAGTGCTTTCTAAAGTGATTGCAAAAAAAAAAAACGCTAAGTGAACCTACTATCTCTATCTGAGATGATAGACACTGGCACTCCGTGAAGTCTCACGATTTCTCGAATGTATATTCTTGTCAGTCTCTCCATCTTGTAGGATTCTTTTATTGGCAGGAAATGAGCGGATTTCGCCAGTCGGTCGACTATTACCCATATAGTGTCCAATCCATCTGACGACTTGGGTAGCTTGGTCACAAAATCCATTGAAATCCCATCCCATTTCCACTCGGGAATTACTGGTTGCTGTAATAACCCCAAGGGCTTTTGGTATTCCACCTTTACTTTGGCGCAAGTAAGGCATTTGCTAACATAGGTGGCAATTTCTTCCTTCATGTTAGGCCACCAATAATGTTGTTTAATATCCAAGTACATTTTGTCCGAACCCGGATGGATGGAGTATCGCGTCTCGTGAGCTTCATTCATGACTACCTCCCTAAATCCTCCAAGTTTAGGGACCCAAATACGGTTCATGAAATAATATACTCCGCCCTCTTTCACCTCGAGATTCTTCTCCATTTCGCGTTACGCTTTGCTCGTTCTGTTTTCTGCCTTCATAGCATCTGACTATGCTGCCCTGATCTGAGTGGTTAGGTGAGATTGGATGGTTATTGAGAGAGTTTCCACATGATGATTAGAGTACTCTTTCCGGCTCAAGGCATCAGCTGCCACATTAGCCTTGCCTGGGTGGTACTTGATTTCACACTCATAATCGTTTAAAAGTTCAACCCATCTTCGTTGCCTCATATTCAGCTCTTTTTGATTCAAGATGTGCTGGAGACTCTTGTGGTCCGTGAAGATGGTGCACTTCGTACCATAAAGGTAATTCCTCCAAATCTTCAGGGTGAAGACCACTGCTCCCAATTCCAGATCGTGTGTTGTATAATTCACTTCGTGTGTCTTTAGTTGCCGGGATGCGTAAGCTATCACTTTTCCACACTACATGAGAATGCAACCTAAAGCCTGATTTGACGCGTCACAGTAGACTATGAAATCTTCCGTTCCCTCTGGTAGTGATAGTACCGGGGCACTGCAGAGTGCTTGCTTCAAAGTTCGGAATGCAACTTCTTGTTCGTTCATCCATTTGAATGGTACACCCTTTTGTGTAAGTGAGGTAAGTGCCTTGGCGATCTTAGAGAAGTTTTGAATGAACCTCCTGTAGTAACCTATTAGGACTAAGAATTGGCAAATTTTTGTGGTTGTTGTCGGGACTGCCCATCCTTCGATGGCTTTGACCTTAGAAGGATCCACCTGTATTCCTTCCTGACTAACAACATGGCCCAAAAAGTTCACGCTACGGAGCCAGAACTCACACTTGGAGAGTTTTGCGTATAGCTTCTCAGTTGGCAGAGTTTCCAGGATTTGTCGGAGATGTTGGCCATGCTCTTCTTCGCTTCGGGAATAGACTAGAATGTCGTCAATGAAAACAATAACAAAGTTGTCGAGGAATGGTCGGCAGATTCGATTCATTAGGTCCATGAATGCAGCAGGGGCATTCGTTAGACCGAAGGGCATTACGACAAATTCATAATGTCTGTAACGAGTTCGGAAAGCGGTTTTGGGAATATCCTCTTCCCGGACCTTGAGTTGATGGTACCTGGATCATAGTTTTATCTTAGAGAAGTAACTAGCTCTTGGAGCTGGTCAAATAGATCGTCGATTCATGGGAGTGGATAGCGATTTTTAACAGTGAGCTTATTCAGCTCTCTGTAATCAATGCACATCCTAAAAGATCCGTCTTTCTTCTTGACAAAGAGGACTAGAGCTCCCCATGGCGAGAAGCTGGGTCGGATGAATCCCTTGTCGAGGAGTTCACTGAGTTGGCTGGACAATTCCTACATCTCAGCAGGAGCCAATCGGTAAGGCAATTTAGCAATGGGAGTAGCTCCTGGAACAAGATCAATTGGGAATTCAACTTGTCTTTCTGGGGGTACTCCAGGAAGATCTTCAAGAAATACGTCTGGGAATTTACGTGCTACAAGAATGTCTTGAACGTTAACCTCTTCCTTGGTTTTATCTACTATGTGCGCCAGGAACGTCAAGTCGTTCTTTCGCAGATGCTTCTGTGCCTGGACGCACGAGATCAGACGAAGGTTCGTGCTAGGTTTGTCTCCATGAATAACTAGGGTTTTGTCACACCCCCGAACCAGACGGCGGAAACGTCCGGGGGCTGTCGTGACTCAATTGAATACCATAACATTGAATATATATGAAACAAAACAACATTCGTCACCATTCATCAACATAATACAACCAGTAGTGTTTACATGTCATACATTGTTTGAGATATTACATTTCCAAAAATTAATATCGTTTGGTTCATTCGAAAATAAACTGCAACCGTCACTGAGCATGATTTCCCTTGACTCACTGGTTTCCTGAGAATACAAGTATTTTGAAAAACGTCAACATATGAAATGTTGGTGAGTTCATAAGTAGTGTTTGAAATCGAATGTTTATATTGTTTGAAAAACCACCAGAAAATCCGATATTTTCTGAAAAGAAAAGCTTTCAAAAACGTTTGTGAAGATCCATAGGTATGCTTGTTTGTTTCTATACTTGCAAAAATTGTTCATTTAAGTTGTATGCGTTTAAAATCTGTATGTGATAAAAACCCTAGGGAAACCCGATGTTCCCCTAGTTCTTTTGAAATCCGTTGAGTTGCGTTGAAACCATTACAAAAATAGTAGTATCGGTCCCAAGCGACGTTGGAAGGTTCTCGAGCATTGATTATTTACTACAAACCCGCATTACACAAATGCCCGGTTTATAGATATACCAACGATTCCCGAAGGTGTCGTCAGTACTAATCACGTTATCCAATCGCCCGGACTATGAGTGGTCCCGCATCCGAAGAGAAAGAGGTCACGAAGACCCCGATAACTCTATTAACCGGCTGGGGAAAAATGTGTGCGAGGGGTCCCCGACCCGCCTCGTAAAATGTGTAGACTTTTCTAGCAATACCATGGCCCTTGGGGTCCAATGGTACAAGCCATTGAAAGTCACCCTACGTTGTGCCAAGTCGGTAAGACTCAACACTTCGTAGAAAAAAATGTCTTCGGGCCTTAAGATCAGGTCATTGGGCTAGCTAGGCCCAACAAACAAGATTTTACACTTTTGGGGCCCGAAGATGGTGCGTAGACGTCTGTGCACACTCGTATGTATGTGTATTACCAATCGTTATTTGTATGTATCAAAGAGTTAGTAGTTGTAGGTTTCCATTGGCTCGAGACCGAGCCAATTCGTTTAACAACGACTTTTGGTGTTGTAATGAGTTGTATTTCGTTGATAGTTGAGGTGTCATTATTTGATCACATTGTACATGATGAATCAGCCTTGAAATATTTCTGGTTTCAGCCCCTCATTATTTGTAAAAATTACATTTTCAACCCTTTTATTTAAATATTTCCCGGTTTGGTCCTTAAACTATTTTTCTTGACATTTTAACACCAAAAATTATTGAAATTAATATTTTCCAGCATATTTTTCAAAGAAAACAGTTTAAGTCCCTGAAAATGCAGTTTTTCTCGGTTTTAGCCCATCTTTTCGCAATTTTGACAATTTTGGCCCAAAGTGGAAAATTTTTGCAACTTTGGTCCTTTTTAAATTTAAAAAGCATTTTAAACCTTTGAAAAGGGTTTGGGACACTTATAGTCCACTGTTTTACAGAATTTCACAGTTTTGGCCCTTCAAAACAGAAAAATTCGCATAATGGGCCTTATTGGGCCGAAATTTACATTTTTAGCCCACTAGGCTTGAAATTTATGTTTTTAATCCTCAAAATGAATAAAATTCCAGAAATAGCTTTATTGAAACTGTTTTGACACATTTCAACTATCAGAATTTGTAAAATGTCATTTTGGGCCCTAAATTTTGTATTTTTCACATTTTTGGCCCAAGATGTGTGTTTTTAGCTTAAAGAAAATTGTTGCTAACCACTTGGCTATTTATCTAGTATCACTTATTATGTAGGAACATATTTGAAGCTAATATCATAAAACATGAGTTATATCTCGGTTTTGAGGGGTTTAATGGCTAGATCCAACATTAAAACACATATAAGCATACATATAAGCATGGAAATCATACAAGGCATACAAATACATATAGATCTACACTTTCACTTGTATCCCCCCCCCCACAAAAACTCTTAAAAACAGAAAATAGGGGTATGAATCTCACCTTGGGGTGTTGGTTCGGTTTTTTTGCAATGAAAATGGAAGGAAAAATGAAGTGTTTTTGGCCTTGGCTCCCTTTGGTGAAGATCTTGAGTTTGAGATGGTTTGAGGATGCTAGATCACGATTTTTGTATAGATTAGGGGAGGATTTTGATAACAAAAGAATTTAAACCATAGATCTATGCATAATCTTACCTTAGGAGATGATTTACTTGCAAAAATCCCTTTGGAAAGCCTCTAAATTTCGAGATCTTTGGAGAGGGGAAGGAGAGAGCTTCTTGAGAGAATTTTTGAGAGAATTTTGTGAGATGTGTGTGTGTGTTGGTTATCCTCGGCCGAAACAAGAAGGGAGAGGGAGAGAGAGAGAGAGAAGGAAGAAAAGACTTTGAGGTGATGCTTGCATGGATGAATGTGATTTTTGCATGGAGAACCCATGGGTAAAAATGAGGTGGCACTTAAAAGTCAACCTCTCCTTGTGTTTGGGCCTTGGGCCGAGAATATGAAGGGAAGGAGGAAAAATTTGGGCTTTTGCCCCTAAGCCCAACATTAGAGGTAGTTTAGGGTATTTATTGGACTTATAAAATAAAATTGTGATTTTTGTGCTTTATTAAGCTAGGTTAGGTTTAATTATGGATCAAAACTTGTGTTTTATTTCCTTCTAGGTTCTACCTAGCCCAAAATATTGAAATAAACGAGTGTGGGTCTAATTAGAGCCCAATTAGGGTCCTAAACCCATGATAGTCAAATTGGAAGGTCATTGGTCCGTTTGGATCCAATAAGGAAGTCTTAGTCCAAAATGGACTTAACAAGAACTTCTAGGGTCTCCAATTGTTTGATGACTACTTATAGTACTTGTATTTGATTGAAGTTTTTGATTCACATTAGGTTGAATGCATAGATTACATGGCTCAAAATTTACAGTTGTGACATCATCCCCCCGTTAGAGGGAATTTCGTCCCGAAATTCCGCTTGAAAGCTAGATTTGAGAAACTAAAATAGGTGAGGGTACTTTTGTTTCATTTGATCTTCGCGTTCCCACGTGAATTCTGGCCCACGCTTTGCGTTCCACCGTACCTTCACGATCGGGATGCGACTCTGCTTAGTACGCTTCACCTCCCTGTCCATAATCTCGATTGGTTCTTCGACGAACAGGAGATTCTCATTGATTTCGATTTCGTCAAGAGGAATGATAAGAGTTTCATCTGATAGGCACTTTTTCAGGTTAGAAACATGAAACACGGGGTGCACACCGTTTAGCTCCGGGGGTAGTTGTAGTCTGTAGGCTACCGGACCTATTCGGGCGACGATTTCGAAAGGTCCAATGTACCGTGGGTTTAGCTTTCCTCGTTTTCCGAAACGTATAACCCCTTTCCAGGGTGAGACCTTCAACAATACTCGATCACCGACCTGGAACTCTAAGGGCTTTCGCCGTTTATCAGCGTAGCTCTTTTGCCGGTCACGCGATGCCTGTAATCGAGCTTTGATCTGGACAATCTTTTCTGTGGTCTCGCGAATGATTTCCGGTCCTGTCATTGCCCTATCCGACGTATGTGTTCTTGCTAGCTGGGTGTCACCTACTTCAGCCCAACATAACGGTGATCTACATTTACGCCCGTACAGTGCTTCGAAAGGGGCCACCTTAATGCTCGAATGATAACTATTGTTATATGAAAACTCGATCAACGGTAGGTGGGTATCCCAAGACTTTCCGAAGTCTATCACACAAGCACGAAGCATGTCTTCAAGCGTCTGAATGGTTCGTTCGCTTTGACCGTCCGTTTGTGGGTGATACGCGGTGCTCATATCAAGATGAGTTCCCATTGCCTTGTGGAGCGACTGCCAAAAGCGTGACGTGAATCTACTGTCCCTATCCGAAATGATGGATTTTGGCACTCCATGAAGTCTTACAATCTCTCGTAGGTATAAACGCGTCAGCCTCTCCATCTTGTAGGACTCTTTGATTGGCAGGAAATGGGCAGATTTCGTCAGTCGGTCGATTATTACCCATATGGTGTCCAATCCGTCCGATGTCTTGGGCAGCTTGGTCACGAAGTCCATAGAAATCCCCTCCCATTTCCACTCAGGGATTGCCGGTTGTTGTAACAATCCGGAAGGTTTCTGGTATTCCACTTTTACTTTGGCACACGTAAGGCACTTACTAACATAAGTTGCGATTTCCGCCTTCATGTTAGGCCACCAATAGTGCTGCTTAATGTCCAAATACATCTTGTCCGAACCAGGATGAATGGAGTATCGTGTCTTGTGGGCTTCCTTCATAACGATCTCCCTGAATCCTCCGATTTTTGGAACCCAAATACGGTTCATGAAGTAGTATACCCCATTCTCTTTGACTTCCAGGTTCTTCTCCATTCCGCGTAATGCCTCGCTAGTTCTATTTTCCGCTCTCATAGCCTCTGCCTGGGCTGATGCAATTTGAACGGTCAGATGAGACTGAATGGTTATCGCGTGCGTTTTCGTACGCCGATTTGTGTATTCCTTCCGACTTAATGCGTCAGCTACCACGTTGGCCTTGCCTGGATGGTACTTGATCTCGCATTCGTAGTCGTTTAACAATTCCACCCATCTTCGTTGTCTCATGTTCAGCTCCTTCTGATTCAAGATGTGTTGGAGGCTCTTGTGGTCCGTAAAGATGGTGCACTTTGTACCGTACAGGTAGTGCCTCCAAATTTTTAGGGCGAAGACCACAGCTCCCAGTTCTAGGTCATGGGTTGTGTAATTTACTTCGTGCGTCTTCAGTTGACGGGACGCATATGCTATTACTCTTCCACGTTGCATGAGAACGCAACCTAAGCCTTGATTTGACGCGTCACAGTATACTACAAAATCTTCCGTTCCTTCAGGTAGAGATAGTACAGGAGCGCTGCAAAGAGCTTGCTTCAAGGTTCGAAACGCAATCTCTTGTCTGTCTGTCCACTTGAATGGCACACTCTTCTGCGTAAGCAAGGTAAGTGGCTTGGCGATTTTTGAGAAGTTTTGGATAAATCTTCTATAGTAGCCTGCTAGGCCTAAGAACTGACGAATTTCCGTGGGCGTCGTCGGAGTTGCCCATCCTTCCACAGCTTTGACCTTGGAGGGATCCACATGAATTCCGTCTTGGCTAACTACGTGGCCTAAGAAATTCACACTCCGAAGCCAGAACTCGCACTTGGAGAGTTTGGCGTAAAGTTTTTCCGATCGCAGCGTTTCTAGGACTTGTCGGAGATGTTGGCCATGCTCCTCTTTGCTTCGGGAATAGACGAGGATGTCATCGATAAACACAATGACGAAGTTGTCCAAAAACGGTCGACAGATTCGGTTCATTAGGTCCATAAATGCAGCGGGTGCATTTGTTAGACCGAAGGGCATTACGACGAATTCATAATGTCCATAGCGGGTTCGGAAAGCGGTTTTAGGAATATCTTCTTCTCGGACCTTGAGTTGATGGTATCCGGACCGTAGATCTATTTTAGAAAAGTAGCTAGCTCCTTGGAGCTGGTCAAATAGATCATCGATTCGCGGGAGTGGGTAGCGGTTTTTAACAGTGAGTTTATTCAACTCTCTGTAATCGATGCACATTCTGAAAGATCCGTCCTTCTTTTTGACAAAGAGCACTGGAGCTCCCCATGGCGAGTAGCTAGGTCGGATAAATCCCTTGTCCAGAAGCTCACTGAGTTGGCTGGACAATTCCTGCATTTCAGCAGGAGCCAGTCGATATGGTGATTTAGCGAGGGGAGTTGCTCCTGGAACGAGGTCGATTCGGAATTCAACCTGTCTCTCTGGGGGTACTCCTGGAAGATCTTCGGGAAACACGTCCGGAAATTCACACGCTACCGGAATGTCTTGGGTGTTAGTTTCTTCTTTTGTCTTGTCCACTATGTGGGCCAAGAACGCTAAGTTGTTCTTTCGCAGATGTTTTTGTGCCTTGATGCACGAGATAAGACGAAGATTCGTGCTAGGTTTGTCTCCGTAAATTACTAGGGTTTCGTGATTCGGGAGACGAAGGCGAACGGCCTTCTCGTGGCACATAATCTCAGCATGGTGGGGGCTTAACCAATCCATGCCGATAATCACATCAAAACTCCTAATTGATACTGGCATTAGATCTATTCGAAAGACGTGCTGGTTAAGGGTTAGGGTACATCCAGTGTAGATTTCCCTAGTGGATTCGGTTTTCCCATTGGCCATTTCCACCGTATAGGTTTCATTTAGCTTTTGGGGTTGTTGTTTTAATAGATGTTTGAACTTCTCGCTTACGAAACTTCGCTCCGCTCCGGTATCAAATAAGATGCATGCATAAGTGTGGTTTAGGAGGAACGTACCGGTCACAACTGCGGGGTCCTGAACTGCATCACTCTGACCCATAGTCAGCATTCTTCCTGCTCCTCTGTTTCCTGAGTTGTTGTTGTTGTTAGGGCAGTCTCGACGGAAATGTCCCGTCCTTCCACACCCGAAACAGGTGTGGCTAGGCCCTGCATTGTTGCTGCCCGCATTGGTGTTGTTGGTATTGCGGTGGTTGTTGTTGTTGTTCTGGTTGTTTCCCTGACTCTGGTTCTGAGAAGGATAAGTCCTGCAGAACTTTGCAGTGTGTCCCCTTCGATTGCAACTGGTGCAATGGAACTCCCTACATTCTCCTGGGTGATGGAAACCGCACTTGTTGCATTTGGGATGAGTGCCGGAGTAGGGTCTTGAAGTATTTGAAGCAGCTGAGGCTGGAGCATGTGATGTGACTGGTACCGGCGCAGTGACAGCGTGAACTGCCACCGTTTGCTGCTTTTTAGAGGTCTCGGGACCTTGACGCCCCTTCCTCTTGTTGTTCCATCCTTTCTTACCATCGCTCTCCTTCTTCTTCTCAGTCTCTACCGGTTTCTCGCCCTTTTTGTGGTTATGATCATACAGCCTCTTTGCCAATCTCTTCGCACTGTCAAAAGTTTCAGGGTTCGCAGCTATCACATTCCCTTGAATGGGGGATGTCAGTCCCCAAATGAATCGTTCAATCTTCTTCCCCTCTGATGTGATCATACCCGGGCACAACAGAGATAGTTCGCTGAATCTCGATATGTAAGCATCGATGTTCCCATTCTGCACTGTGAGATTCCATAGTTCCTGCTCCATCTTCTGTATTTCGCCTCGGGGGCAGTACTCAGCCGTCAACATCTCTTTCATCTCTGCCCAGGGAATAGAGTTGGCGACAGGGAGTGTCATAGCTTCCACATGACCATTCCACCAAGTGAGCGCTTGGTCCACAAAAGTGCAGGCCGCGAACTTCACTTTCATCTGTTCGGGGCACTCGCATATCTCGAATACCGACTCTACTTTCTCGATCCATCGCTTTAGGGCGATCACTCCTCCGGTACCGTTGAAAGTTCGGGGTTTAGCGTTCGCAAAATCCTTGTAGGTGCACGTTTTAGTGAGCCCTTGGTTCGTCCCGTTGTTCGAACTTCCGGATCCTTGCCCGTTACCTCCTCCGTTGTTTCCTCGGTGAAGTTGTGCCATAGCTGCCGTGACCGCAGCAGACACGGCTGCCTGGAAAGCAGTGGAGTCAACTTCTGGCGGGGTTGGTTCGGGATTTCCGCGAGTAGGTCGGAGAGGCATCTTCTTGTCACGAAACGGAAAGATGTTGAGTGTACGTGGTTTCGGTGAGGTTGTGATCCTACCAACTAGGGGTATGGTACGGACTTAAGTACTTCTATCATTTAGCACACAATCCTAGATTCGCAACACATAGCAAAATACGTAAAAGTTCACTAATATTATCCTATGCCTCTTCCACTATTGCAGACTAAACAGACGTTCTCTTTTTGGTGATAAGGGGTATAGTTTTAGGTTTCCTGGCTATCCCGATCTCATCAAGACGTGTGTTAGTTTTACCTGGGAGAGAATGTAGTTGATCAGGCTACATTCACTCCTTGGTATCACTAAGAACAGTCCCGAGTCAACCGAGATACCAGTATTATGGTGTTTGATTCAGTGTTAGGTCCTTACCCCTAATGCAAGCAAGTGTATTTTATTCATTTGTTTTGTTCAGAGTTATGTTAGTCCTTCTTTTTGGTTTATAGTTGCATATCAATGTATGGCTCGACATGCTAGTTCACTATAAACAAAGCTCTGATACCAACCTGTCACACCCCCGAACCAGACGGCGGAAACGTCCGGGGGCTGTCGTGACTCAATTGAATACCATAACATTGAATATATATGAAACAAAACAACATTCGTCACCATTCATCAACATAATACAACCAGTAGTGTTTACATGTCATACATTGTTTGAGATATTACATTTCCAAAAATTAATATCGTTTGGTTCATTCGAAAATAAACTGCAACCGTCACTGAGCATGATTTCCCTTGACTCACTGGTTTCCTGAGAATACAAGTATTTTGAAAAACGTCAACATATGAAATGTTGGTGAGTTCATAAGTAGTGTTTGAAATCGAATGTTTATATTGTTTGAAAAACCACCAGAAAATCCGATATTTTCTGAAAAGAAAAGCTTTCAAAAACGTTTGTGAAGATCCATAGGTATGCTTGTTTGTTTCTATACTTGCAAAAATTGTTCATTTAAGTTGTATGCGTTTAAAATCTGTATGTGATAAAAACCCTAGGGAAACCCGATGTTCCCCTAGTTCTTTTGAAATCCGTTGAGTTGCGTTGAAACCATTACAAAAATAGTAGTATCGGTCCCAAGCGACGTTGGAAGGTTCTCGAGCATTGATTATTTACTACAAACCCGCATTACACAAATGCCCGGTTTATAGATATACCAACGATTCCCGAAGGTGTCGTCAGTACTAATCACGTTATCCAATCGCCCGGACTATGAGTGGTCCCGCATCCGAAGAGAAAGAGGTCACGAAGACCCCGATAACTCTATTAACCGGCTGGGGAAAAATGTGTGCGAGGGGTCCCCGACCCGCCTCGTAAAATGTGTAGACTTTTCTAGCAATACCATGGCCCTTGGGGTCCAATGGTACAAGCCATTGAAAGTCACCCTACGTTGTGCCAAGTCGGTAAGACTCAACACTTCGTAGAAAAAAATGTCTTCGGGCCTTAAGATCAGGTCATTGGGCTAGCTAGGCCCAACAAACAAGATTTTACACTTTTGGGGCCCGAAGATGGTGCGTAGACGTCTGTGCACACTCGTATGTATGTGTATTACCAATCGTTATTTGTATGTATCAAAGAGTTAGTAGTTGTAGGTTTCCATTGGCTCGAGACCGAGCCAATTCGTTTAACAACGACTTTTGGTGTTGTAATGAGTTGTATTTCGTTGATAGTTGAGGTGTCATTATTTGATCACATTGTACATGATGAATCAGCCTTGAAATATTTCTGGTTTCAGCCCCTCATTATTTGTAAAAATTACATTTTCAACCCTTTTATTTAAATATTTCCCGGTTTGGTCCTTAAACTATTTTTCTTGACATTTTAACACCAAAAATTATTGAAATTAATATTTTCCAGCATATTTTTCAAAGAAAACAGTTTAAGTCCCTGAAAATGCAGTTTTTCTCGGTTTTAGCCCATCTTTTCGCAATTTTGACAATTTTGGCCCAAAGTGGAAAATTTTTGCAACTTTGGTCCTTTTTAAATTTAAAAAGCATTTTAAACCTTTGAAAAGGGTTTGGGACACTTATAGTCCACTGTTTTACAGAATTTCACAGTTTTGGCCCTTCAAAACAGAAAAATTCGCATAATGGGCCTTATTGGGCCGAAATTTACATTTTTAGCCCACTAGGCTTGAAATTTATGTTTTTAATCCTCAAAATGAATAAAATTCCAGAAATAGCTTTATTGAAACTGTTTTGACACATTTCAACTATCAGAATTTGTAAAATGTCATTTTGGGCCCTAAATTTTGTATTTTTCACATTTTTGGCCCAAGATGTGTGTTTTTAGCTTAAAGAAAATTGTTGCTAACCACTTGGCTATTTATCTAGTATCACTTATTATGTAGGAACATATTTGAAGCTAATATCATAAAACATGAGTTATATCTCGGTTTTGAGGGGTTTAATGGCTAGATCCAACATTAAAACACATATAAGCATACATATAAGCATGGAAATCATACAAGGCATACAAATACATATAGATCTACACTTTCACTTGTATCCCCCCCCCCACAAAAACTCTTAAAAACAGAAAATAGGGGTATGAATCTCACCTTGGGGTGTTGGTTCGGTTTTTTTGCAATGAAAATGGAAGGAAAAATGAAGTGTTTTTGGCCTTGGCTCCCTTTGGTGAAGATCTTGAGTTTGAGATGGTTTGAGGATGCTAGATCACGATTTTTGTATAGATTAGGGGAGGATTTTGATAACAAAAGAATTTAAACCATAGATCTATGCATAATCTTACCTTAGGAGATGATTTACTTGCAAAAATCCCTTTGGAAAGCCTCTAAATTTCGAGATCTTTGGAGAGGGGAAGGAGAGAGCTTCTTGAGAGAATTTTTGAGAGAATTTTGTGAGATGTGTGTGTGTGTTGGTTATCCTCGGCCGAAACAAGAAGGGAGAGGGAGAGAGAGAGAGAGAAGGAAGAAAAGACTTTGAGGTGATGCTTGCATGGATGAATGTGATTTTTGCATGGAGAACCCATGGGTAAAAATGAGGTGGCACTTAAAAGTCAACCTCTCCTTGTGTTTGGGCCTTGGGCCGAGAATATGAAGGGAAGGAGGAAAAATTTGGGCTTTTGCCCCTAAGCCCAACATTAGAGGTAGTTTAGGGTATTTATTGGACTTATAAAATAAAATTGTGATTTTTGTGCTTTATTAAGCTAGGTTAGGTTTAATTATGGATCAAAACTTGTGTTTTATTTCCTTCTAGGTTCTACCTAGCCCAAAATATTGAAATAAACGAGTGTGGGTCTAATTAGAGCCCAATTAGGGTCCTAAACCCATGATAGTCAAATTGGAAGGTCATTGGTCCGTTTGGATCCAATAAGGAAGTCTTAGTCCAAAATGGACTTAACAAGAACTTCTAGGGTCTCCAATTGTTTGATGACTACTTATAGTACTTGTATTTGATTGAAGTTTTTGATTCACATTAGGTTGAATGCATAGATTACATGGCTCAAAATTTACAGTTGTGACAGGTTTCATGATTTGGAAGGTGAAGGCAAACGACCTTCTCGTGACACATAATTTCAGCATGGTGGGGGCTTAACCAGTCCATGCCAAGAATCACATCGAAACTCCTAATGGAAACAGGCATTAAGTTTATTTGAAAGACGTGTTGATTTAAGGCTAGGGTATATCCGATATAGATTTCCCCATTGAATTTTGTTTTCCCATTGTTCATTTCCACTGTAAAGATTTCTTTGAGCTTCTAGGGTTGTTGTTTTAACAAATGTTTAAACTTATTGCTCACAAAACTTCGTTTTGCTTCAGTATCAAATAGGAAGTATGCATAAGTGTGGTTTAGGAGGAACGTACCGGTAATGACAGCGGGATCCTGAACCGCTTCTCCCTGACCCATGGTTAGCACCCTTCATGTTCCTCCATTTCCAGGATTGTTGTTGTTGGGGCAATTTCGACGGAAATGCCCAGTCCGTCCACATCCGTAGCAGGTGTGAGTTGGTCCTGAATTATTGCCACCATTGTCGATGTTGTTGTTGTTGTTGTTACGATTATTGTTGGTGTTGCTTACTTATTGTTGGTTCTAAGGAGGGTAGGTCCTGCAATACTTTGCCATGTGCCCCTTCTAATTGCAACTGGTGCACTGCATCTCTCTGCATTCTCCATTGTGATGGAGATCGCACTTGTTGCACTTAGGAAGATTACCAGAATAAGGTCTAGGAGCACTTGGAGCAGCTGAGGCTGGAGCATGTGGTGTGGATGGAACTTGAGTGGTCGCAGCATTAACTGCCACTTTTTGCTGCTTCTTGGATGATTCAGAGCCTTGACGTCCCTTCCTCTTGTTGTTCTTCCCCTTTTTGTTATCATTTTCCTTGTTACTTCCAGCCTCCACTGGCTTCTCACCCTTCTTGTTGTTGTGGTCATACAGCTTCTTGGCTAATCTCTTGGAACTGTCGAATGTTTCGGGATTTGCGGCTATCACATTCCCTTGGATCGGGAAGGTAAGTCCCCAGATGAATCGTTCGATCTTCTTACCTTCTGAGGTAATCATGCCAGGGCACAACAGAGACAGTTCGCTAAACCTTGATATGTATGCATCTATATCCGCGTTTCGGACGGTGATATTCCACTGTTCTTGTTCCATTTTCTGAATTTCGCCTCGAGGGCGATACTCGGCCATCAACATTTCTTTCATCTCTATCCATGGCAAGGAATTGGCTACGGGGAGTGTCATGGCTTCCACGTGTCTGTTCAACCAAGTGAGCGCTTGGTCAGCGAAAGTGCTTGCGGAAAACTTCACCTTCATCTCCTCAGGGCAATCACATATCTCGAACACCGATTCCACCTTCTCGATCCATCGTTTCAGGGTGATCATTCCTCCAGTGCCGTTAAAGGTCCGTGGTTTGGCGTTGGTGAAGTCTTTGTAGGAACATGTTTTGGTAGGTCCTTGATTCATCCCGTTGTTTGAACTTCCAGCCCCTTGTCCATTGACTCCTCCATTGTTCCCTTGCTGAATTTGTGACATTGATGCGGTGACCGCAGCAGATACAGCTGCTTGGAATGCAACCGAGTCGACTTCGGGTGGGGTTGGCCGAGGGTTTCTGCGGGTGGGTCGTTGAGGCATCTTTCTGTTATGGAACGGAAATATGTTGAGTGTCTGTGGTTTTTGTGAGGTTGTGATCCTATAAACTAGGTGTCGGGCACAAACTTATGTAATTCCACAATTTAGTATACAATCATAGATATGTAACACATAGCAGATTATAACGTCACAGTAAAACATATAAAATCTTTCATTACTAATACCCGCACTTTGATACATGAAAATTTTGCCCGAAAGAGCATACATAAGCGGTACAAGTCCGACAGCATAACAACTCTATGAGTAGTGTAATCACTTAAACATAGAGTTGATGGTACATAGCATAGATCCTAGTAACATGGTACTAAAGACTGATACGGCTAGCCCTAATCGCGGTGGGATGTGCCAGGGGGTGGTGTTGAGGAAGTGGATGCTCCCTGAAGACAAGCCACCTGTCGTTCTACATCCTGGAGTCGGGACTCCCACCTTACCTGCCTCATGTGGAACTCTTGAAGGACGTCTCGCGTCTCTTGCTCCGCACGCTCAACCCTAGTCCACATCTGGTGTACCTGAGCGGTGGTACTCTGAGCTAGGTCGCCAATGTTCCTTAATCGTCTCACCATGACTGGAAGGGCATGGTCGGCTGGTCCTCCGTCCCTCAGGTCAAAGAACTCGCATGATATGTCGAACGGGGGTCGCTGTCCCTGCTGTCTGCTCCACCTCCAAAGATCAATACCCCAGAGGGGTGTAGGACTAGTGGGGCCCACCAGGTAAGCAGGCACTCTAATCGGATAAGGGGGGTTGATGACTTCGGACTCTGCATCCGAATCACCCTCTTCGTTATCGCTAGGTTCCCCTTCGAGATTTCCTTCGCCTTCCTCCTCTTCTTGGTCCACCACTGGCTCGGCAGGTCCGCCTTCGGCTTCCGCCTTAGGTTCCCCTTCGGATTCCTCCTCGGGGTCTTCCTCGGGTTCCTCCTCGGACTCTTCCAACCATCCATTATTCCCCTGGTTAGGGAAATAAGGATCTCCGGGGTGATGGAAACCATCCATGCTGTCTGCGAGAGTGTGTAAACAGGCTAACATTATTCCTAAGACACTACAATTATTGTATAAATTGAAAGGGTGTTCTCTTCTTGGTGATAAGGGGTATGTTTTTAGGTTCCCTAGTCATCACGATTTCCTCGGGACATGTGATAGTTGTACCTTGGAGGAAATGTAGTTGATCAGGCTACATCCACTCCATAATACGACTAAGAATAGTCCTGGCTTAACCGAGATGCTAGCACTATCTTGTTTGGTTCGGTATTATGTTCTTTATCCTAATACAAGCAAGGATGTTTTTATTGTTATGTTTTACTTGTTTTGTTCACAGTTGTTTTAGTCCCTCTTTTGGTTTATAGTTGCATATCAATGGGTGGTTATATATGCTAGTTCACTATAAACAAAGCTCTAATACCAACCTATCACACCCCCGAACCAGACGGCAGAAACGTCTGAGGACTCTTGTGACTTAAATTGAATACCATCGCAATCAATATACATGAATCATAACATAATTCAACACCATGCATTGAAAATATTACAACTGATATTGTTTACATTCAGTACATTGTTTTAGACATTACAAATCCATAACATAAACTGTTTGATAGATAATCTAAGCAAAACACCATGACATGACTTGGTGCTTATTCTTCGGCTTACCTGTTACCTAAGAATACAAGTTATTTTGAAAAACGTCCACATATGTGCCACTAGGGCCCAATAGCACGTTAGAGCTATTGAAAGTCCTTTTACATGGAATTGGGTCATAGAAGGCCCATTAACACGTAAGCGTATTCCCTTCGGGCCCAAAGATCATGTTATTGGGCTAGCATGGCCCAACAAGCATAATCTGAAACTTCCAAGCCCAAATTTTGTAAGTTAATTCATCATAATTATCGCGTGTTTATTGAAATGCTTTGGATTTTTATGATTTTGTTTTGTTATTGATTCGAGTCCGAATCAATTCGTTTTGTAACGATGTTTGTTGTTGAGAATGTATTTGTTTTTATGTTTCGTCGGTAATCGTGGATCTTCTATTTTGTATTAATGACTTAATTTGTTTAAAAATGGAGTTTGATCATTTTCATTACCCTCCTTATATAAAAAGTAACACTTTTGGTCCTTTTAAATAAAAGAGTTTGATTTTTAGTCCTTAAAATGCTTTTCTTGACACTTTTGTATAATTTATTTGAAGAAAACACGATTTTTAACCCAAAGTTTACTTAGTTGATAGATTCAGCCCCTCTAGAATAGTGATACTCGGTTAAGGACTCATTTTTTTCACAACTTTTACAGTTTTAGCCCAAAATCTAAAAAGTTTCCATTTTTAGTCCTTTTTGATAATGAAAAGCATTTTTGACCCCTATAAACATTTTGTTATGCTAAATACCCCCTGTTTTACAGAAAGTTACATTTCCAGCCCCTCAACTTGTAAAATTTCGCATTTGGAGGCTTATTGGGCCAAGAAGCCCATAATTTGCCCATTAGGTTGAAAATTTACATTTTAAGCCCTTAGAAGTTTCTAAAAATCAGAAAAATATTTAGGGAAACTGTTTTGGCCCCTTTTAACCTTCAAGAAACCATGAATTGTTGATTTTTACCCCAAGTTTGTATTTTTGACAATTTATTCCCAAAAATGGGCTTTATATTCAAGTATGTTCATTCTAACCTTATAAACTATTTTTCTTGACTTGATTAGTGAAAAATAGCTTAAGTTATGTTTATTTCCTTTCTCATGTCTTAGATGTCGGTTTTACAAACTTTTTGATAACATATTCATCACAAAACACATGATATCACACACATACATGCATCAAATCACACATAGCATACATATACACATAGATCTACACATTTTCTTGTATACTCCCCCATAAAACTCATGAAAAACGAAAAAAGGGGGTATGAAACTCACCTTGAGTTGTGGTTTGGATTTTGAAGAAGATTTGGAGAAGTTTGGTGCTATTTTCAGCCCTATCAAGTTCGTTGGATGGATCTCTAACTTAGTGGGTTCTAAGATGCAAGATCATGAACTTGAATGGATTAAGAGATGATTTTTGATGAAAGGAAGTGAGTTAGATCATAGATTTAAGCACCAACTTACCTAGAATGATGATTTACTTGATGATAATCCTTAGACTTCAAGCCAAATTTTCGAGATTTTAGATGAAGAAGTGTGGATGATTCTTGAGTGATTTAGAGAGAGTTTTGTGAGGTGTGTGTGTGTTTATTCTCTTGCTCTCGGCCGAAGGAAAAAGAGAGAGGGTTGAGAGTGCATGGAAACATGAGTAAGGGCTTGGATGTATGATGAATAATGGCCTAGTTACCCACAAAATAAAAATGAGGTGGCTAGCAAAAGTCAATCCTTCTTCTTAGGTTTGGCTTGGGCCGATAATGGAGAGGGAAAAGAGAATGTTTGGGCCTCAAATGCTTAAGCCCAATTTCATGGTTATGTTGAGTGATTTTTGGTCCAAATAAATATAAATGTGATTTTTATGACCTATTAGGGCTAAATTAGGTTAGTTATGGCCCAATAAGGTTCATTTAAATATTTTGTTTCATTCTAGGCCCAATATGGCCCAAAATATTAAAATAAATGAAAGTGGGTCCAATTAGAGCCCATTCAAGAGTTCTAAGCGCAAGATAGTCCAATTGGAAGCTTATTGTTCCATTGGGCCCAATAAGGAAATCCTAGTCCAAAATGGACTCAAACAAGGATTTCTAGGGTTTCACTAATTGTTTGTTGGCTATTTGCAATGCATGTATGAAGTGTTTGATTGAAATTTTGTTGTTTGAATAAGCATCTTACATGCTTTCACATTGTTGGTTCACATTTGTTATCATTGTTCAATGTTTACAAGGCTTCAAATTCCTAGTTGTGACAGACCTCCAGTAGAACGCGGTCACCAACCTGAACTTCCAAGGGTTTTCGTCCTTTGTCGGACAACTCTTTTGTCTATCTTGTGAGGCTTTCAGTCGCTCTCGAATTTGAACTATCTTTTCAGTCATTTCCCTTATGATTTTTTGACAAGTGTGAGTACTATCAGGGACTAGACCTTTCGCTAACTGCGAGTCGCCCACCTCCGTCCCACACAGAGGTGATCTGTACTTGCGGCCGTAAAGCGCTTCGAATGGAGTAGTCTTGATGCTAGTGTGATAATTGTTGCTATACGAGAACTCTACCAATGGCAAGTGGATGTCCCATGCTTTACCGAAGTCGATTACACATGCTCGCAACATGTCTTCTAGGGTTTAGATCGTCCTCTCACTCTATCCGTCAGTCTGTGTGTGACAACCCGAAATTTCCATCCTGAACAAACCCTACCAAGCCAATAGAAGTAGATCAGTTACAGTGAAAACTCAGACTTCGAGTATAAGTTTGGCAGTTTGCAGGATTTTACACTTAAGGAGATATTAGGAGAGTGGATGCACTAGTGTTTTGTGCAATACTGTTATTCCAATACTCTGGGACATTAGAATTCGTTTCAGGAATAAAAATATTTTCTGCCAAAAATATCTCAGGACTGTAAATAGAATTCTGAACCAAATTGGTTCATTAGTTGAATTCCATTTAGAGAAAAGTCAAAATTCTCTCTCACGGATCTTCGGGTTTTTATCCCAAATTATGAGTACTTCGATCTAGCTATGTTATATAGCTTAGATTGTGTTTAGAAACATCAATATCATAATAAAACAACAAGATTCAGGAGTTTACCGCCCAAGAACGTTCTTGGAGAGTAAACTCCATTTTAAGGTCCTAAGGTGTCCTAGATTCCCACTCCATTTTAAGGTCCTAAGGTGTCCTAGAGTCCCTCACAGCTTTAGAACTCGAACTAGAACCCACCAATGCATGTTTAGGACACCAAAAGCAATTAGAATCAATGATTGAAGCGAGTTCACGGCCAAGGAGCTTCTTGGGCCGTGAAATCCATGTTTAAGTGCCAAAATGCTTTGAAACACTTCCTAAGGCTTAGGCTTGAATTAGGACAAGTACCCTAAAGTGTTTAAAGCCTAGAAAACATAAGGAATCACAAGTATTAAGGAGTTTATGGCCAAGACAAGTTCTTGTGCCGTAAACCCCTATAAAGGGGTCAAATGACACCCTAACTCCTTCCTTATGCCTAGAACCCAACATAGATCATAACCATGAAACGTTACAGACTTGAAAACACCATAAACACCCTCCCAAGGGAGTTTACGGCCGTAAACTCCAAGGGAATATGGTCCCAGGGCCGTAAAGTCCTTAAAGGAGTTAATAGGAAGCCCAAACACTTAATTTAGCCATGAAACAATTCACCACTAGAGTTGTAGTAATTATAAGCTTCATTTAGTGACCCTAAGGAGAGTTTACGGCCAGGGGTTTACTCCCCTGGGCCGTAAACTCCAAAGCATATGGTCATTAGACCTTAAACTCCCATTAGAGGCTTCGCACCCCTTTGTTGCAATCCATGAGCCTCCTAGCACTTGACCAAAAGTGTTTTCCCTGCGTTAAAATGTTTATACTTATATAATTAGTGTTTTAATCACTAATTATTTATATACATATGTCTTCATATGTAATTAGGATCATTGTGTATGTCTAAAGTCTTCACTTGACACCTAGCACTTGCCCGATCCTTCCTTACGATAACAGTCCGTTCAAGTCCAGTCACTTACTGCAAGTGAGTTCATACCCCTTAATCAATGTTTTAAACTATTTTTAAATGTTTTATGGGGGTGGGATACAAGTAGAACTATGCTAATTATTATATCAATCACATGTGATTAATAAGCAGCATTCAAATGTTTGGCTACTTATTAGCCGTTTTACCAAACAGTTTCCTTCAAATGTTTTTCATAAACAATTTAAATGTTTTTAAAACTCCTTATTACACGGTACATTTTACTCTGTATATTACATTTCAAACTTATTTACAATTGTGTTTCAAACAAACGTTTCTATATACTAAACTGTTTTATCAAACCCATGCCTTCAAACTGTTTTATAGATTGACTTCAAGTCGATCTTTTATTAAGATAATAATTATGTTCAAATGTTTTACAACACTCATTTATGCTTTTATATTATAAATTGCATGCCTCTATATCTGTGGTTATATCAGAAATGTTTAAAAGACTTAGGAAGGCTATCCACCCTATTTCCTTTTTCTGGATTTGGATGTGGTCTGGTGGGATATCGGGTACTCGTCCGAAGGTTGTTAAAATATTAATTATATATCATGTGTACATATACAGTCATAAAAGGCCCTTCCAGTTCATCCCATGCCCTTGGATAGCAAGGGTATACATCCATGTCCATACGTACCAGTTAGATTACTAGTAAACTACCATATGGGTAGTTTAGGAAGATACTAGAACTATTACTAGAACGCGATATCATATTGTGAGTCAGTTCATTCATGAGTCAATACTTATTACTAGAAGAACATATACAACGATACTAGAACGATTACATTACTATACTTGCTAGGTAGAGAGCACGTACATTACAGTTAGAACAGTTCATCACATTACACTTACATTAATACATTAATAAAATTGTGATCCACTGTATCGGAGCATGCCTTAAATGTCATGGCCCGAGTTGTAGCCAGAATTCTCTTGGAGGGATAGCGTTAGTTTGCGTATAGATCTATACTGGATTGACTGTCCTACACCTTGCTGCTAGCTACATCCGGATCTGCAGATCTGCGGGTGCCAAACGTCATTCCGTTATTACGACCATTCGTATGTCGTTGTTACCAGTCGATAGTATGGTGCAATTTATCACATGATCCCTTAATATAAATCTGGTTTAAGGTAGTTAGTACAGCAGTAGTTCCTATAATACAATGCTACAGTACTACATTTATTTTCCTTTTACGTATATTTAGTAATCTTTTAACTTAAACATTTAATGTAAAAACTATATTTTGATAATGATAGTTACACTTGGGAAAATTACACGCTTTTACAAGAAACGAACATTTAGAACAGTTAAGTCTTGGTAGAAGACACGCTTTTTATAAAAGTAGGAATCATAGGGATTTCTAGGGTTTTTCAAACATTTACAATTGTTTTACAAACATTTCAAATTACAGTTCATATACATTTTCAATACTTACAATTCATATACATTTTCCATACTTACCGTTCATAAACTTACAAATTCTTACATAAAAATTAAGACACTAAAATACTTATGATCTCACCAGCTTCAAAGCTGATACTCGCTTTCAAAATTACTTGTATCCTCAGGTCATCATAGACAGGTACCGATGCAAGGAGAAAGGACGATGGAGCTTGTTCAAGACTCATCTTTCATTTTGATTTATGCTTTAGTGTTTAACAAAATTTGATAGAACACATTTGTATAATAATTATATTATTAATGCAATGGATGATGTTGTTGCTTGTTTACTACTTTACATTGTTGTGATATTGTACATGACGTCCTCTGTCACAACTAGAAATTTTGTGTCCTGTAATCACTATACTCAAGTAAGATGTAGAATCAAAAACTTAAGAGCATGTATGATGCTTACTCTATAACAACAAAATTTCAATCCAATACACCATACAAGTACTACAAATAATCAACAAGCAATTGGAAACCCTAGAAGTTCTTGTTTAGGTCCATTTTGGACTACGACATCCTTATTGGACTCAATGGACCAATAAGCTTCCAATCTGAATATCATGGGCTTTGAACCTTTAAATGGGCTCTAATTGGACCCACATCTAATTATTTCAACATTATGGGCCATATTGGGCCTAGGATGAAATAAATTAAATATTGAACCATAATTAACCAAAACTAGCCCAACAAAGTGTAAAAATCATATTATATTTTTTTTGGGCCAAAAATCATCCAATCTAACTATAATATGGGCTTAGGGGCATTAAAGCCCAATACCCTCCTTTTTCTTCCAAAATCTCGGCCCAAAGCCCAAATCCAAGAAGTAAGGAGTTGACTATTGGAGTGTCACCTCACTTATACCCCACATATCTCCATGTATGGACCAACATGCATCTAGGATTGTCAACTCACCTCTCTCTCTTCTCTTCTTCTTGATCTCGGCTGAAAGCACCCACACACACACACTTTCATCACTTTTTACTTATCAAACACTCTCAGGAACACCTTCACCTCTCTTCACTAAATTTTCGAGATTTAAGGGCATTTCAAGGAGATTTTTCACAAGAATCACCATCCAAGGTAAGTTTATACTTAAATCTATGATCTAGGTTCCTTGATCTATCAAACATCTCTTCTTAACTCATAAGAAATAATGATATTGCATCCTAGAATCACCTCAAGGTCCAGATCTTCATCAAAGTGTGCTAGGGCCGAAAATCACCTCATTATCTTCCATCTTTTCTCCAAAACCGAAACCACACCCAAAGGTGAGCTTCATACCCCCTATTTTTCGGTTTTTATAAGTTTTGTGGGGGGGGGGGAATACAAGCAAATGTGAAGATCTATGAGTATATATATGCTTTATATGATTTCTATGCTTATTTACATGTTTATATGTGATTATGGTGTTGAAACTAGTCAAAAGACCTTAAAAATCGAGATTTTCATTACGATGTATGAAACAAGTGTTAAACATATTATTACACACAAATCATTTCTAGAAAAATAACCAAGTTGGTTAATATGAACTCATTGGGCTAAAAATCCCATTTTTGGACTCAAAATGTTAAAAATATGAAGTCAAAGGGCCCAAAATGACAAAATATAAATTCTGATGGATGAAATGAGTCAAAACAGTTTCAATAAGGTATTTTTCTGGTAATATTCTCTTTAGAGGATTAAATATGAAAATTTTAAGCATAATGGGCCAAAAAAGAATTTTTCGGCCCAAAAAAGCCCAATATGCGAGATTTTCAATTTAGAGGGGCTGAAACTGTGACTTTCTGTAAAACAGGGGACCACTAGTGGTCCAAGTCCATTTCAAGGGTTAAAAATGCTTTTCATATTTAAAGGGGACCAAAAATGCAAAAATTTTCTATTTTGGGCCAAAAGTGTAAAAACTGCGAACATGAGGGTTTCAGCCGAGAAAATTTTCATTTAATGGACTAAAACTGTTTTTCCAATAACTTTGGGCTGAAAAATAACTTTTCTACAAGTTTGGATACTAAAGTGTCAAGAAAAATGGTTTGAGGACTAAAATAGAAATTTATTTTATACAAAGGGTTAAATGTGTAAATTATCTAAAAGAAAGGGGCTGCAATAATGAAACATCCTAATGTTTTAAATAATAAATCCATCTTGATGAAATACTAGCACCTCGACTATCGGCAAATTATAATACACCTTCAACACCAAAAATCGTTATCAAACGAATTGATTCGGTCTCGAATCAATAGTGAATCAAAAATTACTGACACGACGAAACTTCAATACACACGCGGAAATTTCGGGAAGTCAATACACACGTGAGAATACACCAGACGTCGATACACCGTCTTTGGGCCCAAAAGTTTCAAATCGTGGTTGTTGGGCCTAGCTAGCCCAATGGCATGATCTTTAGGCCCGAAGGATACTCGCTTACATTTAAATGGGTCTTATATGACCTAATTTCGTGTAAAAGGACTTTTACAGGCTTTGTGTTGTTGGACCCCAAGGGCCTTCTGGTGCTGCTAGTAAAGTCGAGAATTCGCCAAATGCGAGTCGGGCTAAGGGCCCTTCGCATTCACGATAGCCTTGAACGACTTATGGAAAATATCGGGACTTCGCACCCTCTTTTCCTCCTCGGTTGTGGGGCTACACGAAGTCCGGGTGATTGGATTAAGTGAATAGTGTGAGCAACGCCTAAGGGATCGTTTGCATGGTTGTAAACTAGTCATTTTCATTAATGTGTGTTTATAACAATTCACAACCTATAATTAATCCAACGTCACCGGGACTCAACGAATACACCCGCCGTAACGAAAATAACAAGATACAATTCATTTGATGCAAAATATTTGGAAAACATCGGGTTTTCCTAGGGTTTTCAATTAATACACCTACGAGTACATACCGAGTTTTACAAATTGTACTTTTACATTTATAGAAACAAACAAGCATACTTACGAATCTTCACACTTTTTATAGTAAGTTCTTTTCAGAAAATATCGGATTTTCTGGTGATTTTCAAAACAATACAAACCACTATATTTCAAACAATACTTATGAACTCACCAACATTTCATATGTTGACGTTTTTTTTAAAATACTTGTATTCTCAGGTAACAGGTAAATCGAAAAGGAAAAAGAAATGTACTCAGTAACGTTTTGCTGTTGTTTTAATTAGTACCGAACAATTTACTTTTGGGCATGTAATATTATGGATCAATGTATGAATGTAAACGCTACCAGTTGTGATATTCTAATGCTTGGTATTGTATGATGTTATGTTTCATGTATATTCATTGTGATGGTATTCAATTGAGTCACAATAGCCCTCGGACGTTTCCGCCGTCTGGTTCGGGGGTGTGACAGGGGGGTGTGACAGGTTGGTAACAGAGCTCTGTTTATAGTGAACTAGCATATCGAACCATACATTGATATGAAACTATGAACCAAAAGAGGGACTAGCCTAACTCTGAACAAAACAAGTAAAATACAACAATAAAACACCTTTGCTTGCAATAGGAAGAAGGAACATAACGCCGAACCAAACAAAATAATGCTAGTATCTCGGTGAATTCAGGACTGTTCTTAGTGTTACCAAGGAGTGGATGTAGCCTGATCAACTACATTCTCTCCAAAGTATAACTAACACACGTTCCGATGAGATCGTGATAGCTAGGGAACCTAAAACTATACCCCTATATCACCAAAAGGAGAGCGCTTGCTTAGTCAGTACAATAGTTGTAGCATCCTAGGAATAATGTTAGCATATTTACATACTCGCGCAGATAGCATGGCTGGTTTTCATCACCCTGGAAACCCTTATTTCCCTAATCGGGGGAATAACGGGTGGTTAGAGGAAGAGCCTAAGGAAGACCCCGAAGAGGAATCTGACGGGGAACTGGAGGCTGGAGACGAAGGCGAGCCTGCCGAACCCGAAGAAGACGAAGAGAACTTCGAAGAGGAAACCGATGACAGTGAAGGGGGTGATTCGGACGCAGAGTCCGAAGTCATCAACCCCCTTACCCGATCAGGGTGCCTGCTAAGCGTGTGGGCGCCACTGGTCCTACCCCTCCCTGGGGTATTAATCTTTGGAGATGGAGCAGACAGCAGGGACAGTGACCCCCGTTTGGCATGTCACGCGAGTTCTTGACCTGAGGGACGAAGGACCGACCGCCCGAGACCTACCGGTTATGGTGAGACGATTACGAAACACCGACGATCTTGCTCAGGGCACTGTTGATCAGGTACGCCAGTTGTGGACTAGGGTCGAGCGTGCGGAATAGGAGACACGTGACATCCTTCGGGAGTTTCACATGAGGCAGGTAAGGTGGGAGTCTCGACTTCAGGATGCAGATCAACTGGTGGCTCGTCATTAGGGAGCATCCACATCCTCGGCACCACCTCCGGACGCAGATCATCACGGTTAGGGATAGACTTATCTTACTAGGTCGTTAGGAACTATGCTATGTACCCCGACTGTATGTTTAAGTTACTCTACTACTCAAAGAGCCGTTATGTTGTCGAACTAGTGTCACTCATGTATGCTCTTACGAGCAAATTTTTCATATATCAAATGCGGATAATATTAGTAAACTTTTACGTGCTTTGTTATGATATTACAAATTGCTATGTGTTGAGAATCTATGATTGTATGTTAAATGGTAGGAGTGTTTAAGTTCGTACCTTGCACCTACTCAGTAGGGTCACAACCTCTCAGAAACCCCAAACACTCAACATCTTTCCGTTTCATGACAGAAAGATGCCTCACCGACCTTCTCGCGGAAACCCTGGACCAACCCCACCCGAAGTTGACTCCACTGCATTCCAGGTGGCCGTGTCTGATGCGGTCACCGCAGCTATGGCACAACTTCACTAAGGGAATAACGGAGGAGGCAACAGGCAAGGGGCCGGGAGTTCGAACAACGGGATGAATCAAGGACCCACCAAAACATGTACCTACAAGGACCTTACAAATGCCAAACCACGAACTTTTAACGGCACTGGAGGAGTGATCACTCTGAAGCAATGGATCGAGAAGGTGGAATCGGTATTCGAGATATGCGATTGTCCTGAGCAGATGAAAGTGAAGTTCGCGGGCTGCACTTTTGTCGATCAAGCGCTCACCTGGTGGAACGGACATGTGGAAGCCATGACACTCCCTGTAGCCAACTCCATGCCGTGGGCGGAGATGAAAGAAATGTTGATGGTTGAATACTGCCCACGAGGTGAGATTCAGAAAATGGAGCAAGAGTTGTGGAACCTCACTGTGCAGAATGCGAATATCGATGCCTACATATCGAGATTTAGTGAACTGTCTCTGTTGTGCCCGGGTATCATCACCTCGGAAGGAAAGAAGATTGAGCGATTCATCTGGGGACTAACATCACCAATCCAAGGAAATGTGATAGCTGCAAACCCCGAAACATTTGACAGTGCAAAATGTTTGGGAAAGAAGCTGTATGACCATAACAACAAGAAGGGTGAGAAGCTAGCGGAGGCTGAAGGAAAGAAGGAAGGTGATGGCAAGAAAGGGAAGAACAACAAGAGGAAGGGGCGTCAGGGCCCCGAGACCTCTAAAAAGCAGCAGACAGTGGCAGTTAATGCTGTCACCACACCGGTTCTAGCCACACCACATGCTCCAGCCTCAGCTGCTTCAAATGCTCCCAGACCTTATTCCGGTAATCTTCCCAAGTGCAACAAGTGCAGTTTCCATCACAATGGAGAATGCAAGGAGTTGCAGTGCACCAGTTGTAACCGAAGGGGACACACGGCGAAGTACCGCATGACCTACCCTCCCCAGAACCAACAACAGCGAAACAGCAACAACAACAACAATCGCAACAACAACAACGTCACCACCGACGGCAACAATGCATAGCCTAGCCACACCTGCTATGGGTGTGGGAGGACTGGGCATTTTCGCCGAGACTGCCCTAACTGTTGGATTAGTGTCTAAGTCTATAAGTCTTTTGGTATGTACTTGACCCGATGGTGCATGGTCCTTTTAGGTTGCCTTCACCAAAGCAACTTGATAGGATGAATTATGGAGAGTAAGGATTAAATATGATTTATTAATATATTATGGGAATAATATATTAAAGGAGAAATCATATTGTTTAATTAATATTAGTCAATAATTAATTAGTAATTAGTTTTGTGACTAAAAGAGATTAATTAAACTTAAGGGACTAGAATTGTAATTATAAGATAATTGCAATTTGGGCCATGGATTGTCTTAAATCAAGAGGTGGACGAATTCTTATGGGAAGCCCATAAGGAAATCGTCCAAGGGCTTGATTAAAGGAGTCTATGGGTTGCTTAGGGCTTAAGCAACCAAATTAGGGTTTCCTTGTTAGATAACCCTAATAGGATTACTATATATAAGACCCTTATGACTCAGAAACGTGGGGAACTTCTTTTCTAGGGTTAGAACACGTTTTGGGCAGCCTCCATCCTCTCTCTCCTCTTCATCCTCTTGCTTATGGTGTTTGTGAACCATTAGAGGAGTGACACTTGTGACTCTAAGCCTTCCAAAGTCAATTCAAGGAGGAATTGGGATTGTTATTGCTACATAACAATCAAGGTAACATTATAAACTTATTCTAATACCTAATATGATTACTTGTATGCTAGAATTAGGGTTTATAGTCTTGGATTCAAAGCATGTACAATAGAGAAACCTAGATCCAAGCATTAGGGTTTGTATGAGCACATAGGATGTCTTATGACCAAAACCCATCAGTGGTATCAGAGCCTAGCTTGGTTTCAATTGTATTGATGCATTTGATATAACTGGAAAATTCGATTTTTTGGATTCTGGAGGCTGGACTCGCCGAGTCCATGGCTGAACTCGCCGAGTCCATGCAGACTCGACGAGTCCAAGGCTGACTCGACGAGTTAACTCGTCAGATAGGCGGATTTTCGGGATTTTTACCTATTATGACTTAGGATAATTGCCATAATTGTTTAAACTTAATAAAATTCGAATTTTGTTAATCCCTTATGATTATCCTTGTCAAAATAAAAGATTTTGGTCATCTAATTAGATAATTGTTACCTTATTTGATATATGTTAAGTTATGGAAATTATTAGATCATTATCTTGCAAGAATTTGAACTAGATCTAATTAGATAACCACCAATTATAGTTAATTGCTTTATTTGAATTATGTGATCTAGAATATTCTTGACAAAGTTTGGAATAGTTTCAAATTAATCCCTTTAGGTTTTATATTTTAAATTTGAACCCAAAAGTTTTGTTGTTTTGAAATTTAAATAGTTAAAACCCTAATGTTTTGAAAAAGGTTTCAAAATTTGCCCTCAAGTTTTGGAATTTAAATTTTGATTAATTGTTTAATTTTGATGTATATTTAAATTCTAAACCCTAATGTGTTGAAATGTTTCAAAACTTGCCCTCAAGTTTTGGAATTTAAAAGTTGATTAAAAGTTTAATTAGGAATGTTAAATTCTAAAACTCTAGTATAGTTTTGAAAAAGTTCAAATCACACCCTTATGGTTTTATTAATTAATTAAGGTGTATAATTAAAAGAGATTTAATAAATCCATAAAAGTTTAGGTTTACAATTTAATTGAATTAAAAGTATAATTGTTAAATTAGACCACCTAATATTTTAAAAGTATAAAATACACCCTATACTATATATATAACATTAAAAGTCTAACATTATATACATGTATGAGTAAAAGTCAGTCTTACCGTTAGTAGGCCTCATTCACGAAGCTAGTCTATAAGGGGTGTTTAAGGAAATTGCCTATAAAATGGCGATTGAATGGGTATCCACTCTTACCCACCGCACTCTTGACTAGTGGAGGGTCATTATAATGAATTACTAAAGTAACTAAATGTTTTCATAAAATTCCCAATCTTAGTTACTTAGGAAAAAGTGAATTGATGCAATTCCATGAAATTACACTTTGTGCCCTTGCGAAGACGTTAGTGGAGCGTGTGTGGTTAACCGGCACACTAAATGGGTCTAAGCAAAGGTAGCAAAGGGTGACTCAATGTTTTTCATAGTTCGGTGGAGCGTGTGTGGTTTACCGGCACATCGAATAGGTGACTGTAACATGTGAGGGCACCATGTAGTTTGCATGGTTATTCACACCCGCTTTGTGATCCTCGGCATCCCAGTCACAAACAAGAGGGGAATATCGAGATATAAACATGCCATTGAAAGTTCAATGTATCTCAAAGGATCTAGGAGTTTTCATAGATTTAAAACTTAAATTTCTTTTTCGTTTTTCATGGTGGAAATTAGTGAATCGTCATTCACTTACCTTCAAATATTCTGCAACTAGATTACGACATCCCTTTTCTAGGTTGTAGCGTATTGTGTTGGGTCCAAGCCTTGGAATTTCATTTGGGTGATCTACCAAGGACTCAATGTATCAACTAACTTGAATTCATTTTTCTCCCGTTTTGTAGATGTCAAAGTTCGACAACTATGATCTTCTCAAATCCCGTGGAACAAGCATTCCACATGACGATGATATTCCACGATTCGATCGAGGAACAAGAGATCATGCTTCACTTCCTCCTCCTCCTCCAATTATTCTGCCTAACCTACAAGTTCAAAGGCTTGAAAAGTTCAAGATCACTCAAGCCCTTTTGGCAAGTAAACATAAAGAAGGAAAGTCCGTGTATGCACACGTCCTAGGGATGAAGTCACACATTGATAAGTTAAGAATGTTGGAATCTGTTGTCTGTGAGGAAATGGCTGTTGATTGGGTTCTTTAGTCACTTCCCGACTCATATAGTGAGTTCGTAAGAGAGTACTATATGATGAACTACGACGTGAACCTTATAGATCTCACCTATATGCTTATTGCTGCTGAATCTGCAATGATTTGGCACAATAGAAAAGCAAAGTTGATTGGTGAATCTGCCTTCGAGACCTCTATGGATATAGACAATGGCAACGAAAGACATGCCATGATCGAAAAGTTTGATCATAAGAGAAAGGCGATGTCTGAAGTAGTTGCATGCCCTGTTCCAAAAGAGTCGATTTGCTTTTATTGCCAAGAGAAGGGGCATTGGAGACGAAGCTGCCCCATTTACCTAAGAGATCTAAGAGATGGGAGAGTTGAAACGTATGGCTCTAATATAGGTAAAATCCATTTACTAACTCTTTTAAGCTTCTATTCTAGATTCTTAATACATAATGTAATAAGATTACAATTGATGTTTTGTAGGATCGAAGAAAAGAAAGGGAGCTTAAGGGAAGAAATGAGCAAAATCTAACTGTAAAGGAATGGATTTCGATCGCATTTCTCGAAGATTAGATTCTTGAGCTACTACTTAGAGTTAGAATTAGATTGCTAAGAAAGATGTATTAGCATAAGTTTTCAAATGAGTTGCATTGTAAGGACAAATTTTTTCCGCAATAAAATAAATTTTGATTTTAAATTTTATTTATTTATCCTTACAATGGCGTCTATGAAAAAAATTGATGTTAAAATGGTTCTATTATTAGCAATAATGGATTTGGTTCTTATTATGTTATTTATGAAAAGTCGAGAATTTACCAAATAGGGAGAGTTTCTCATCGCCCAAGTTTCAATTGGACAGAAATTTGGAATCATGCAACGTGGATGCACGATGAATGAGAAATTTCGTATTTGGAAATTAGACTAATTCATTGACAATGTGTCAAGTGAAGGACTAGGAGATCGAGTACACAAAGTTGTGTGATCAAAGTCCACCATAAGAGTAACGAGATATTCGTCATGATTTACTAAAGGTTTAGTAAATATGATTATACTTATAAGATTAAGTGTAATTCTGAATTGATTGAAAAGGTTTAAATCAATAGTAGAACGAATAACAAGAATCAAGTAGGCAGAAAGATAAAAGTTTCTCCATTCTAAGAAGAAGGGAGAGTACCTTTTATGCTTTATAATAGGTGTTAATTATCACACCCCGCTAAAGCGGAAACGCAAGGTATGACAGCGATAACAGTTTCATTGCAAAAGATAATGATACATCACCATAGCAGAATTTAAAAGTTTACAACCAATAGCTTCAAAAGAAACAAAATACAAGTTTTTCCAAAATAACACTGTTCAAAGATAACTTCATAAATAACTTCAACACGATGCAGCATGCTCTATGATGATGAATCTTTATATCCACTTACTAATTATTTCCTGAAAAAGCATGTAAAACGAGCGTCAACTTTGAAAATAGTTGGTGAGTTCACAAGTTTATAAAATCGAGCTTGAAATAAGGCTTTTCGTAAATACAAGTACATTGCTTTAATGATAAACAAAGTTGATTGCTATTAATGAATACAAGTTTATTGCTATAACGAGAACGAGTTTTGTATGTGTATGAGCAAACAATGAGTCTCAACCAAACCTATGACTGAAGCCATATCGAGATCTATGCTTATCGTTCCATAGATGAATATGGTATCATGCACTCCAGCGATTCGGGCGAGTGAGGAGTTGTCAATTCCTAATAGCGCTATCCATAATGACCATTGGCTCAAAGAGTTAATGGTTAGAGATAAGGGAAGGGCCTTAGTACGATAAGTTCTCATGTTCTGTGTTGCATAAACATACATAAAGATACATAGCAATACAATAGCAATCAAGTTTGATAATAAACAATTTAACTACATGATGCAAACAATAGTTTTTCTGGACATGCTTTTCCACCCCAAAACATAAAAACCAAAAATAGGGGAGTGCGTGAATACTCACAATATGCAAAATATAGTAATCAAGTTTATACGAGTCAATTAAATATAACGAACATAAGTAGTTTAGGACATGCTTTTCCACCCCAAAACATAAAAACCGAAAATAGGGGAGTACGTGAATACTTTGAAATATAACGAACATAAGTAGTTTAGGACATGCTTTTCCATGCATTAGTTTTGTGTAGGCACAAGCGGTACTTCGGGATGCACCAACGTCTTACTACCGGGATCCTACGACATCAAACACACGCACTAGTGAGTTTCCATGTCGATAACTAATGCTAATATACTAAACTCTACATATAGGGAAATGCCAATTTATGTTTTAGTATTGGATTTTATATCAATTAGTTACACTTTTTCTGAAGTAATGAAATTCTATATATCGGGCGATTAATTACAACCTTGGAATATAAACTTTCCAAATTTTTAAGTCTCTATAACAACATAAATTCACGAAAAATAGCATTCGAGGGTTAAAAATTCTCAAACTTTTTATTTAACTGTTATTACACAATACTAAGTTGGGAAAAATATAAAAATGGATTTCCAAGCTGTTTAATTATATTTTATGATTTTTGAGCATTTATTTCAATAAAAATTGAAATAAATAGAAAACAGTTTCCAAAATTACCCAAACTTTTTAATTAACTGTTAGTGTACATAAATAGGCTGGGAAAAATATAAAAGATATTTTTCAGTGGTTATTTGTATTTTTCCATGTTTTATTCCTTTAAATAGTCATTAATTAAAGAAATAATATTAAACAGTTAAAATAAATCACCATAAATTTTTGTAACATCATTTACAGTATAAATATCCTGGGAAAAATATCAAAAGTGGTTTTCATAATGCATAAACGGGTTTTGGGTATTTATGTGTATTTAAGTGCATTTTAATGCAATTAATTTTAGAAAATCAGAGAAAAATAGTTTACAGTAGAGAAAAATATTAAAAATATTTATGTAACCTTCTACTGTATAATATTATATGCTGGTAAATGTTCATGAATTTTGGATAATCAGAACTATTTCTCCCATTTTTAGACCATTATAATTACCAAAAATTGGAAAAAATAGTAAGACATGATGAAAAATCTTGAAATTATTTTCCGCAGTCACCCATCACAGGTAAGGTATGCGAAAATTGTTAGATAAAATTTTCATATCATCTAAGGTGGTTTTGTAATTTATCATGTCCTAAACAAAAGAAAATTATAAATCGTATTAAACAGTAACAAAAATTGCTGAAATTTGGTGAGGGGTCATTATTACCCATAAGTATCATCCATGAATTTATTTAAGATTTATTGACCTCTGGAAGTATTTTATATGATTTATGCCCTTGGTTTTAGCAATAACTCTAATAAATCAAAGAAATAACAAAAGCTCTTGAAATTTCCCATATTATCTCATGCATGCAGGGGCTTTCAAAAGGTAAAATGTAAAAAAATGTATTCAGAAGAGAAATGAGGGTAATGATTCCAAACAATTTAAGAAAAGTTGCATGCAATAATGCATGAAGTGTAAATGTGGCTGAAATTCATGAATTTGTGTAGCCCATTCAGTGAGGTTTTAAGCCACGAAATTTCAACCATCATTCACTAGATATGTTAAGTTTCTAAGGTATTTTTCCTCAGATTTATGGTTGGGTTTAAGGCCATTGATTATGCAAGACAAAAATAGTGATCACAGAAAAAGAGCTGTATGCGCAATCTTTTTGTAAAAATTGCCAATAATCGGATATTTAATATTTTACAGTAAGACCAGTTGGGTTTGAAAGTTAACTCGTGGAACTAACCAATACAAAACGAATATCATCATTTGGTTAAGAAATGACTGAGTTATGACCGTTCAAAGTCGAACAAAGTAATCTGGCAGATTGCATGTTTGCTTGTGTGCATTATTAGGGTATTTCAACAAGAACATCATGCATGTCCTTGGTATGGCCCGATTTCTAACACATGCATGGAATGAATGAGCATCCAAGATGTACTCGAAATGGTTTAAATGCTTTTGGTCATGCATGAAAACAAAACAAATGGAAAAGAACATGAAATATTATGTTTTGATGTCACATGATCATATGCGCATCTTTTTCACTCCTTGCATGGGTTTGATCCCGGATTTTCACCATCACTTACACATGCATTGTGTTATGGTGAGAATCTACAAACCACAAGGGAAAATATAAAGATTTCTAGCCATGGAATGGCATAGAATCCGAAAAGAAGAGAAAACTAAGAAAGAAAAGAAGTAAAATCATGTAACTATGGAAGAAGATGATGTTGTTTACCTTTGTTATGATCTTGAGGGAAGTAAGAACACTTCAAGGGCTTCACAATCTCGAAATTTTGCAGAGGAATGAGAGGATTTTCGTGGGTTTAGAGAGAGGGAAGAAGAGAGTGAAGTGTGTGAAGAGTGGAGTGTAAGAGAGTGGAGAAAGAAGAGGTAGAGTGAGGGTTTTGACTTAATGATTGAAGTTTTTGGGAAGAGGGAGCATGGGGAGGGGAGAATGGCCAGATTTTTGAGTGGATTAGGGCCTTCTCTCTCCTCAATTCAAATTTTATAAAAATCCCTCCTTAATTTTATAAAAAATCTAATTTTTATAAAAGTGATTATTAAGCAAATTTGGATTTATTTAAAATCTTGTTTTCAACAAATGAATTATGATTAATACTTGGTAATTTAGTTTCTATTTCATTGACTATAATTCTTAATTTCATTAATAACAATTTGATATTCGGAAGTTTATAGCCAAATTTTATAAAGTTTTTAAGCTTTATAATTTATAACTTTGGATTTTTGGCTCTTTAGGGTTTTTGGAATATTGTTTGATATTCACAACATGTTGAAGTATAATTAGAACGTTTTAATTTATTTTTAGGGTTTTATACCCTATTTCAATTATAACAAAGCTTGAAGCTTTATTCTAATTATAGTATTGGCATTTCCTATTGTAGCTAAGCAACTTACTAGAATTGTAAGTATCAAGTATATTAGTCCTAGACCTTAGTTGGATCCTAGTTTATGCATGATTTTTGACCTAATTTATACTACTAGGTCATGGCATGTTGTGCATGAATGGTTATTACAAAGATGCATGAGTCCGAGAATGACCTGAACTGACAGTTGTCACATTAATGATTAAGAACCATATCTCAATTGATCCTCTAAGTGAGTCTTGGTACAATTGTATGTCCAAGAAGAGGAATCAAAGATTGAAGAAATGGTCAAATCAAGAAGTCAATCATACTTCGTTCCAAAACAAGTCTTAGAGTTAAGATTGTGACAATGAGTGAAAATTATTAAGAAGGTTTAAAACATTCATTAAATGTGGTAAGTTGTGATGTCTTAGATAAGACAAAGATCAACTAGGACCAATTTATGAGGAGTTTTGATAAAAACTACACTAACTCTTGAATATTTGTTTGTCAAGAAATGGTTATTGACAAGAGAACCTTATATGTCAAGGAGTCAGTGGGAGTCTTAATGGTGTTGAAAGGTCTCAAGAACAAATCAAATAAACCTTATCGATCATCACTAGCACACGAGTTAAGGTTTACAACCTATCGTGATGACATTATTTTGATTCTGTGCCAATGCAATCGAGTTAATTATGCATGAGAGTTCTATGAGTTCTCATTTTGAACGCATAAAAGGCAAAGCACCTTAATCAATGAAAGGTACATTGATAAGAAAAGGTGAGCTGCTTAACTACTTGGAAGACATGGTGGGCAGCTGTGCTACCATAAGGCAAGAAATCAAGATTAAGAAAGTTCAGTCCATATGAGTTTGAATTTGTCGTAAACTTTAGTTTTAACAAATTCACATGGATAGGAACACATACAGCGCTAAAATCTAAGTGTCATAACATTTCCTCCTTCATGAAAATGATTGTGAAGAAATACTTTCACTAAGAGAGATTTTAAGAAGATAGTGATTGTAAAATTGCATTCTCAAATTCAATCATGGTTACGGCATCCCTTTCCATAATTTGAATTGTGAGGTTTGGCAATTAGTATTAATTGTTTAGACACACATATGAACTATCGAAGGCAAAGGTGTATAAGCTCAAAAAAAAACCTTGATAAAAGATTATCAAAGCACTAAGTATTAGGAACATGAACTTAAGAAATTCAATAAGCATTGGTTTTCTGAAAGTTAAGATGTTTATGAATACATGTCGAAGCTAGTGGGAGCATAAGTGTTATGTTTTATAATAATCATCATGATAGTGGGAGCATAAATGTTATGATTGTATGATTATTAAGGCAAGTATTGCAAAGTTGGCAATATTAATTATAGAAAACAAGAGTCATACTTTGCAAAGTCGCAATAGTTGAAGAATTGTTTTGCTATAATTAAGGGAGAGAATATTATGTTTCATTTCAAATCTAAAGGCTTAGGTTGTGGGATGTTAATAAAATTTAGTCAAAGGTACATAATGTGTTCTTAAAATTTCGATTATGATTACGGCATCCCTCTTCACAATTCGAATTTTGAGAACATAGCAAATAAAACATTATGCGTCATGTCCCATACGCTTCGGGTATAGGATCGATTGCAAATGCTTTAATGTTTGACCATTCTAAAATTTTCCAAATGTCAAGCGCATTTAGAGGCAAAAGGAACTAGAATTGGTTTTGACTAAAACAATTAAACAACTATCAAAGGACAACCCAAAGTTCGACGAGGATTGGTCGCTTGTGAGTAGTTGGAAGTATAGTATTGGAAAATATGGAAATGTGTTCCATATTGGATGGACCGTATCGACATCATTACGAATAGATAAGATTCTATTAAGAATGAGTTGTCATATGGAACATATGGAAGCGTGTCCATATTGGGAATTGAATATTGAGAAATCTATGACTAGATTAGAAACTTCTATGCAAAAGGATGTTCAAAGAATGTACTTTGAGTGAGAGACATCACGTCTATGGAATTGTCTTGTAACAATCTCCGATAGAGGACTTTGTAATATCATTGGCAATAGTCTTTGTGACTTTGGTGCAGTGATATTACGAAAGGATAGTTGCATAGAATGTTAGAATCTAGCATATTCTATAAGTAGCAAGAATTTGATATTCTTTGACTTATGAAAAATGGATTTGGAGTTGTGAAATGAGAAGGATTGGAAATGTGTTCAATGTGATCTATTTCACAAAGTAAGAACCATAGGAAAACATTGTGTGCATGCTAGGAGCATGGGACAAGTGTTGGAATTCAAGTAAAAAGTTGATTACCCGAAACGACAAATAATGAGTAATCGATATGGTGATAAATAAAAGGTGTTTTATTTATAATCAAAGGTTTGAGGCCATATGGGATGAGTATTATTCTTGTGTTTCACTTTGCATGTTTTGACTTCCAGAATAATTGAGTTTATTAAGAATAATCGAATTATTCGAACGGGCCACAGTTGTTCGTATGTTGGAAGTAGATATGAATGAAGATTGTCATGAATTGGTGTGTGGATTGTCTAAAGAGCATTAGACATAAGAAAATGTTTGTTGCAACGTTCATGAATGCTTACGAATATGAATTTGAGCATTGGATTAAACCCACGCTCACTTGGATCACTCCATGAATTGTATCACGAGTAATTAGTGAGACGATAACATCTTATATTCTTGAAACCGAGATGTGTGAGTTGTATCTTGCGAATCGGTTGCACATTGATAATATGTAAACGCACTAGTAACTTGGTGCTATAAAACATATTGTTGTGTGTGATTCGGTTAGTAAGTTCAAGCGAGCATTATATCAAAGTTTATCCATTCCTTTTATTCAAAGTAGAATAAAAGCGATATCTTTTGGCCCCTCGATGGTTTAGTGATGACAAACGTAAATGCTCGGCCGGGCTAGGGCTAATTTGATTTGCTCAGTTAGTCAGTCGTCATAAATCGGAATCGAGATATAGTACAAAGAGAATGATTTGAAATCATATCTCATATGATATCTAGAATGGAGGAATATATGATCCCTTATCTAAGGACACGCGTATCTGATATGATCAGAGTTGACAACGGCTTAGGAAAGCTACGATTGCAGATCAGGATCTGAAGTCATACGCATAATAGTTGTTAGACTTATCCAAGTGGGAGACTGTTGGATTAGTATCTAAGTCCATAACTCTTTTGGTATGTACTTGACCCGATGGTGCATGGTCCTTTTGGGTTGCCTTCACCAAAGCAACTTGATAGGATGAATTATGGAGAGTAAGGATTAAATATGATTTATTAATATATTATGGGAATAATATATTAAAGGAGAAATCATATTGCTTAATTAATATTAGTCAATAGTTAATTAGTAATTAGTTTTGTGACTAAAAGAGATTAATTAAACTTAAGGGACTGGAATTGTAATTATAAGATAATTGCAATTTGGGCCATGGATTGTCTTAAATCAAGAGGTGGACGAATTCTTATGGGAAGCCCATAAGGAAATCGTCCAAGGGCTTGATTAAAGGAGTCTATGGGTTGCTTAGGGATTAAGCAACCAAATTAGGGTTTCCTTGTTAGATAACCCTAATAGCATTACTATATATAAGACCCTTATGACTCAAAAACGTGGCGAACTTCTTTTCTAGGGTGAGAACACGTTTTAGGCAGCCTCCATCCTCTCTCCTCTTCATCCTCTTGCTTATGGTGTTTGTGAACCATTAGAGGAGTGACACTTGTGACTCTAAGCCTTCCAAAGTCAATTCAATGAGGAATTGGGATTGTTATTGCTACATAACAATCAAGGTAACATTATAAACTAATTCTAAAATCTAATATGATTACTTGTATGCTAGAATTAGGGTTTATAGTCTTGGATTCAAAGCATGTACAATAAAGAAACCTAGATCCAAGCATTAGGGTTTGTATGAGCACATAGGATGTCTTATGATCAAAACCCATCACTAACAACAATAATCCAGGAAGCGGAGGAACAGGAAGGATGCTGACCATGGGTCAGGGAGAGGCGATTCAGGACCCCGCTATTGTTACCGGTACGTTTCCCCTAAACCACACTTATGCATGCATCCTATTTGACACCGGAGCGGAGCAAAGTTTCGTAAGCAATAAGTTTAAGCATTTATTAAAACATCAGCCCCAGAAGCTAAATGAAACCTTTACGGTGGAAATGGCCAATGGGAAAACCGAATCCACCGGGGAAATCTACATCGGATTTACCCTAACTCTAAATCAACACGTCTTTCGAATAGACTTAATGACTGTATCAATTAGGAGTTTCGATGTGATTATCGGCATGGACTGGTTAAGCCCCCACCATGCTGAAATTATGTGTCACGAGAAGGCCGTTCGCCTTCGCCTTCCCAATCACGAAACCCTAGTAATTTACGGAGACAAACCTAGCATGAAACTTCGCCTCATCTCGTGCATCAAGGCACAAAAACATCTACGAAAAAACAATTTTGCGTTCCTGGCCCACATAGTGGATAAAATCAAGGAAGAGGTTAACGTTCAAGACATTCCCATAGCATGTGAGTTCCCAGACGTGTTTCCTGAAGATCTTCCAGGAGTACCCCCAGAGAGACAAGTGGAGTTCCGAATTGACCTCGTTCGAGGAGCAACTCCTCTCGCTAAATCACCCTATCGGCTAGCTCCTGCTGAAATGCAGGAATTATCCAGCCAACTCAGTGAACTCTTGGACAAGGGATTCATCCGCCCTAGTTACTCGCCATGGGGAGCTGAAGTCCTCTTTGTCAAGAAGAAGGACGGGTCTTTTAGAATGTGCATCGATTACAGAGAGTTAAATAAACTCACTGTTAAAAATCGCTACCCACTTCCACGAATCGATGATCTATTTGACCAACTCCAAGGAGCTAGTTATTTTTCTAAGATAGATCTCCGGTCCGGATACCACCAACTCAAAGTCCGGGAAGAGGATATTCCAAAAACTGCTTTCCGAACTCGCTATGGACATTATGAATTTGTCGTAATGCCCTTCGGTCTAACAAATGCCCCTGCCGCATTTATTGACCTGATGAACCGGATCTGTCGACCATTCCTCAACGACTTTGTCATCGTCTTCATTGATGACATTCTCGTTTATTCCCGAAGCGAAGAAGAGCATGGCCAACGTCTCCGACAAATCCTAGAAACTCTGCGATCGGGAAAGCTATACGCAAAACTCTCCAAGTGTGAGTTCTGGCTCCGGAGTGTGAACTTCCTAGGTCATGTAGTTAGCCAAGATGGAATTCATGTGGATCCTCTATGGTTAAAGCTGTTGAAGGATGGACAATCCCGACAACACCTACAGAAATCCGTCAATTCTTGGGTCTAGCAGGCTACTATAGGAGATTCATTCAAAACTTCTCTAAGATCGCCAAACCACTTACCTCACTTACACAAAAGGGCGTACCATTCAAATGGACGGACAAACAAGAAGTCGCATTCCGAACCGTGAAACAAGCTCTCTGTAGTGCCCCGGTACTATCACTAACGGAGGGAATAGAAGATTTCGTGGTCTACTGTGACGCGTCAAATCAGGGCTTAGGTTGTGTTCTCATGCAGCGTGGAAGGGTGATAGCTTATGCATCCCACCAACAAAAGACGCACGAAGCGAATTATACGACCCATGACCTAGAATTGGGAGTCGTGGTCTTTGCCCAAAAAAATTGGAGGCATTACCTATACGGTACAAAGTGCACCATCTTCACGGACCACAAGAGTCTCAAGCACATCTTGAACCAGAAGGAGTTGAACATGAGGCAACGAAGATGGGTTGAATTACTAAATGATTATGAGTGTGAGATCAAGTACCACCCAGGCAAAGCCAACGTGGTAGCTGACGCATTAAGTCGGAAAGAGTACTCTAATCGTCATACAAAACCTCTCTCAATAACCATCCAATCTCACCTAGCCACTCAAATTGCAGTAGCCCAGTCAGAGGCCATGAAGACGGAAAATAGAGCAAGCGAAGCAGTGCGCGGAATGGAGAAGAACCTAGAGGCAAAGGAGAATGGAGTATACTATTTCATGAACCGTATTTGGGTCCCTAAACTCGGAGGATTTAGGGAGGTAGTTATGAAGGAAGCCCATAAGACACGATACTCCGTTCATCCCGGCTCAGACAAGATGTATTTGGATATTAAACAACACTATTGGTGGCCCAACATAAAGGCGGAAATTGCCACCTATGTTAGTAAGTGCCTTACGTGTGCCAAGGTCAAGGTGGAGTACCAGAAGCCCTCAGGGTTATTACAGCAACCGATAATCCCTAAGTGGAAATGGGAGGGGATTTCTATGGATTTCGTGACCAAGCTACCCAACACGTCGGATGGACTGGACACCATATGGGTAATAGTCGACCGACTAACGAAATCTGCCCATTTCCTGCCCATAAAGGAATCCCACAAGATGGAAAGATTGACACGTTTATACATTCGAGAAATCGTGAGACTCCACAGAGTACCAGCATCTATTATCTCGGATAGGGACAGTAGGTTCACTTCACGTTTTTGGCAATCTCTCCAGAAGGCATTGGGAACTCTTCTCGACATGAGCACCGCTTATCATCCACAAACGGATGGTCAAAGTGAACGAACCATTCAAACGCTCGAAGACATGCTCCGCGCATGTGTGATAGACTTTGGGAAGTCTTGGGATACCCACTTACCCTTAGTAGAATTTTCATATAACAACAGTTACCATTCGATCATCAAGGTCGCTCCTTTCGAAGCACTATACGGGCGTAAGTGTAGATCACCGTTATGCTAGGCTGAGGTGGGTGATACCCAACTAGCAAAAACACATACATCGGATAAGGAACTAACGGGACCGAAGATCATTCGTGAAACCACGGAAAAGATCGTTCAAATCAGAGCTCGATTACAAGCATCGCGCGACCGACAAAAGAGCTACGCCGATAAACGGCGAAAGCCCTTCGAATTTCAGGTCGGGGATCGAGTACTGTTGAAAGTCTCACCCTGGAAAGGAGTTATTCGTTTCGGAAAACAGGGAAAGCTGAACCCATGATACATTGGACCTTTCGATATCGTCGCCCGAATAGGTCCAGTGGCATATAAACTGCAGCTACCCGTAGAGCTAAATAGTATACACCCCGTGTTCCATGTCTCTAATCTAAAGAAGTTTCTATCGGATGAAACACTCGTCATTCCCCTTGACGAGATCGAAATCAACGAGAAGCTCCTGTTCGTTGAAGAAACAGTTGAAATCATGGACAGGGAGGTGAAGCGTACTAAGCAAAGTCGCATCCCGATCGTGAAAGTACGGTGGAACGCAAAGTGTGGGCCAGAATTCACGTGGGAATGCGAAGATCAAGTGAAGCAAAAGTACCCTCACCTATTTTAGCATTCTCAAATCTAGCTTTCAAACAGAATTTCGGGACGAAATTCCCACTAACGGGGGGATGATGTCTCAACTAGAAATTTTGTGTCCTGTAATCACTACACTCAAGTAAGATGTAGAATCAAAAACTTAAGAGCATGTATGATGCTTACTCTATGACAACAAAATTTCAATCCAATACACCATACAAGTACTACAAATAGTCAACAAGCAATTGGAAACCCTAGAAGTTCTTGTTTAGGTCCATTTTGGACTAGGACTTCCTTATTGGACTCAATGGACCAATAAGCTTCCAATTTAACTATCATGGGCTTAGGACCTTTAAATGGGCTCTAATTGGACCCACATCCATTTATTTCAACATTTTAAGCCATATTGGGCCTAGGATGAAATAAATTAAATATTGAACCATAATTAACCTAAACTAGCCCAACAAAGTGTAAAAATCATATTAAATTTTTTTGGGCCAAAAATCATCCAATCTAACTATAATATGGGCTTAGGGGCATTAAAGCCCAATACCCTCCTTTTTCTTCCAAAATCTCGACCCAAAGCCCAAATCCAAGAAGTACGGAGTTGACTATTGGAGTGCCACCTCACTTATACCCCACATATCTCCATGCATGGACTAACATGCATCTAGGATTGTCAACTCACCACTCTCTTTTCTTGATTTCGGCCAAAAGCACCCACACACACACACACTTTCATCGCTTTTTACTTATCAAACACTCTCAAGAACACTGTGACAACCCGAAATTTTCCATTCAAATCAAACCACATCAATCCAATGGAAGTAGAACAGTTTCAGTGAAAATTCAAACTTTTGGAATAAGTTTGCAGTTTTAGGGTTTTACACCTAAGGAGTTATTAGGAGAGTGGTTGCACTAGGATTTTGTGCAACACTGTAATTCCATTACTCTAGGTCATTAGAATCCATTCCGAAAATAGAAATATTTTCTGCCAAAAATCTCAGGACTATAAATAGAATTCTGAACCAAATTGGTTCATTAGTTGAATTCCAAATAGAGAAAAGCCAAATACTCTCTCACGGATCTTCGGGTTTTCATCCCAGATTGTGAGTCTACTTCCCTAAATGTGTTTTAATACTTGTTATATGCTTTATAACATTGTTTACATGTCCAAAACACAAGATCCGGGAGTTTACCGCCCAAGAACATTCTTGGGGAGTAAACTCCAAAATCAAGCCTAAAGGCCACCTAGTCCCATTTCCGTGTTAGGCATCTAACTAAGGACTTAGTGTATGTTCATTAGAGGCTAGAAACAAATCAAAACCAAGTAGTTTGAGGAGTTTACGGCCAAGGAACCACCTCTTGGGCCGTAAACTCCAAGTAAAGGGCACAAATGAGTGCCTAGTGATCCTTTAGCCTTAGAACAAGAACCTAGAAGCCTTAAACTCATGTCTTAGACCAACAAAACAATTAGAAATCCACTTTGGAAGGGAGTTTACGGCCAAGATGCTCCTTAGGCCGTAAACTCCAAGATTTAGTGCCAAAAACCACTTCAAACTCTTCCTAAGGCTTAGTCTTCATTTTTGGCAAGTACCTTAACGTGTTTAGGACCTAGAAAACACATGAAAAGCATAAGTGTTGAAGAGTTTACGGCCAAGAGTATTTCTTGGGCCGTAAACTCCTTTAATGGGGTCAAAAAGCACCCTAGACACTTCCTTAGGCCAAGAAACTTTTAGGGCAAGTACCTAGATGAGATATGGACTAGTTAAAATTCATAGGACCTCATGTGTGAGGGAGTTTATGGCCCAAAGAGTTCTATGGCCGTAAACTCCATCAAATGGTCCCATTTAGTGCCATAAATCTTCCTTAATCCATGTATTGAAGCCTAGACTTGTTCCTAGATATATTAGAGACTTGAAAGGACAATAAGAACCCTCCCAAGGGAGTTTACGACCGTAAACTCCAAGGGAAAAGGGTCTTTGGGCCGTAAACTCCCCTTAGGAGTCAATATGGTACCTTAAACTCTTGTCTAGCCTTGAAGCAATTCCCCTCTAAGGTTGTAGTACTTCTATGCACCATTTCATGACTTGTTTGACAGTTTACGGCCATGAGCTTACTCCCCTGGGCCGTAAACTCTAATGAATATGGTCCTTTGACCTTAAACTTCCATTAGGGGCATTGCACTCCTTTGTTGCAACCCATTAGCCTCCTAGCACTTGACCAAAAGTGTTGTCCTCGCGCTTAAATGTTTATACTTGTATAATTAGTGATTTAATCTCTAATTATTTATATACATATGTCTTCATATGTAATTAGGATCATTGTGTGTGTCTAAGTCTTCACTTGACACCAAGCACTTGTCCGAACAGTCCGTTCAATTCCGGTCACTTACTGCAGGTGAGTTCATACCCCTAATCAATGTTTTAAGTGATTTTAAATGCTTTAATGGGGGGGGGGATACAAGTAGAAACAAACATGTTATTAAATCATTGATATGTATTTTATAACTGTGTTCGTCATTTAATAGATTTCACATGCTATAAAATGTGATGCATGAAATGGTTTTACATCCTAAAAGCACATTGTTACCAAATGTTTTACTTTTGAAATGTTTAATCAAATGACATCAAGTCATTGTTATTTATTGTTCAAAACCCATACGATGTCTTACAAAACCATTTTTCATTCTCACGCCCTTGAGTAGTAAGAGGGTGTAAACTTACATGATCAACTAGTTATATTACAGGATATTATCATAGGGATAATGGGAAGATATCAAACATTACTTCTATTATAAGGAGTCACACAAGAGTCAGTTCATTCATGAGTCTATACTAGTACATTACCTGATACATGAGTACTTACAGATGTTTACTTGATACATGAATATGTTTACATATATTTACCTGTTACATGGACACACATACATGAATACCATACAGGAACACTTTCACATAGGTGCATTATCCTGTATTCACTTACCTGGATACTTGTACTTAGGACTATGAGGATGATTTAGTAGTACATACTGAGTAAATTGTCTTCCTTATCCCGGTTCAATGGGAATAACTAGACGGGACTTACCATTCCGAACCCCACTGTTTAGCACCAGTGGTCGATGACCATCTTCGGAGGTCTAAGGTTACTACTTATATTAGGAAATCGATTTGGGACTAACCCTTCCACTCACCTGCTGCTGCTACAGAGGACAATTGGACAATCTTCGGATGTTCATTAGGTTGTACATTTCGCTTAATGCGATGTCGTGTTGGTCCTAGTACCTAGTGACAACACTTACAACAGTATATTTTTCATGTTTACTTTATTCTGTGACACATTCACATAAACGATGAGTTAGACTAAGCACCTTTAGTCCTAGTCTACACGAAGGAAAAACTATCATTTTACTAATAGAATATTCGGGTCTTGGTAGAAGACTGCACTCCATACTTACAAAACATTTGGGTCTTGGTAGAAGACTACACTTCATATGTACAGAACATTCGGGTCTTGGTAGAAGACTACATTTCATACTAATAGAAATTAAGGGTTTTCTAGGGATTTCATACTTACATCAACATTTTCATTAAACGATTTACATGGCCTTCATAACAAATTTTCACAAACAAGGCAATGACACTTATATACTTATGAATTCACCAGCTTTAAAGCTGATACTCGCTTTCAAAATTACTTGTATCCTCAGGTCAGCATAGACAGGTACCGATGCAAGGAGAAAGGAAGATGGAGCTTATTCAAGACTTATCTTTCATTTTGATTTATGCTTTAGTGTTTATCAAAATTTGACAGAATACAATTGTATAATAATTATTTTATTAATGCAATGGATGATGTTGTTGCTTGTTTACTACTTTACATTGTTGCTGATATTATACATGACGTCCTCTGCCCCAGAACGTTTCCGCCGTTCTTGGTTTTGGGGTGTGACAAACACCTTCACCTCTCTTCACTAAATTTTCGAGATTTAAGGGCATTTTAAGGAGATTTTTCACAAGAATCACCATCCAAGGTAAGTTTATACTTAAATCTATGATCTAGGTTCCTTGATCTATCAAACATCTCTTCTTAACTCATAAGAAATCATGATCTTGCATCCTAGAATCACCTCAAGGTCGAGATCTTCATCAAAGTGTGCTAGGGCCGAAAATCACCTCATTTTCTTCCATCTTTTCTCCAAAACCGAAAACACACCCAAAGGTGAGCTTCATACCCCCTATTTTTTGGTTTTTATAAGTTTTGTGGGGGGGGGGGGGTGAATACTGTTGGATTAATGTCTAAGTCCATAACTATAATTGGTAAGACTTGACCCGACCCGGCATGGTCCATTTGGGTTGCATACCATCATGCACTTGGATAGACTATAATGAGAGAAATAAGACACTTATGGTTATTAATATATTATAAGTTCTAGTATATTAATAATAAGAATAATAAGATTATTTAATTAGTATTGATCAAGAATTAATCTAGGATTAATTAAGTGATCAAAAGAAGACTAATTAAATAAATGGGTTGATTGTGTAAATCATCCATACTTGTATAGTGGGCTAATGCTCCATGGATAATCAAGTTGGGCTAAAACCCATAGGATGGTCCATGGATGCTCCATGGTGTATTTGTACCCATGGATCATGGAAATGAAAGGCCATGTCAATTAGGGTTTACATGGTGTAACCCTAACTATATAAGCATCTTATTCTTGACCAAAATCGGCCACTAGTGTGTGAAGTGAAAGGGCTAGCCGATTTCATGAGTTGTAGAATTCTCTCAAGTTATTCTAAGTGTTTTGGTGATTGTGATTCCATTTGAGGCTTCCACACTATTGGGGCTAGGCACTCAAGCTTCATGAAGACTTTCTACATCAAGAGGTATGTATTCTATCTTGTTACATTCATTGTTTTTGTATGCTAGATTAGGATAATACCTTGGAAGTTCTTATTTGCATGTATAATAGAGAAAACATAGATCCAAGGTATTTAGGGTTGCATGTACACTTAGGAGTGTTAGAATGCTCAAAACCCAACAGTGGTATCACAGCCTAGGCTTGTTTTCTATTATACTTGATGCAAATTGCTGAAAAATGCTGAAAAACTCGATTTTCTGGCTTTCTGGGCAATGGAATCGCCGAGTCCACTGATGAACTCGCCGATTCCATGAGTAAAATCATCCTACTCGCCGAGTAGGTTCATGCACTCGACGAGTAGGAGCCCCAGACAACATATATTCGACGTTTTTGGCTAGAAATGGACTAGGAACATTACCCTAAGTTGTTTTTGAACTTATAAACTTGTTTTTAATGTGGTAATGTTCATGCTAATCCAATTTCAAAGATAATTATCAATAGATTCATGTTTTGGATTAGTTTAGTGATTAGGCTAATTACATGAAAAAGTTTGATTTGGATTATCTTGTTCTTATGAGTTGCTTAAATTAATAGAAAAGTTAATTGATTATGTGTTTTCAATCCAAATTAATCTAAGAGTTGATTCTAAAATTTGTTTTTGTAACTTGTCCTCAAGTTATATGAAAAGTCACATTTAAGTTTCATAAAACTCATAAAAGTGGGCAAAGGTTACAAAAGATGAAGAGTCTTGTCCTTAAGTTATGGAGGTTCAAGAGTCACTTCATTAATAAATAAATAAATAAAGTGTAACCTTAATTAATTTCATAAGTTATAAAATAAAGAAAAGTTAATTCTTTTATTAGTTTAAAGTCTTCCATAACTTGTCCTCAAGTTATGGAACTTGAAGAGTTTTTGGATTAAAACTACTTTAAACACATAAGTTATGGAATTAATTAGTTTTGAATAGTTTCAAAACTTGCCCTCATGTTTTGGAATTTGTAAAGTTTTCACTTATGAATACTTTAATTCCAAGTTAGCCCTTAGAATTTTAAAAGTTAAAATTCAACCCTTATACTTTATAATATTATAAGTTAATAATATATATATATATGTATAAGAGTAAACTCAGTCGTACCGCTAGTACGCCTCATTCACGAAGCCGGTCTATAAGGTGGGTATAAGGTTGTTGCCTATAAAATGGCAACTTAATGGCTGTCCACTCTCACCCACCTCTTGCTTGACCGGTGGAGGGGCGTTAGCCGAACGGGTTTGACAGGACTATAATTCTCCCTTCATTAAAAGTATTAATGATAAATACTAAGTAACTAAACTCTTAATAATACCCAATCTTAGTTACTTAGGAAAAATGTGAATAAGGTGCTAATCCATGAAATTACACTTTGCACTTTGTTTAAGTCGGTTAGTGGAGCGTGTGTGGTTAACCGACACACTAACGCGTATTTAACAAGGTAGGCAAAGCGTAACTTAATGTTTATTATAGTATTGATGGAGCGTGTGTGGTTAACCGGCACATCGATTAAGGGGTAAACACTTAAGGGTACCAAGTAATTTGCATGGTTACTTCACACCTTGTTTTGTGATCCTCGGCATCCCAGTCACAAAACCTGAAGGGCATACTCGAGATTGAAACATGCCATTGAACAGTTCAATGAATCTCAAAGATCTAGGAGTTTCAAAACCAATTAAAACCTAATAATACATTTCGTTTATCTTGGTGGAAATTGGTGAATCGTCATTCACCTACCTTCAAATATTTTATAGCTTGGATTACGGCATACCTCTTCTAAGTTATAAAATAGTTTGTTGGGTCATAGCCTTAATATTTCATATTGGGTGTCATATTAAGGACTTTAACATCAACTATCTTGAATATCTCCCAAAAGATGTCTGGTTTAGACATATATGATCTTCCCAAATCTCTTGAAACAAGGTTTCATAAATGAAGATGATGTCCTATGGAAATCATACTTCATTCACCTCCTCTAATTATTCTCCCCAACCCACAAGTTCTTGAAAAGTTTAAGGTCACTCAAGCCCTATTGGCAAGGCAAGGTCTAGGTGTGATCACATCTTGGAGATGTAGTCACATATTGACAAGCCGGGAGAGTTGGGTGTCAAAGTCTTGAGAAAGTTGGTGGTTCAATCACTTTCTAAGTCACATAGTGAGTTCCTTTGGGACACCTATGAAACAGACTATGACAAGACCCTTAATGATCTTATCTATTTGTTAAGATCAACTTCCTTAAAACTTGATGGACATTGACAATAGTGACACATGAAATCTAGAAAAGCATTCTCTTCCCAATGGAAAGGGATCGGCCATAGTCAACCCGGTTGACCAAATGGTAAAGAGAAAAACTAAGTATGTGATAGTCCCGTGTACCATTATCAAAGGGTCCATATGTTTATATTGCCAAAGGAAGGGGCATTGGTTGCGAAGCTGCCAAATTTACCTAAGGATGTTGAAGTCAATAAGTTTGACTCTACTTCAGGTAAAGTCCACTATCTAACTCTGCTAAGTTTCTATTCTGAGATTCTTGATACATGATGTGACTGGGTCACATGGTGATGTTTTAAGAATGAAAGAAAAGTGAAGAAACTTAAAGAAAGAATATGCTGAATCTGATCGCGTAGATGGATTTCTATCGCGTAGTTTGAAGATCGGATTCTTGAGCTACTTCTTAGGAGTTATGAGATATTGCTTAGGAATAGATAACAACAAGTTTTCATATCGATTGTAAGGATAAGTTTTTCCACAAAGTTTTAAAATAAAAGAAAAATTTTTGATTTTATTTATTTTAAAATATCCTTACAATGGCATTTGAGGAAAAATTGTTGCTTATATGATTCCATTAAGAGCAAGAGTGGAAATATGAAATTGATTCTTTCATTTGTGGTAATGTCTAGATTTACCAAATAAAGGAAAGATTCTCATCACCCAAGTTTCAATTGGACCGGAATTTGGAATCATGCAAGTTGTATAGCATGATGAATGAGAACTTTCAAGTATTGGAAAATTAAGACTAATTACTTGTTCACATGGATGTGTGAGTCAAGTGAAGGACTAAGGGATCGAGTACACATTCTTGTGCACTGGTCAAGTCCACCACAAAAAGATTGATAAAACTATTCGTCATAGTTTACTAAAGCACAGTAAATATGATTATACTTACAAGCTTAAGTGTAATTCTGAGACATTGGAAAAGGGTTCCAATGTATGGCAGAGTGAATAAGAAGAATCAAATTAGGTAGAAGGATAAAAGTTTCTCAAATCTGAAAAGATGGGAGAGAGTACTTTCGTATCAGTTTTGTGATCATCTTAATGATTTAGAGACAATTCATTCTCTAAGAGCCTTCTTATAGATAATAAGAGGAACTTGAATTGTTGAAGTGGTTAAATCAAGAAGATGATTCATACTTCGTTCCAAAAACAATTCTTAGAGTTATACTCTAAGAATGTAACTTGAGTGACATGTCTTAAAGAAGGTTTAAAAGTCTTGTACATTTGAAATTGGTAAGTTGTGATGTTTTGGATAAAACAAAGACCAACTTAAGCCAATTGTGTGAAGTGTTTATCTTGATTCGAATCCACACTATCTCTTGGATATTTGGCAAGGGAGTCTTATATGTCAAGAGGACAGTGGGAGTCTTAAAGGTCTTGAAAGTCTCAAGAACTAATCAAGAATAAAACCTGAAGTTCTTCACTAGCACACGACTTGAGGTTTACAACTTATCGTGTTGACATATTCTGTGCCCATTCAGGTTAAACTTGGCTTTGCATATGAGTTCTTAGAGTTCTCAATTTGTTGCACAACAACTTGGAAGCAATGGCAGGCCCTTGAACTGCCAGGTGGCGAGAAATTAAGATTGAGTTCAATCCATATGAGTTTGGATTTGTTATTATCCTTGTCTTGTGACTATGGTTATGACATTTCACATGGATAAGAACACATACACCAGCAAATCTAAGTGTCATAAGGTTTCTCTACGATTAATGAAAATGATGGTGAGGAAACACTTTCACTAAGTAGATTTTAGCTAGATAGCAATTGTGATATTTGCATTCTCAAAGTCGTTAGTGGAGCGTGTGTGGTTTACCGACACACTAACCTGGACTTGTGAGAAGTGGCAAAAAGGTCTAACCATTATGATTACGGCATACCTCTTCATAACTGTTTAGACACACAAGTGTGCTATCTAAGGGAAGGTGTATGATTCTTGATAAAGTTTTATCAAAACAATCTAGTATCAGAAATCTGAACTTTGGTAAGAAAGTCAATGAAGTATTGATTTCTAGAAGTCCAGCTGATTTCTGAGTATATTTCAAAGCTAGTGGGAGCATAAGTGTTATGCTAATAATCATCATGTTAGTGGGAGCATGATAATTATGATAAGTATTGCAAGTTAGCAATGTTAATTATAGAAAACAAAAGGTTTCAATTGGGAAAAGTTGTTTTGCTATAATTAAGGGAGAGGAAATTATACTTCATCTCAAATCTATAAGCTTAGATCGTGAGTTTTTAATCATTTAGTCAAGGATATATATGAATTTCATGTTGGAATGGCTCAACATAAGGAAATTTTGTATATGAGTCCATTATTTGCGTTCTAAAATTCGATTATGATTACGGCATCCCTTTTCATAATCTGAATTATGAGAACTAGGCAAATTGAAATGCAAATGTTATAGCAAAAGACTGGTTTAGTCTTTATGTGAGACATCATGATTCGTGTCCCATATGCTTCAGATATAGGATCGATTAGATGTGCTATATTCATCCTTTCTAAAATTTTCCAAATGCCTGGGGCATTAAGAAGGGAAAAGGTTTAGAACTGGATATGAGTAAAAGGATTAAACAATTGTCGAGGACAATCTAAAGTTTACCAAAGATTGGTTGCTCAAGGACAGTTGGAAGTATAGTGATAATTCTGGAAGGACCAAATTGACATAATCTGTAAGGAGGCAACTCTTGTTCAGAAGTGATACTCAAAATGGAATCTGGAAATGTTTCAAAGATAGAATTTTCAATATGTTTAAGATTAGGAAACTTAATGCAAGAAGGATGTTTCCAAGGAGCTGATCTCCTTTGGAATGCTCTGTAATGTTTGTTGTCAAGTCATTATGATTTTGTGCATAATCATTACAAGAGGATCAATGCATATAAGTTTAGAATCTAAAAAATTACAGTAAATGGCAAGAATTTGGATTTCTTGCATTTGCAGTAAGGATTTGGGAGTGTGAAAAGAGAATCATTGAAGTTATTTTCAATTGATCTAGTTCACAAAGTAAAGATCATAGACAAACATAGTATGCATACTTTGTGTGTGGCATGACTAGTGTTTAAGAAAACATAGTGTACATGCTTAGAGCATGGGACAACTATTGTTTTAAATTCAAGAATAAAGTTGATAGCTAAAACAGTATACAATGAATAATGTGTAATCATATGGTGATAAATAAAAGGTGTTTTATTTATGTTCAAAGGGTTGATACCATATTGGATTCAATTATTATTGTGTTTCATTTTGCATGTTTTGACTTCCCGAATAAACTGGGTTATTCTTCCGGAATGACTAAGTTATTCAAACCATCCACAGTCGGTCATATGTTGGAAGTAGATATGAATTAAGACTGTCATGGGTTGGCTTGTAGAGGTCTAAGGTGTTGGACAAAGGGCTACAACACTCATGAGTGCTCATAAGTTCTGAGTATTGGATTCAACCCGCGCTCATTGGAATCACTTCATGGATTTTATCACGAGTGATCATGAGACGATAATATCTTATATTCTTCAAACCTAGAGATATGAGTTGTTACTATGAGTTGATAGTACATTGATTGCACGAAAACGCATTTGGTAACTCGGTGCTATAAAACGTGCCTTTGTGTATGATTCAACAAGTAGTAGAACAAGCCATATGAGTCGAAGTTTATCCATTCCTTTTACCTTCGGGATAAAAGCGATATTTGTGGGCCCCTCGATGATTTGATGATGAAAAATGGAAGTGCTCGGCCGGGCCAGGACTGATTTGATTTGTTCAATTAGTCAGTCGTCATAAATCGCAAATCGGGAAACAACAAATGGACAGAGAGAATGATTACAATCCATGTCTCAGTCCATATGATATCTAGAATGGAGGAATATATGATCCCTTATCTAATGGACAAGTCATTGACAAAGGTCAGAGTTCATCTACAAGGTCAGAGTTCGACAGAGGCTTTGAGAGCTACGATCGTCGGTTGGTTCCTGAAGTCATACGCAATAATATTTTTAGACTTATCTAAGTGGGAGACTGTTGGATTAATGTCTAAGTCCATAACTATAATTGGTAATACTTGACCCGACCCGGCATGGTCCATTTGGGTTGCATACCATCATGCACTTGGATAGACTATAATGAGAGAAATAAGACACTTATGGTTATTAATATAGTATAAGTTCTAGTATATTAATAATAAGAATAATAAGATTATTTAATTAGTATTGATCAAGAATTAATCTAGGATTAATTAAGTGATCAAAAGAAGACTAATTAAATAAATGGGTTGATTGTGTAAATCATCCATACTTGTATAGTGGGCTAATGCTCCATGGATAATCAAGTTGGACTAAAACCCATAGGATGGTCCAAGGATGCTCCATGGTGTATTTGTACCCATGGATCATGGAAATGAAAGGCCATGTCAATTAGGGTTTACATGGTGTAACCCTAACTATATAAGCATCTTATTCTTGACCTAAATCGGCCACTAGTGTGTGAAGTGAAAGGGCTAGCCGATTTCATGAGTTGTAGAATTCTCTCAAGTTATTCTAAGTGTTTTGGTGATTGTGATTCCATTTGAGGCTTCCACACTATTGGGGCTAGGCACTCAAGCTTCATGAAGACTTTCTACATCAAGAGGTATGTATTCTATCTTGTTACATTCATTGTTTTTGTATGCTAGATTAGGATAATACCTTGGAAGTTCTTATTTGCATGTATAATAGAGAAAACATAAATCCAAGGTATTTAGGGTTGCATGTACACTTAGGAGTGTTAGAATGCTCAAAACCCAACAAATACAAGCAAATGTGTAGTTCTATGAGTATATGTATGCTTTGTATGATTTCTATGCATATTTACATGTTTATATGTGATTATGGTGTTGAGACTAGTCAAAAGACCTTAAAAATTGAGATTTGCATTAGGATGTATGAAACAAGTGTTAAACATATTATTACACACAAATCATTTCTAGAAAAATAACCAAGTTGGTTAATATGAACTCATTGGGCTAAAAATCCCATTTTTGGACTCAAATGTTAAACATATGAAGTCAAAGGGCCCAAAATGACAAAATACAAATTCTGATGGAAGAAATGAGTCAAAACAGTTTCAATAAGGTATTTTTCTGGAAATACTCTTTTTGGAGGATTAAATGTGAAAATTTTAAGCATAATGGGCCAAAAATGAATTTTTCGGCCCAATATGCGAGATTTTCAATTTAGAGGGGCTGAAACTGTGACTTTCTGTAAAACAGGGGACTACTAGTGCTCCAAGTCCATTTCAAGGGTTAAAAATGCTTTTCATATTTAAAGGGGACCAAAAATGCAAAAAAATTCTATTTTGGGCCAAAAGTGTAAAAACGGCGAACATGAGGGTTTCAGCCGAGAAAAATTTCATTTAGTGGACTAAAACTGTTTTTCCAATAACTTTGGGCTGAAAAATAACTTTTTTCTACAAGTTTGGATACTAAAGTGTCAAGAAAAATTGTTTGAGGACTAAAATAGAAATTTATTTTATACAAAGGGTTAAATGTGTAAATTATCTAAAAGAAAGGGGCTGCAATAATGAAACATCCTAATGTTTTAAATAATAAATCCATCTTGATGAAATACTAGCACCCCGACTATCGGCAAATTATAATACACCTTCAACACCAAAAATCGTTATCAAACGAATTGATTCGGTCTCGAATCAATAGTGAATCAGAAATTACTAACACGACGAAACTTCAATACACACGCGGAAATTTCGGGAAGTCAATACACACATGAGAATACACCAGACGTTGATACACTGTCTTTCGGCCCAAAAGTTTCAAATCGTGGTTGTTGGGCCTAGCTAGCCCAATGGCATGATCTTTAGGCCCGAAGGAAACTCGCTTACATGTAAATGGGTCTTATATGACCTAATTTCGTGTAAAAGGACTTTTACAGGCTTTGTACTGTTGGACCCCAAGGGCCTTCTGGTGCTGCTAATAAAGTCGAGAATTCACCAAATACGAGTCGGGCTAAGGGCCCTTCGCATTCACGATAGCCTTGAACGACATACGGAAAATATCGGGACTTCGCACCCTCTTTTCCTCCTCAGTTGTGGGGCTACACGAAGTCCGGGTGATTGGATTAAGTGAATAGTGCGAGCGACGCCTAAGGGATCGTTTGCATGGTTGTAAACTAGTCATTTTCATTAATGTGTGTTTATAACAATTCACAACCTATAATTAATCCTACGTCACCGTGACTCAACGAATACACCCGTCGTAACGAAAATAACAAGATACAATTCAGTTGAGGCAAAATATTAGGAAAACATCGGGTTTTCCTAGGGTTTTCAATTAATACACCTACGAGTACATACCGAGTTTTACAAATTGTACTTTTACATTTATAGAAACAAACAAGCATACTTACGGATCTTCACACTTTTTATTCTAAGTTCTTTTCAGAAAATATCGGATTTTCTGGTAATTTTCAAAACAATACAAACCACTATATTTCAAACAATACTTATGAACTCACCAACATTTCATATGTTGACGTTTTTTTTAAAATAATTGTATTCTTAGGTAACAGGTAAATCGAAAAGGAAAAAGAAATGTACTCAGTAACGTTTTGCTGTTGTTTTAATTAGTACCGAACAGTTTACTTTTGGGCATGTAATATTATGGATCAATGTACTGAATGTAAACGCTACCACTTGTAATATTCAAATGCTTGGTATTGTATGATGTTATGTTTCAAGTATATTCATTGTGATGGTATTCAATTGAGTCACAATAGCCCTCGGATGTTTCCGCCGTCTGGTTCGGGGGTGTGACATCCTCCGCCCCAGAACGTTTCCGCCGTTCTTGGTTTTGGGGTGTGACAGATTGGTATCAGAGCATTGTTTATATTGAATTAAGTATATCAACCCATAAAAGATATACTAACTATAAATACATCAGGGATTAAAAATACTCTGACCAAGAGTTTATACTTTAAATAATAAAATATTTAAGTAAGTACATGTTCTGCATTCATACTAAAATTAATGTCACTAGGACAGTACAAAAGAATTACGATTGTTGGGCAACACAAGTGGGCTTAGAGACATATGGTCAAAATTGGGAAGATATAGCCTGATCACCTATATTATCTGAGGGTTGACTAGCATGTGCCTAAGTTTAATTGTGTGGTTGCAACAATGCTAAAATCTTACCAACCCTACCATAATGAGAACAATAGAACATAACATTAAAATTTAAAATACTATAGGAGTATTTGGTGTTACTATAAGTACTTTATACGTGAGAATTAAAACGGGATCTTCATTACTAAGTTGATAGTTGCTAAGTGGATACACAAAGGCTATACGTAATTAGGATGTTATAGACTTAGAATCTGTGGAAATTTTACTTCACTCCTATTCAGTGTGAATATGGAGTTAAGGTCACTTATTCGAAGGTCTATCCTATTTAGATTACACACAGCTGGTATGCACTTCACAAATAGCGAAGTAACTAATGAAGGTTTTCTAAATAATTATCTAGATAGTTCGTCTAATAATTATTCTCTTACCCTAACTTCTCGCATAGAAAACATAGCTGGACTCCATCCCCACGGCAACCAGTACCTCCCGAATGAGGTCATTGCTGGATGGTTTGGAGAAGAACCAGAGAATGATCATCCTATCCCTTTGAATGATCACCGTGATGAAGACCTTTCGTATGATGCTAACTCCGAACCAGAGGTTGAGAAACTACCCCGAGCAGCTCCCTTTCCAATTCCTAACCCTCGTCCGGCATTTCAAGGCCCGACCCCTGAGTGGGTGGAATGCTTGGAAACAAGGAGCCAAGGACAAGATCAGCCCATGCCATTTAATGGCGACCGAAGAGTGGCCCGAAATGAGATTCGAGGTAGGATAGCCCTACATCAGATTACCAAAGTTGTCGCTGATGCGAGAATGCATACCCTCCGCACCATTCGTGTAGAAGATGCTCGCGAGAGATCAGAGAGCAACCAGGAAACCCTACTGCAAGCATTGGCTGAATCACGAGCCGAAGTCCTGGAGCTCTGAGTATGCCTTAAGGTGTACGGAAGACACCTACTTCACATGGAACGTCATTTGGCTGAACTAAGAGTTCACCAGAGGGATGACTGTCGCCAGTAGTAGACGCTTTACTTTACTTCTTTATTAAAAGGAATCGTTTTTTTTTGTCTGTGCTCGATGTGGCATTTTCTATGAAATTTCCTTGTACTGTAATTACTTTAAGTTAGGTCCTTATGCTGTCAAGAATTATCTTCTCTGGATATGATGTAAGACCTTTACAAGGTCATTTTCCCGAATCTTTATGTCGGGAATATGAAAGATATTGATAGCCGGCTAACTTTTGTGTCATTTCCTTTTTTCAAGTATTCTCATCATACTTTCATTAGAGTCTATCTGAAACCTGCTCCCAGTCAAGTCATTGGACTATAGCAAGTTAGATCCGGAGACATTTCCAAGTCTCTTTCAGCGGTTGCGTCTTGTATTCCACCAACCCACGATACCTCAGCTTGAACGACAAAAGTCTTGAGACCATTCTACGAACTTACTTCTACTCATTACTAGGACTGCATCATAGGGATGTAGGTCAAACCTTCGCGATCATACTTCCATTCTGTACTAGGACTGCATCATAGGGATGTAGGTCAAACTTTCGAGAACATAGTCGTACTCTGTACATGAACAATCTAGGTACATCAAGGTTCAACCAGAATCACTCACAAAATCCTTATCTTTCGTGTTACAGAATCATGTCGTCATCCGGAAGCAATCAGTCGAACAGCGAAACCTCCGCTTTTCCTATGGACGCCGCTACCTTTCAAACAGCAGTTACAGCTGCCGTGGTGGCCGCCGTAACCACGGTCCTTGCGCACCATAACGCTATCAGCACAGTCAATGTTGCTGATGGGAATGAAGTTTCCAATCGTGGTATCCATCCAGGAAGTCGCCAAACAGTAACAGTCACAGGCTCGCAAAGCCGAAAAGAAGAGAACAAGAAACGAAAGCGTCAAGCCCGAAAAGAACGCAAGAGATCCCAAAGGCTGGCTATACAACAGCAGCAAGTGGAAACCCCTGCCGTTCCCGTACCGAGCAGACCATACAAAGGAACACTCCCGAAGTGCGACCGGTGCAACTACCACCACGAGGGAATGTGTCGAGCCTTGCAATGCGATAATTGCAACAAGATGGGGCACATTGCTCGTTTCTGTAGAACTACCTCCACCACTGGGGCAAGCCTAGTTTGCTATAATTGTGGTGAGTTTGGGCACTATAAAAGAGACTGCCTGAAGAAGGAAATCAAGGAAAGAACCCGTGTCCCCATAACTCCTAATCGACACTTCACTTCTACCACCAAAGTTGGTGTTGTCCAGATATGTCACCAATGCGGTGAAATTGGACACTTCAAGAAAGATTGCCCGATAGCAAAGAACTCGGGTGTTGATGGGAAGGTTCTCAGGATTACAGCTGTAGGAGAGCCTACGCCGGAACCCTCGTTAATGTAACTTAGGCGTGTTGTTGTAATAGACTTATAAACTATCCAAAACTAGTGCAACTAGAGTCTTACCTTTTGCGAGATCCTGCCTGTATAGGGATTCTCGTGCTGCGTATACTTGTCTTTTGTAGTATATCTTATTCGCAACAATAGTCTTATGGTAAATCTAAAGTACTGTAACTCTGTTCATGGTTGCACGGTTGTGTTTTGTCTGTAAACGTCTTATGTTCAAATCTAATGTCTTTAAGTTTCAGTATGATTTCGACATTATCATACGACTCGATTCAATTTGATCCTCACGAAAACAGCTTCATGTGTACATCTCCTTTTCAGTAAACGCCTTTTTAGCGAAATCTTCATATCAGAACACCGAAGTACTCGTGCCAGGAGTACCTCTTAGTTATTTTCTTTCCGAAGAAATCCCCGAAGTACCACTCGTGCAGTACGTCAAGTTCAATCCAAGGATTTATACGATTGATCTATCACTGAGGAATGTATGCATAAGAGTGATATATAATCATGGTTCTACAGGTTTAGAATTGATGATTCCACTTCAACTTCTTTTTCCCCAAAGGGATGTGCGCTTAAAGAAGAATCAGTTATTCGACTACCTTTTCAATCTTAATTATATACGACTCGTATACACGAAATTGTGATTGTGACCCATGTATGAATTCTAATATGAACTTCAGGACGGAGAACTGCTTAAGCCTACGAGTAATCACATCGTCATGTGAAAAAACATAGAACCCAGTACGACTCTTGTAAACAGATCGCCCTATAGTCTAAACTCCTACGGAGATACTAGAACAGTACAAACAACTTAACGAATTGCACAGCGATAGAATAAGAAGACTAGGCTTCTCACCCTGGAGAACCCCCAGTCTTATTCTCCCAGAGATCGACGGATTGCATCGTATGTGCCTCGGATATCGAGGACTCCATCAAGATTTTCATAGAAATCGTTATCTCTGCCTCGCATAGATGAAATGGTTGAGCAAACGCAAGGAAATAATTACTTTTAGAAATGGATCTAAGATCCGAATATCACTAGTTCGAGTGTTAGGGAAAGATGTCCGAAAGACTATATTCCAAATTCGATGCGGACACTTCGAGTCCGTTGTGATACCCTTCGGATAGGACCAATACGCCCATAGCTTTCATGAGCTAAACGAGTAGGCTATGTCTTTCTTACTTGGATCAATTCGTCATTTCTCTATGTAATGACTTACTTATCTACCCTCGTAGTAAGAAGAAAACCCATGGAAACATTTCCTACAGAGGAACTTTTAGCGAAGTTCTCTAGGCACGAGTTTTGAAATTGAGGAGTCGAATTTCTAGGACAAACAGTTAGTAATGTGGGAAATTTTGAGTACTTTTTCAATTTGTCAAAACTGTTGAGCATTTGTCGACACCGGAGACGCCGACAGTCATTCGCCAAATTCTAGGTCTTACCGACCTACTATCATAGTTCATTCAGAACTCCTCGCAAATTACAGAAACCCGTACGACTTTGACCCAGCAAGGGGTGGCCTTCGACTTGGAATTTAAGCAATAAAAGGAACCTTTGGAATTCCAAGTGAGTGACCAAGTTCTTTAGGATAACTCACTCTATGAATGGCTTAATACGCTTCGTATCGCGTGGAATGCTAAATCCAATATAGTTAGCACCTCCGAGATTCTTATCAGAATCGGTCCTGTGCCTCGCACAAACTAGACCTACACCATGAACTCGGTAATGTACATTCTACTCTTAGCGTCTCGATCGGGAAACCATACATTGCCGATAGGAATCTTGTAAGTCCACTCGTCGAGATCCTCGCCATCGTATTAGAACCGTAGTGACCCTCGACCAAGAGGTCAACTGGAAGAAGCAGCGTCATCACCCAATAGTGAAGGTTCGTTGGGATTCCAACTGAGAACCCGACTTCACTTAGCAGCGCTAGAACCAATTGATTAGGAAGTTTTCCTCTTCACGACTCGATCATTCGTACATACTTCCTTGCCTAAATTCTAATTTTGGGACGAAATTCCCTTCAACAGGGGGATGATGTGACAACCCGAAATTTCCATCCAGAACAAACCATGTCAAGCCAATAGAAGTAGATTAGTTACAGTGAAAACTCAGATTTCGAGTATAAGTTTGGCAGTTTTCAGGATTTTACACTTAAGGAGATATTAGGAGAGTGGATGCACTAGGGTTTTGTGCAACACTGTTATTCCAATACTCTAGGACATTAGAATTCGTTTCAGGAATAAAAATATTTTCTGCCAAAAATATCTCAGGACTATAAATAGAATTCTGAACCAAATTGGTTCATTAGCTGAATTCCATTTAGAGAAAAGTCAAAATTCTCTCTCACGGATCTTCGGGTTTTTATCCCAAATTGTGAGTACTTCGATCTAGTTATGTTATATAGCTTAGATTGTGTTTAGAAACATCAATATCATAACAAAACAACTAGATTCGGGAGTTTACCGCCCAAGAACGTTCTAGGAGAGTAAACTCCATTTTAAGTTCCTAAGGTGTCCCAAAATCCCTCACAGCTTTAGAACTCGAACTAGAACCCACCAATGCATGTTTAGGACACCAAAAGCAATTAGAATCAATGATGAAAGTGAGTTCACGGCCAAGGAGCTTCTTGGGCCGTGAACTCCATTTTTAAGTGCCAAAATCCTTTGAAACACTTCCTAAGGCTTAGGCTTGAATTAGGACAAGTACCCTAAAGTGTTTGAAGCCTAGAAAACATAAGGAATCACAAGTATTAAGGAGTTTACGACCAAGACAAGTTCTTGGGCCGTAAACCCCTATAAAGGGGTCAGATGACACCCTAACTCCTTCCTTATGCCTAGAACCCAACATATATCATAACCTTGAAATGTTAGAGACTTGAAAACACCATAAACACCCTCCCAAGGGAGTTTACGGCCATAAACTCCAAGGGAATATGGTCCCATGGCCGTAAACTCCTTAAAGGAGTTAATAGGAAGCCCAAACACTTGATTTAGCCTTGAAACAATTCACCACTAGAGTTGTAGTAATTCTAAGCTTCATTTAGTGACCCTAAGGAGAGTTTACGGCTAGGGGTTTACTCCCCTGGGCCGTAAACTCCAAAGCATATGGTCATTAGAACTTAAAGTCCCATTAGAGGCTTGGCACCCCTTTGTTGCAACCTATTCGCCTCCTAGCACTTGACCAAAAGTGTTTTCCCCGCGTTAAAATCTTTATACTTGTATAATTAGTGTTTTAATCACTAATTATTTATATACATATGTCTTCATATGTAATTAGGATCATTGTGTATGTCTAAAGTCTTCACTTGACACCAAGCACTTGCCCGATCCTTCCTGACGATAACATTCCGTTCAAGTCCAGTCACTTACTGCAAGTGAGTTCATAGCCCTTAATCAAGGTTTTAAACTATTTTTAAATGTTTTATGGGGGGGGGATACAAGTAGAAGTATGCTAATTATTATATCAATCACATGTGATGAATAAGCAGCATTCAAATGTTTGGCTATTCATTAGCCGTTTTACCAAATAGTTTCCTTCAAATGTTTTTCATAAACAATTTATATGTTTTTAAAACTCCTTATTACTGGGTACATTTTACTCTATATATTACATTTCAAACTTATTTACAATTGTCTTTCAAACAAATGTTTCTTTATACTAAACTCTTTTATCAAACCCATGCCTTCAAACTGTTTTATAGATTGACATCAAGTCGATCTTTTATTAAGATAATAATTATGTCCAAATGTTTTACAAAACTTATTTATTCTTTTATATTATAAATTGCATGCCTCTATATGTATGGTTATATAAGAAATGTTTAAAAGACTTAGGAAGGCTATCCACCCTATTTCCTTTTTCTCGATTTGGATGTGGTCTGGTGGGATATCGGGTACCCGTCCGAAGGTCGTTTAAATATTAATTATATATCATGTGTACATATATAGTCATAAAAGGCCCTTCCAGCTCATCCCATGCCCTTGGATAGCAAGGGTATACATCCATGTCCATACGTACCAGTTAGATTACTAGTAAACTACCGTATGGGTAGTTTAGGAAGATACTAGAACTATTACTAGAACGCGATATCATACTGTGAGTCAGTTCATTCATGAGTCAATACTTATTACTAGAAGAACATATACAACGATACTAGAACGATTACATTACTATACTTTCTAGGTAGAGAGCATGTATATTACAGCTAGAACAGTTCATTACATTACACATACATTAAAACGTTAATAAAATTGTGATCCACTGTATCGGAGCATGCCTTAAATGTCATGGCCCGAGTTGTAGCCAGAATTCTCTTGGAGGGAGAGCGTGAGTTTGCGTATAGATCTATACTGGATTGACAATCCTACACCTTGCTGCTAGCTACAGCCGGACCTGCAGGTCTGCGAGTGCCAAACGTCATTCTGTTATTACGACCATTCGTATGTCGTTGTTACCAGTCGATAGTATGGTGCAATTTATCACATGATGCCTTAATATAAATCCGGTTTAAGGTTGTTAGTACAGCAGTAGTTCCTATAATACAACACTACAGTACTACATTTATTTTCCTTTTACATATATTTAGTGATCTTTTCACTTAAACATTTAATGTAAAACCTATATTTTCATAATGATAGTTACACTTGGGAAAATTACACGCTTTTACAAGAAACGAACATTTAGAATAGTTAAGTCTTGGTAGAAGACACGCTTTTTATAAAAGTAGGAATCATAGGGATTTCTAGGGTTTTTCAAATGTTTACAGTTGTTTTACAAACATTTCACATTTACAGTTCATATACATTTTCAATACTTACAATTCATATACATTTTCCATACTTACAGTTCATAAACTTACAAATTCTTACATACAAATTAAGACACTAAAATACTTATGATCTCACCAGCTTCAAAGATGATACTCGCTTTCAAAATTACTTTTATCCTCAGGTCATCATAGACAGGTACCGATGCAAAGAGAAAGGAAGATGGAGCTTGTTCAAGACTCATTTTTCATTTTGATTTATGCTTTAATGTTTATCAAAATTTGACAGAGCACATTTGTATAATAATTATATTATTAGTGCAATGGATGATGTTGTTGCTTGTTTACTACATTACATTGTTGTGATATTGTACATGACGTCCTCCGCCCCAGAACGTTTCCGCCGTTCTTGGTTTTGGGGTGTGACACTGTGGGTGATAGGTTGTACTCATGTCGAGCCTAGTTCCCAAAGCTTTCTACAACGTCTGCCAGATCCTTGAAGTGAATTTACTGTCTCGGTCCGAGATGATAGATATTGGTACACCATGAAGTCGCACAATCTCTTGGATGTAGGTTCTTGTTATCTTCTCCATGTTATCGGTTTCCTTGATAGGCAAGAAGTGGGCAGATTTGGTTAACCTGTCGACGATCACCCAAATGGTATCGTGACCACTCTGCGTCTTGGGTAGTTTGGTTAGGAAGTCCATTGAAATCTTCTCCCACTTCCACTCAGGTATTTCGGGCTGATGGAGTAGTCCTGAGGGCTTCTGATGTTCTACTTTGATCTTGGTGCAAGTCAAGCACTTGCCCACAACAGTAGCAATTTCTGCTATCATGTTTGGCCACCAGTAGAGTTGCTTGAGATCTAGGTACATCTCATCTGAACCTGGGTGTACGGAGTATGGGGTCTTGTGTGCTTCGTCCATGACCATTTCTCTGAACCCACCGAACTTCGGTGTCCAGATTCGGTTCATGAGGTAATGAACTCCATCACTCTTGATTTCAAAAATCTTGTCTATCCCTGTAAGTGCTTCACCTGTCATGATTTCCGGTTTCAAGGCTTCCAATTGAGCTTCCTTGATTTGTGTTGATAGGTGTGAATGGATCGTCATGGATAATGACTTCACTCTTCGACCAGAGTATTCCTTACGAATAAGGGCATCTGCCACCACATTGTGTTTTCTCAGATGATAACGAATCTCGCATTCATAGTCGTTGAGTAGCTCAATCGAACGTCTTTGCCTCATGTTGAGCTCTTTCTGATCGAATATGTGTTGGATGCTCTTGTGGTCAATGTAGATAGTGCACTTTGTATCGTATAGGTAGTGCCTCCAGATCATCAGAGCGAACACCACTGCTCCAAATTCTTAGTCGTGAGTGGTGTAGTTAACCTCATGTGTTTTCAGTCGTCATGAGGCATACATACGAAGTCTTATGTCCCCTCTGGAAGGGACAAGATGGGTGCACTGCATAGGGCTTGCTTCAAGGTCTGAAATGCAGTGTCTTGTTTTTCTCCCCATTTGTAGGCTACACCCTTCTGAGTTAGGGAGGTAAGAGGTTTAGCAATGCTGTAGAAGTTTTGTATGAACCTACGGTAATAGCCAGGGAGACCTAGGAATTGGTGAATCTCGGTTGGCGTTGTGGGCGCAGCCGAATTCTTGATAGCCTTGATCTTAGAAGAGTTCACGTGGATTCCCTCCTCGCTGACCACGTGGCCTAGGAAGTCCACTTTCCTAATCCAAAATTCACATTTTGAGAACTTTGCATAAAGTTTCTCAGCTCGTAATGTCTCTAAGACTTGTCTCAGGTGCTGACCATGTTCTTCTCTACTCTTTGAATAAATGAGTATGTCATCTTTGAATACAATCACAAATTTGTCCAGGAAGGAACGACATACTCGATGTGACAACCGTCAATTTCGGGTCAAGTCAAAGTCAAATAAAGTCAAAGAGTCAAACCGTTCGACGCAGTTAACCCATGTATATTAGGGTTTACATTGTGTAATTACTGTTCAACTCACTATTTTAATAAGAAAACATCAGTTGGAAAATTCGTGTGTTTAAATTTTCCTTCACCTTGATAGTGCTAAACAATGACCCAAAGAGATAAAAACACTATTTCACCCTCATCGGGAGTGTGTAGGACACTAAAACACGGCTTAACGGGGTTTACGGACCTTGCGTTGCGAAGCCGGATAATCAAAAAGGTCATAACTAGAACCTCTCTTAAATCTCTTTCACTCTATCTCTCTATATTAGAAATCTCTCTCTGTATGTGAAATCTCTCCAAGTATGTCATATCACTCCCAAATCTCACTCCGTATGTGAAATCTCTCCAAGTATGTCAAATCTCTCCCAAATCTCTCTCCGTATGTGAAATCTCTCCAAGTATGTCAAATCTCTCCTAAATCTCTCTTCGTATGTGAAATCTGTCCCAAATCTCTCACAAAAACCTCTTTCGAGTTTTATAATCATTTGGGGCATCCCAACACTTATCTTGGTGAAAAACCACTCAAGGAGGAGTGATACATAGGAAAATAGCCCCTTAGAGCCGAAGCCTCTTTATAGGGGCCAAGTCCTTCTTGAACCGAGGTCAAAGGGTCAGGCCGCAGTAGCCATCCGAAGCCGCAGCTAAGGAGACCGTAGCCGTCCAACCGTAGCCAACGAGACCGCAACCGTCCAGCCGCAGCGAGCCTCACCTTCGGATCCGCATCAGCAGTCGAGCCACTCCGGTTCCAAGGCTGCTCATGACCGCATCCTCGCCCAGAACTTCGGAATTTCCCAGTTTTCACCCGGTTTTCAACCACGACTCCGTTTTAAGCCTGTTTTTCCATCATTTTAAAGCGGGATTTTCATCCAAACTTATATTTTGACATATAAGGTCCCATATATTCATAAATTCAACATATTTCTAAGGATATTCTTATTTAAGAATAAAATCTATCAAGTAAGATTTTGTGGTGGAGTGTTGACTTTGCCATAGTGTTAGACACAAGCAACCACCCCCATACCCACTCCATGACTAACCCACACCCCTCACCACCATACCTGGTCATTCAAAGGTACTTTTCCCACTCATACTCACGTTTTTGAGCTGGAGCAACCCTCTCTCTTCCCTCAATCCCACACACTTCTCTCATTTCCACCGAAGATCCAACACAACTTTTCTCTCAAATTCTCTCACACAAATTCGATATTTCCAAGGCATTTTCCAGCTTTTCTCCTTCATTTGGTAAGTATTATCACCCTCCTTATGGTTATTACATTTCCTTTTACTCAAATCATTGATTCCTTACACAAACTCCATCTTATTGTGTTAGATTCTCGAATCTTCAAGTAATCCTTCAAGTGTTCTTCATTTGAACACTTCTCTCCTTCAACATCCAACCACTAAAATCACACAAGGTGAGTTCATACCCCTATATTTTCATGTCTTCTTAAGTTTTAAAGGGGAAGAAGACAAGTCAAAACACCAAGAACACCACTAAGTTCTTCTAACACCTATCATTAGAAAAGTTGGGCTCCATTCAGGGACTGTTTTGATTAACATAAACATTTTTGTTTTCAAAACTGTTTTAGGATCAAGTAGCTCCGGTTCTTAGCTTTAAAATGGCTACTTGCACATCTCCACTTGATTCCTCTATGATTTATAGTGATTTTTACAAAATTGTCTATCATTTCAAGAACCAATTCGGACTAGTCTGTGATTATGGACGTTGTGAGTCATGCTGGAGACCACTAAAAATCATGAAAAAATTTGTGAACAAACTAGACAAGTTTTCCGAACTCCCATAATTTACGAATCCTGATTTGGACCTGTTATGAATTTTCTATAAATTTTCTAAGAACAGGTAAAATTAAATGTTAACAACAGAAAAATGCTATCAATTTCACTTCACCTTGTAACATGTTGAGTAAGGTGTATATCTTTATGTGAATATATGTTATTGCAAATAAATGACAATTTGTCTTAGTATATAGACATGCATCAGTTAACAAATGGATTTTATATATGTATATATATATATATATATATATATATATAAATATCTGTATATATATATATATATATATATATATATATATATATATATGTATATATATATATATACATACATATATATATGTATATATATATACATATATATATATATATATATATATAGAGAGAGAGAGAGAGAGAGAGGGAGAGAGAGAGAAAATAGAAGATAACAATTTGTTATAATCAAAGTACATCCATTACAATACAAACATTCGAGTAACTATGTTAAGTATAGTTTACGCACATTACCACTACTACCCTTGTTTTGACAAAATATAATAGGTATAGTTTACGATACATTAAATAACACACTCATACAAAAAGAGTTCATTTATACAAAAGGGATTTTCATTACATTATACGTAAATTCGTTAATGACTGTTGTGAGTCATTCGCTTCACATTACCAATAAGTCCTGTACTGTAACCAGAGTCTGTTGGAGGGAGAGCGTGATAGTTGTATATAGATCTATATTGGGTTTGACAAACCCACACATGAGCTGCATGCAACAGCTAGACCGGCAGGTCTGAGGTTACAAATGTCATAACATTTCCGACGCCTGAAGAACGTCGTTTTAGGCCACCTAGGTCATAACATGGTTATAATAACTCACATTAAGTATTAACAAACATAGAATTCATGGGGATTTCATTGAAATTAAACGAGTTTATTTCGATTTAAACTTGCATTGGTTTACTATAAATATGACAAATTATTTGTACAATTCCGGTCTTTGGGTTTTAAGACTACATTTACACATTAAGGAAAATATTGGATTTTTTAGAACTGACACTTCATTTACAAGAAAAGGTTTTCTTAATTGCATACAAAAACTTATGAACTCAGCAAACTTTGTGTTGACACCTTTTTCAAACAACTTGTATTCTCAGGAAATCATTAAACAGGTAACCAAGTGCTTTTGATGATGGGACGTTAAGGCGTCAAACATTTTACATTTTTGTCAAGATATTGTAATTGATTTGCAACATGTAATTCATACAATGATGTAACTCTTTCAATTATATATATATGTTTGTTGTGTTTACTTTAATCACTATTGCAAATGTTGTTATAATACTATAGATGAAGTCCTCCCCCCCCCCCCCCCCCCGGACGTTTCCGCCATCCTTGGTTTGGGGGTGTGACAGATTGGTATCAGAGCACGGTTTATAGTTAATTATGTATATCAAACCACATAAAATATACAAACTATAAACACATTTGGGACTAAAAGTCTCTACTTTGAAACATTTTTTTTTCAATTGGTTATACTTTTAGAAAATAAATAGTTTTTCTTGTTTAAAGTATACATACATGTTCGCATAGTGTCATAACTAGGGAGAACATAAAATAAAAGAAGAGGAGTTGAACGCTACGAGTATGCCTTGGTATGAGTAATTAGTTATGGGAAGGATATAGCCTGATCCACTGTATCTGTCCGAGAACTGACTTACACATACCGGGGGATAGTCGTAGTGGGTAACAAATCTAATAACCTAACTTCACTCTATAAAGAATGCTCTAAGAACCAAATCTAAACATTTAAAATACTATAGGAGTATTTGTACGTTGCTATAGCACAATATTATTATTATTAACCGTTACATGCCTCTTACACCCCTATTCTCGCGTAGACGACATGGCAGGATTCCAATTACCAGGAGACCCATACTTTCCCAATCAGGGAGATGTCGGCTGGATCGAAGAAGAGCCTAAAGAACTAAATGAAGAGGATCCCGAAGAGGATCCCGAAGAGGAACCCGAAGAAGAACCCGAAGAGGATCCCGAGGAGGATCCTGAGGAAGAGGAAATGTAGGATGAAGAAGAAGAATTGGAAGAGGAAGAAGAAGAAGAGGAACCAGAGGAGGAAGTCTTCAACCCTCCTTACATCACCAGGGTGCCTGCGAACCGCTTCGGCCGCAACAGGCCTGAGCGCCGTTGGGAAACAATGATCGAGAGGTGGAGCCGACAACAATGCCAACGGTCACCACATGGCGACCAACGTGGTTCCTACGACCTCAGCCACGAGGGACCGGCTGACAGAGCCCTCCCCATCATGGTCCAGCATATCACGAATTTCGGGAACTAGAGTAGGGAAATGGCAGATCAGGTTCGAAATCTCAGCGTTGTTACGGCAGCCACCGATGCATGCACCAGGGATTTGGAAAGGTACTTCTATCCGGTGGACCAACTTATTGAGCTCCTTACCACTGCTCGAGCAGAGGTAAGGGAGTACGAGGAGAGGCACACAGCTCTCTAGGAGAGAGTGATCATGGCCGAACGCTGGATTGCGGAGCTTCAGGGAGCCTTGACCTCATCTCAAGGCCACCAGGGACCAGATGCAACCCGCCGCAAGTAGTGTTCGCGCTGCTCATGTTATGTTATAAAACTAAGATTTCGAGTATGTGTTGGTGCTACTCTTTTTGCGGATAGGTTAGCCCCACGATTAAGTGAGTACACTACTCAAAGGGATTTTGTGCTGACAAAAATTTTCTTTTACTGTGATGTAATGTGGACCCCTATGAGGTCAAGTTTCCTCAAAACAATGTGTACTAGAAGTTTATCAATGAATTTGGCATGCATTTTACTTCATTTGATATTGACAGGAGATTTTACTATGTAGTATTACAAACATTTTACAAGTGATAACTCTAAGATTTTAAGTGTACCTCATTGTTATGTGTAATTAAAAAAGTAATTGACCTAGAAATGGTGAGTCCGCCTTAGGACCTATTCCTTGTTTGGTTGTGGATTTAGGTCACACTCATTATTATCAACAACTTATTAAAATTTTAATTACACGTAATTGGGGCACGTCGAGCGAATCTTAGGAGTGGGTCAGACACAGAACCGGACACATGAATCCGTTTGAGCCACCACTATTTAATTAATAAGTTTAATTGCATAAACTTTTTCTATGAATTACTTGCTAATGCAAACATATGGAAGTCAGGAAATACTTGTCACACCCGAAAACCAATAACGGAGGAAACGTTCTGGGGCGGAGGACGTCATGTACAGTATCACAACAATGAAAAGTAGTAAACAAGCAACAACATCATCCATTGCATTAACAATATAATTTTAATACAAGTGTTTTGACAAATTATGATAAACACTAAAGTAAAATCAAAATGAAAGATGAGTCTTGAACGAGCTCCATCTTCTCTAAACCTTGCATCGGTACCTGTCTATTGATGACCTGAGGATACAAGTAATTTTAAAAGCGAGTATCAACTTTAAAGCTGGTGAGATCATAAGTATTTTAGTGTCTTAATTGGTATGTAAGTATTTGTATGTTTACGAATTGTAAGTATTGAAAATGTATATGAACTGTAAGTATAAAACTGTTTTGTAAAACAACTGTAAATGTTTGAAAATCCCTAGAAATCCCTATGATTCCTACTTTTATATAAGGGTGTCTTTTACCAAGACCTAACTGTTCTAAATGTAGCCTTCTACCAAGACCTAACTTATGACAACCCGATATTTCGAGACAATATGATGGATCACAAGTCAAATTTAGGTCAAAATTTAACTTTCCTAAAATCTTATTTGGGTTAAATAAAGTAATAGGACTCGTATCAAGGTTTTCATACATATAAAGAACCCTAAAATCCGAGTTATAACGAAGAAGTTATGACCAACCGAAGATTCTCGGCAAAACCGGCAACACTGATAGATGTAAAACGCGAAGTTTCAACACAATAATTTTTAGCTTTAGGTATATAAATGAAAGTTTTAGATATCATTAAACCGTAAACGTACATGAAAAGAATGCCCAAATCTGACCTCATATGAGGAAGTTATGATTTTTCGAAGTTTCAGACATAGCAGTAGACAACTGAAAACTCGAAATCCAGATCGAATGGCATTTTACCAACATGACCTAAACGAGAATCGAAGATCTCATCAATGGTATTACAACGGTAAAAAGTCTGGTGAAAACAGACATCGGATGAAGGAGTTATGGAATTTTAGCAGACTTTTCCTGCCCCGGCCTATTAAAAATATAACATTAAAAATAAAGTCATAAGCAGCCAACGGAGTCTAAACGAAAGTTGTAGACCGTAGTCTCACCTACGCGTGGATATAAAGAACGTCGAAAACGAAGTTCGTATGAGGATGATATGAATTTTTGAAGTTTACTAAATAATTATAATATAAATTTAATTTAAAATCCGGTATTATCCTAGTTACGCCCAGCGTACCCTCGTACGCCCAGCTTACTCGGATGCTAGGCTCCGACTCGTCCACGTCGCTCCGATACTTTGACCGAGGATGCGGTCATGCATGACGCATGAGTACGCCCCGCGTACTCTCGTACACCCAACGTACCGAGGTCCTCCAGCCACTATAAATAGAATGCGAGGGTGCCGACAATTTTTGCTCAATTCTTCTCTTTCTCACGCCGAAGCTCTGCATTTAAACCCTCGGAGCCATCCCGATGTCCTGGTTTTCATATCCAAGTTGGGAAGGAAGTTTTACACTCTCGAGATTCCCGAGAATCCCGAGATATCCGCTTGCTTGAGTAGAAGTTCTGCTCGGTTTTCGTCTCGATTTCTTCAATCTATCAAGTGAGTTCATACCCCTATAATCCACACTTTTAAATTTTTTGTAAATGCTTTTATATGCTTTTAAGGGGGAGGATACAAGTAAAACACACGATTATTATCGTGTGTTATATAAAGTTTCATTATACACTTTTTATCAACGGAATCATATGTGATTAATAACTATTATAGGGAAACCTTCGTATGCAAAATATATCATGATAACATCATATCTTTTGAAATGAAAAATGTTGTTTGATATGTATAAATCAAACACTCTGCTTATACTGTATGTATATGTGTCCATCTTAGGCACTACAAAAATTATACTTTTCATAACAAGTGAGCATTTCACTAGGGATTACTATACAAACGAGACACACTTTTAGAAAACTATAATAGGTGTAGTTTTACGACAACATCACGAACTTTCAAATACTAGAAATACTATTTCAAGGAGATACATTTGTATACGAGAACAAACGAACATTTTCATATGTACTTCAAATAGTATTCAAAAACATTTTTACATGTTAAAACACTTTTAGAAACTCTCTTACAAACTGTAGGTTTCCTTTTTGAATCTGTTATAGTTGTGCTTCAAACAAAGGTTTTCTCACACTTAAACTGTCTTGTCAAACGGTTTTCGAATCGATTTATAAACTGACATCAAGTAATAAATTCTTATTTATTAAACATTGCAAAGGTTTTACAAAACTTCTTTTATACTTTGATATTGTTAAATGCTTGCCTATATTTGTATAGTTAAATAAGAATGGTTTAAAAGACATAGAACAGTTAGCTCGCCTTATTTCTTTTTCTATTTTCATTGGGATGTGGCCTTAGGGTATCAGTTATTCATCCGAATGTCGTCTAAATATTAGTTATATATATCATGTATACCTATATAGACATACATGTTCCATCAGTTAATTCAGTTCCGACGCTCTTGGGTTGCAAGGGTATATAAACCTACTTGGACACTCATCAATTACATTCTAGTAAACTATTATAGGAATAGTTTAGGGGATACAAAACATTATCCCTATTAAAAGAAATTAAACCAGAGTCAGTTCATTCATGAGTCTAAACTACATGCTATATGAAGGGATACTCTTACAGAAATTCCTGTTACATGGATACACTTATATGGATACTCTTACAGAGATTCCTCTTACATGGATACACTTATATTGATACTCTTACAGAGATTCCTCTTACATGGATACACTTATATCGATACTCTTACAAAGATTACTCTTACATGGATACACTTATAGGGATACTTTTACATAGATACTATATGATAAGATACTATAAGGGACTAACCATTCCTACACCCGGCTGTTAGCAACAGAGGTAAATGCACATCTACGGATGTCTACAATTGATTCACTTACAGCGAGTTTCCACACCGTGTGTATCTTAGTACCAAAGGATACAGCATAAGTTATTATATTATTACTTTTATAGTTTTATAATAATAGTTAGACAGGGAAAAACTGTCACATTTTCAAATGACGCATACTTTCAAAACAGTCGGGTCTTGGTTAAAGACTACTTTCAAAACATTCGGGTCTTGGTAGAAGACTACTTTTTATACTAGTAGGAAATATGGGATTTTCTAGGGTTTTCATACTTATACTAAATGTTGCATAAAACATTCACCAGTCTTTCATAACAACTTTTCAAAGCAATAACATCAAAATACTTATGAATTCACCAACTTTATTGTTGATACTCGCTTTCAAAATAACTTGTATTCTCAGGTTACAAATAGACAGGTACCGATGCAAGGTTTAGAGAAGACGGAGCAGTCAAGACTCGTCTTTTAATTTGAGTATTCATTATGTTGTTTTATACTATGGAAGAACACACTTGTAAGCATAATTATTCTATTAACGAAATGGATGATCTTGTTGCTTGTTTACTACTTTACATTGTTGTGATATATACATGACGTCCTCCGCCCCAGAACGTTTCCGCCGTTCTAGGTTTTGGGGTGTGACATAACTGCTCTGAATGTAGCCTTCTACAAAGACCCGACTGTTCTGAATGTAGTTTTCTACCAAGAGCCGACTGTTCTGAATGTAGTCTTCTACCAAGATTTAACTTTTCTAAATGTTCGTTTCTTGTAAAAGTGTGTAATTTTCCCATGTGTAACTATCATTAACAAAATATAGTTTTTACATTTAATGTTTAAGTGAAAACATTACTAAATATATGTAAAGGGAAAATTAATGTAGTGCTGTAGTGTAGTGCTATAGGAACTACTGCTAACTAACTACCTTAAACCGGATTTATATTAAGGCATCATGTGATTAATTGTACCATACTATCGACTGGGTAACAACGACAAATGTAGGTCGTAAAAAGGTATGAATTTTGGCACCCGCAGACCTGCAGGTCCGGCTGTAGCTAGCAGCAAGGTGTAGGATAGTCAATCCAGTATAGGTCCATACACAAACTCACGCTCTCCCTCCAAGAGAATCTGGCTACAACTCAGGCCATGACATTGAAGGCATGCTCCGATACAGTGGATCACAATTATGTCAACGTATTCATGTATATGTAATGTACTAAAATGTTGTACGTGTGCTAGCTGTAATGTGTGTTCTCTCTCTATCTAGCATGAATAGTAATGTACTATAATGTTCTAGCTGTAATGTATGTTCTCTCTATCTAGCAAGAATAGTAATGTGTTGAAATGTTCTAGCTGTAATGTATGTTCTCTCTATCTAGCAAGTATTGACTCATGAATGAACTGACTCATTGTATGATATCGTGTTCTAGTAATAGTTCTAGTATCTTCTTAAACTACCCATACGCTAGCTTACTAGTAATCTAACTGGTACGTATGGACATGGATGTATACCCTTTCTACCCAAGGGCATTGGATGAACTGGAAGGACCTTTATGACTATATATGTACATATGATGTATAACTAATATTTAAACAACCTTCGGACGGATACCCAATGTCCCACCAGACCACATCTCGAGCGCGAAAAGGAAATAGGGTGGATAGCCTTCCTAAGTCTTTTAAACGTTTCTTATATATCCATACATATATAGGCATGCAATTGATAATATAAAAGCATAAAAATAAGTTTTGTAAAACCATTGAACATATTTATTATCTAAGAAAAGATCGACTTGATGTCAATCTATAAAACAGTTTGAAGGTATGGGTTTGATAAAACAGTTTAGTATAAAGAAACATTTGTTTGAAACACCATTTGTAAATAAGTTTGAAATGTAACATACAGAGTAAAATGTACAGTGTAATAAGGAGTTTTAAACATATAAAGTGTTTATGTAAAACATTTGAAGGAAGCTGTTTGGTAAAACTGTTGGGTTTTGAGCATTCTAACACTCCTATGGTGTACATGCAACCCTATAAACCTTGGATCTATGTTTTCTCTATTATACATGCAAATAAGAACTTTCCAAGGCTTTAATCCTAACTAGCATATTATGATGTTCTTAATCTACAAAGTACTAGTTAGAGGACATACCTTTTGATGTAGCTTGATGTCTTCAAGCTTTAAGAGCTTAGCCCCAATAGTGTGGAAGCCTCAAGTGGAATCACATATCACCAAGACACCTTGGAAGACTTTAGAGAATATGAATACTTGGTTCTCTCTTAGTAAAATCGGCTAGCCCTCTTAGTGTATCCACACTAGTGCCAATTTCACCAACCAAAGACATCTTTATATAGTATGGAGGATTAGGGTTAAACCCTAATACCCATGACCTTTCATTTCCTAGGATCCATGGGTTAAACACTCCATGGACTATCCTTGAAAGCTTAGCCCAACCTAAATGAACTTGGCCCATTCCATATATATATAAGAGTCCATATTTAATTAGTTCCTTTTGATCACTTAATTAATTGTAAATTAATTCTTGATCAATACTAATTAAATAATATGATTCCATATTAATATATTAGAACTTATAATATATTAATATTAATCATAAACATACTATTCTCAAAAGATTATCCATATAAATTGTGTCGGTGAAGTGCAACCCAAATGGACCATGCCGGGTCGGGTCAAGTACATACCAAATATAGTTATGGACTTAGACATTAATCCAACAGTCTCCCACTTGGATAAGTCTAAAACTATTATTGCGTATGACTTCAAACCTAACTGGCAATCGTAGCTCTTAAAGCTGCTGTCGAACTCTGATCTTGTCAACGAACTTGTCCATTAGATAAGGGATCATATATTCCTCCATTCTAGATATCATATGGACTGAGACATGGATTATAATCATTCTCTCTGTCCATTTGTTGTTTCCCGATTTCCGATTTATGACGACTGACTAATTGAACAAATCAAATCAGTCCTGGCCCGGCCGAGCACTTCCATTTGTCATCATCAAATCATCGAGGGCCCCACAGATATCGCTTTTATCCCGAAGGTAAAAGGAATGGATAAACTTCGACTCATATGGCTTGTTCTACTACTTGTTGAATCATACACAAAGGCACGTTTTATAGCACCGAGTTACCAAATGCGTTTTCATGCAATCAATGTACAACCAACTCATAGTAACAACTCATATCTCTAGGTTTGAAGAATATAAGATATTATCGTCTCATGATCACTCGTGATAAAATCCATGAAGTGATTCCAATGAGCGCGGGTTGAATCCAATACTCAGAACTTATGAGCACTCATGAGTGTTGTAGCCCTTTGTCCAACACCTTAGACCTCTACAAGCCAACCCATGACAGTCTTAATTCATATCTACTTCCAACATATGACCGACTGTGGATGGTTTGAATAACTTAGTCATTCCGGAAGAATAACCCAGTTTATTCGGGAAGTCAAAACATGCAAAGTGAAACACAATAATAATTGAATCCAATATGGTATCAAAACCTATGAACATAAATAAAACACCTTTTATTTATCACCATATGATTGCACATTATTCATTGTATACTGTTTCAGCTATCAACTTTATTCTTGAATTTAAAACAATAGTTGTCCCGTGCTCCAAGCATGTACACTATGTTTTTCTAAACACTAGTCATGCCACACACCAAGTATGCATACTATGTTTGTCTATGATCTTTACTTTGTGAACTAGATCAATTGAACATAACTTCAATGATTCTCTTTTCACACTCCCAAATCCTTACTACAAATGCAAGAATTCTAAATTCATGCCATTTACTGAAATCTGTTAGATTCTAAACATACATGCATTGAACCTCTTGTAATGATTATGCACAAAGTCAGAAGGACTTGACAACAACCATTACAGACCATTCCAAAGGAGATCAGCTCCTTGGGAATATCCTTCTTGCATTAAGTTTCCTAATCTTAAACAGATTGAAAAATTCTAACTTTGAAACATTTCCAGATTCCATTTTGACTATCACTTCTGAACAAGATTTGCCTCCTTACAGATTATGTCAATATGGTCCTTCCAGAATTATCATTATACTTCCAACTGTCCTTGAGCAACCAATCTTTGGTAAACCTTAGATTGTCCTCGACAATCGTTTAATCCTTTTAGTCATATCCGGTTCTAAACCTTTTCCCTTCTTAATGCCCCAGGCATTTGGAAAATTTTAGAAAGGATGAATATAGCACATGTAGTCGATCCTATATCCGAAGTATATGGGAATCGATTCAGGATGTCTCACATAAAGACTAAACCAGTCTTTTGCTATAACATTTCCATTTCAATTTGCCAAGTTCTCATAATTCAGATTATGAAAAGGGATGCCGTAATCATAATCGAATTTTAGAACGCAAATAATGGACTAATATACAAAATTTCCTTATGTTGAGCCATTCCAACATGAAATTCATATATATCCTTGACTAAATGATTAAAACCTCATGATCTAAGCTTATAGATTTGAGATGAAGTATAATTTTCTCTCCCTTAATTATAGCAAAACAACTTTTTCCCAATTGAAACTTTTGTTTTCTATAATTAACATTGCTAACTTGCAATACTTATCATAATTATCATGCTCCCACTAACATGATGATTATTAGCATAACACTTATGCTCCCACTAGCTTTGACATGTACTCAGAAATCAGCTGACTTTCTTACCAAAGTTCATATTTCTGATACTAGATTGTTTTGATAAAACTTAATCAAAAGCATACACCTTCCCTTAGATATCACACTTGTGTGTCTAAACAATTATGAAGAGGGATGCCGTAATCATAATGGTTAGACCTTTTTGCTACTTCTCACAAGTCAGGGTTAGTGTGCCGGTAAACCACACTCGCTCCCCTAACGACTTTGAGAATGCAAATATCACAATTGCTATCTAGCTAAAATCTACTTAGTGAAAGTGTTTCCTCACCATCATTTTCATGTATCGGAGAGAAACGTTATGACACTTAGATTTAATGGTGTATGTGTTCTTATCCATGTGAATTGTCAAAACCATAGACACAAGACAAGGATAATGACAAATACAAACTCATATGGACTGAACTCACTCTTAATTTCTTGCCACCTGGCAGCTCAAGGGCCTGCCATTGCTTCCAAGAAGTTGTGCAACAAATTGAGAACCCTAAGAACTCATATGCAAAGCCAACTTTAACTGGAATGGGCACAGAATATGTCAACACGATAGGTTATAAACCTCAAGTCGTGTGCTAGTGAAGAACTTCAGGTTTATTCTTGATTAGTTCTTGAGACTTTCAAGACCTTTAAGACTCCCACTGTCCTCTTGACATATAAGACTCCCTTGTCAAACATCCAAGAGATAGTGTGGATTCTAATCAAGACAAACACTTCACACAATTGGCCATAGTTGGTCTTTGTTTTATCCAAAACATCACAACTTACCAATTTCAAATGTACAATAGTTTTAAACCTTCTTTAACACATGTCACTCAAGTTACAATCTTAGAGTATAAGTCTAAGAATTGTTTTTGGAACAAAGTATGAATCATCTTCTTGATTTAACCACTTCAACAATTCAAGTTCCTCTTCTTAGCTATAAGAAGGCTCTTAGAGGATGAATTGTGATAAGGTCTCTAAATCATTAAGATGATCACAAAACTGATACGAAAGTACTCTCCCATCTTTTTAGATTTGAGAAACTTATATCCTTCTGCCTAATTTGATTCTTCTTATTCGCCCTGCCATACATTGGAACCTTTTCCAATGACTCAGAGTTACACTTAAGCTTGTAAGTATAATCATATTTACTGAGCTTTAGTAAACTATGACGAATAGTCTTATCAATCTTTTGTGGTGGACTTAATCAGTGCACAAGAATGTTTACTCGATCCCTTAGTCCTTTACTTGACTCACACATCCATGTGGCCGAGTAATTAGTCTTAATTTTCCAAAACTTGAAAGTTCTCATTCATCATGCTATACAACTTGCATGATTCCAAGTTCCGGTCTAATTGAAACTTGGGTGATGAGAATCTTTCCTTATTTGTTAAATCTAGACATTACCACAAATGAAAGAATCAATTTCATATTTCCACTCTTGCTCTTAATGGAATCATATAAGCAACAATTTTTCCTCAAAAGCCATTGTAAGGATATTTTAAAATAAATAAAATCAAAAAAATTTTCTTTTATTTTAAAACTTTGCGGAAAAACTTATCCTTACAATCCATATGAAAACTTGTTGTTATCTATTCCTAAGCAATATCTCATAACTCCTAAGAAGTTGCTCAAGAATCCGATCTTCAAACTATGCGATAGAAATCCATCTACGCCATCAGATTCAGCATATTCTTTCTTTAAGTTTCTTCACTTTTCTTTGATTCTTAAAACATCACCATGTGACCCAGTCACATCATGTATCAGGAATCTCAGAATAGAAACTTAACAGAGTTAGATAGTGGTCTTTACCTGAAGTAGAGTCAAACTTATTGACTTTAACATCCTTAGGTAAATTTGGCAGCTTCGCAACCAATGCCCCTTCCCTTGGCAATATAAACATATGGACCCTTTGATAATGGTACACGAGACTATCACAGACTTAGCTCTTCTCTTTACCATTTGGTCAACCGAGTTGACTATGGTCGATCCCTTTCCACTGGGAAGAGAGAGCTTTACTAGATATCGAATGTCATCATTGTCAATGTCCATAAAGTTTTAAGAAAGTTGATCTTAACAAATAGATAAGATCATTTAAGGGTCTTGTCATAGTCTGTTTCATAGGTGTCCCAAAGGAACTCACTATGTGACTTAGAAAGTGATTGAACCACCAACTTTCTCAAGACTTTGACACCCAACTCTCCCGGCTTGTCAATATGTGACTACATCTCCAAGATGTGTTCACACCTAGACCTTGCCTTGCCAATAGGGCTTGAGTGACCTTAAACTTTTCAAGAACTTGTGGGTTGGGGAGAATAATTGGAGGAGGTGAAAGAAGTATGATTTCCAAAGGACATCATCTTCATTTAGGAAACCTTGTTTCACTAGATTTGGGAAGATCATAGGTGTCTATTACAGACATCTTTTGGGAGATATTCAAGATAGTTGATTTAAAGTCCTTAATATGACACCCAATATGAAATATTAAGGCTAGGACCCAACAAACTATTTTATAACTTAGAAGAGGTATGCCGTAATCCAAGCTATAAAATATTTGAAGGTAGGTGAATGACGATTCACCAATTTCCACCAAGATAAACGAAATGTATTATTAGGTTTTAATTGGTTTTGAAACTCCTAGATCTTTGAGATTCATTGAACTGTTCAATGGCATGTTTCAATCTCGAGTGTGCCCTTCAGGTTTTGTGACTGGGATGCCGAGGATCACAAAACAAGGTGTGAAGTAACCATGCAAATTACTTAGTACCCTTAATATTATCACCCAATCAATGTGCCGGTTAACCACACACGCTCCACCAACGACTTGGTAAGGTACAAAGTGTGAATTCCATGGGCTAGCACCATATTCACATTTTCCTAAGTAACTAAGATTGGGTATTATTAAGAGTTTAGTTACTTAGTATTTATCATTAATACTTTTAATGAAAGGGAGAATTATAGTCCTGTCAAACCCGTTCGACTAACGACCCTCCACCGGTCAAGCAAGCGGTGGGTGAGAGTGGACACCCATTAAGTCGCCATTTTATAGGCAACAACCTTATACCCACCTTATAGACCGGCTTCGTGAATGAGGCGTACTAGTGGTAAGACTGACTTTACTCTTATACATATATATATTATTAACTTATAATATTATAAAGTATAAGGGTTGAATTTTAACTTTTAAAATGCTAAGGGCTAACTAGGAATTAAAGTATTCATAAGAGAAAACTTTACAAATTCCAAAACTTGAGGGCAAGTTTTGAAACTATTCAAAACTAATTAATTCCATAACTTATGTGTTTAAAGTAGTTTTAATCCAAAAACTCTTCAAGTTCCATAACTTGAGGACAAGTTATGGAAGACTTTAAACTAATAAAATAATTAACTTTTCTTTATTTTATAACTTATGGAATTAATTAAGGTTACACCTTTTTTTATTTTATTTTATTTTATTAAATGAAGAGACTCTTGGTCCTCCATAACTTGAGGACAAGTTATGAAGTCATAAAACCATTTAATTAGAACTAGACTCTTCATTTTTGTAACCTTTGCCAATTTTTATGAGTTTTATGATTCTTAAATGTGACTTTTCATATAAATTGAGGACAAGTTACAAAAACACATTTTAGAATCAATTCTTAGATTAATTTGGATTAAAACCAACTATCACATAATTTTATTCATTAATCTAAATTCACTCATAAAACAAGGTAACACAAAAAACTTTTGGTGATCCATAACTTATTCTTAAGTTATGGAATCCTTTAAAACATTAACACCACATTTTGTAACTCCATAAAATCTTTGAATCAAATTTTTTTTTAAAACCTTTTCATATCCATAACTTATGGAGGTTTCAAAAAATAAAACTCTTTAGATCAAACTTTTAAAACTAATAAAATAATCATATTATTTTATCTTTTATTAAATTTGACCTAATTCAACTCATAAAGCAAATTATTCAAATTTTACAAATAATTAGTTTTTCACAAGAACAAGTAATTATCTTAAAATTTGAAAAACTTCATGTTTTTTTTTTCTTTTTTTTTTCAACTATGAAAATAAAATATTTGCATCAATATAACAGAAAACAACCTGGCTCTGATACCACTGTTGGGTTTTGAGAATTCTAACACTCCTATGGTGTACATGCAACCCTATAAACCTTGGATCTATGTTTTCTCTATTATACATGCAAATAAGAACTTTCCAAGGCTTTAATCCTAACTAGCATATTATGATGTTCTTAATCTACAAAGTACTAGTTAGAGGACATACCTTTTGATGTAGCTTGATGTCTTCAAGCTTTACGAGCTTAGCCCCAATAGTGTGGAAGCCTCAAGTGGAATCACATATCACCAAGACACCTTGGAAGACTTTAGAGAATATGAATACTTGGTTCTCTCTTAGTAAAATCGGCTAGCCCTCTTAGTGTATCCACACTAGTGCCAATTTCACCAACCAAAGACATCTTTATATAGTATGGAGGATTAGGGTTAAACCCTAATACCCATGACCTTTCATTTCCTAGGATCCATGGGTTAAACACTCCATGGACTATCCTTGAAAGCTTAGCCCAACCTAAATGAACTTGGCCCATTCCATATATATATAAGAGTCCATATTTAATTAGTTCCTTTTGATCACTTAATTAATTATAAATTAATTCTTGATCAATACTAATTAAATAATATGATTCCATATTAATATATTAGAACTTATAATATATTAATATTAATCATAAACATACTATTCTCAAAAGATTATCCATATAAATTGTGTCGGTGAAGTGCAACCCAAATGGACCATGCCGGGTCGGGTCAAGTACATACCAAATATAGTTATGGACTTAGACATTAATCCAACAAAAACGACTAATGAGTAGCCAATCATATGAATGTTGCTTATTAATCACATGTGATTGATATAATAATTAAGGAGTATAAACTCACCTGTTGCGAGTGGATCGGAAGGAAGTGTCGGATAAGTGCTTGGTGTCAAGTAAAGACTTAGACATGCACAAAGATCCTAATTACATATGAGGACATATGTATATAAACAATTAGTCTTTAATCAACTAATAAACAAGTCTAGACACTCTAGGACATGACAAACACTTTGTATAAGTGTTATAAGTGCTAACGAGTGCATCTAAGTGTTGCAGGGAATGGCTAGTATGATTGGGGTTCAAGGAACACTCTTAAAATGAGTTTACTCCCTAAGGACCAACACCCCTTGTGTTTACGGTCTTAAAATCTTGAGTTTATGGTTGTAAACTCCTAACCTTTTGACCATTTGTTGGTTTGGAGACTTCTAAGCTATTCCAAGAATTCCTACTTCATGATTTAGCCTTAGGAAGTGTTGTGTGGCATCAAAACACTCCTAAATGGAGTTTATGGTCTAAGGACCATTTCTCCACGAGTTTACTACCTTAAACTCATGAGTTTACTACCGTAAAATCATGAGTTTACTACCGTAAACTCATGAGTTTACTACCTTAAACTCACAATTTTGGTATTCGGCGGTTTTCAAGTCCTTAGCTCAAACATGGCACTAGTCTAGGTTAGATTCTAGGCATAAGGAACAACCATGGGACATTTATACAACTTTTAAGGTGTTTACGGTTTTGGGAGCTCCCCAAACCGTAAACAGATATAAATGTAGGATTTTTGTGCTTTTTGTGTGATACACTCATCAAGGATGGATCTAGACAAGTCGCTAAGGCATTGTGAAGCATCTAGACACCCTAAAGCACCCTAAGGCAATATATTTGGTGTTTACGGTTTTGGGAGCATCCCAAAAACGTGAACACCTTGTTCTTGGTGTTCTTGGGACTTTTCCTTGGTATAAACATGTATAGCTAGCTTTAAATGACTCTAGGAGAGAAGTACATACATTGTGGAAGCTTGAAATGAACATTAAGTACAAGAACACTAGTGTGTGTTCTTGGTGTTTTGGAAAAGCTAATCAAAACACATATATGAATGGATTAAAGGATGTATAATCACTAGATTAAGTGATATACTAACTTGAAAGGGTTAGAACACTTACTAGTTTGAAGATCTAGAGCAAAATCAACGATGATACTTGAAAGAGTTTGGAGTTTACTCTTTTAGTAAATGGGGAGTAAACACAAATGACTATTCTTGGGGAGTAAACTCATGGATAAGCATGAGTTTACCGATTTTTGGGATGATTTTTCAACCCAAACATAAAAGTTTGCTCTGGAATTTCTAAGACGCGAGGTATTTGCGGTTTCTAAAAATCAAAACCAGAGACGACACTTTCTTTCACCCGTTCGTTTAAATATAATATTAAAATAATCAAACAAACTTTAAATTTCTTAAAAATAAGAAATGATGACATTAACTTATGATACGAAGTGGTTGACTTTTAGGGTTGTCCGAATGGAAATTTCGGGTTGTCACATCATCCCCCTATTAAAGGGAATTTTGTCCCGAAATTAGAATTGAGGTAAGGAAGTAGGCATGAATGATCGAGTCATGAGGTGAAAACTTTCTAATCGATTGGTTCTCGCGTTCATAAGTGAATTCGGGTCCTCGGTTGGTATCCCAACGAACCTTCACTAGGGTCACTACGGTTCTATTACAAAGGTGAGGATCTTGACGAGTGGACTTACAAGAGTCCTAACGAAAAGGTACGGTTTCAAGATCGAGATGCGAAGAGTAAAAATGTACGTTACTGAGTTCGCGAAGTAGGTCTAGTTTGCGAGGTACAGGACTGATTCTGGTAAGAATCGTGGAGGTCCTATCTGTATTGGATTTAGCTTTCCACACTTTACGAAGCGTATTAAGCCATTCACAGAGTGAGATTCCCTAAGGAATTTGGTGTCTCACTTCGAATTCCAAAGGTTATTTCTCTTGTTTAACTTCCCAGTCAAAGGCCACCCCTTGCTGGGTCAAAGTCATATGGGCTTCTGGGATTTGCGAGGAGTTCTGGATTGACTATGATAGTAGGTCTGTAAGACCTAGAATTTGGCGAATGCCTATCGGCGTTTCTGGTGTCGAAAAATTCTCAACGGTTTTGACAAATTGAAAGAGTACTCAAAATTTCCCACATCACTAATAGAGTGTCATAGGAAATCTGACTCTTAATTTTCAAAACTCGTGCTTAGAGAACTTTGCGAGAGTTCCTCCGAAGGTAAT